>NC_088791.1:202792370-203111620 GCF_011386835.1 Chrysemys picta bellii | reverse complement strand
TACTACTAGTAGTAGTAGATAGTCCCCAGTTTATCACAGATCCCATTAGCTAGAGCATTGAACAGTGAGCTCAAATTCAACTGGTTATCCATCACTATTCTTAAGCCTTTTATAGAGCCCTGCATTCCAGGATATCGTCCCCCATCATATAAATGTGACCTACACTCTTTGTTCTTTGATGTATGAGCTTGCATTTGGTTGTATTAAAAGACATATTGTTTGATAAAGATGGCACTTCAAAAAGCTAGTGTAAAGCCTGTATAAAACACGTAAATATAAATAAGAGTATAACAGATTTTCTGATTACTACACAAGAGATCACTAAAAAGCCTGCTCCTCTGTATTAATGGATATTCAGCAAGTATAAAAAAAATGTCCAGAAAGTAGATTAAGAGTGAAGTAGGAGTAAATAACGGTCTTGCCATTAGGAGGAAAAGTCAATCAATGTTTCAGAGCTATTACTGTAACTTAATATTTATTTTTAATTACTAAAACCTTACCTTAAAACAACTTCATAAGTTTGCTTTTTAATTAAAAAAAGTAGATTCTTTCAATCCTCCTGTGTAGACAGGGCCCTTATTGCAAATTAAAATGACATCTACTGTTGTTGAGACACAACACCTCATTCACTGACTAAAAATACTGAGAGATTATTTTGGAAAACTGAAAGTTTATATAGCTATTCAAAGTATCTGAACAAGAGTTTTCTTTTAATACTTCCCAGCAGGAGCTCTTGGCTGATGTAAAGCAGAAATGAGAATTCAACTCCTATTTGTTTACATTGGAAAGCAGGACCCTTCAGAGTTGATGTAATGCAAGTTCCATTTAAAAATATGTATGATATAACAGTCATTAATCCACTTAGATCGAAAATATACACTACTTTATATGTCACTAGCAAGCAAGGAAGGAAACAGGAATTATGAACAGTGAGAATGCACAAGTTACCTGTTATCAAAAGCCAAACCCATCGTTTCCCCCCTCCCCACGTTACAAATGAGTTCTCAGTACCACTGCACCATATTATCAAGGTAGTTTCCTGTCCAACTGCTATTTTGTATTATTGCATGTAATACTGAAAGTAATTTACTCTTATCTATGCGGAGCAGTTAGAATCTAATATTAGTGGTGTACTTTGTATATAATAAAATTGCATATCTTTCAAAAAGATCCTCAAATAACAGGATCCATAATTTCCTACACACTTTGCTTATCGAGAGGTCCTCAAGAAGAATACCCTAGTAAGGGACTTAAGCTCTAATTAAAATCCATGTTAAGTTTAAAACTTCTAGGTATCACACCTCCATCACCGATGGGCGTATGCTGCCTGTCACCAAGACAGCATCCTGCAAGCTTTAAGAGGTGGTTCAGGAGTCTGATGCTATTAAATTTCTCTGCATCATTACTGCTGCTATGGTAACTCATATGCAGGAGCAACAAAGTAAGTTGATTAATTAAGCAACATCCCTTACAGCAATTGTAGGCAACCTTAAAGAGCTAGAGAACCATTTCACCAAATGGCGTCAGACAACAACACATCCTAATATCACACTGTAGCTTACAACATACTGATCCAAATATCACAATTCTATTTCAGACACCACAGATTGCTTGTGCCTCTATGTAACCATTCAACATTGTCTTTCCTTTCTCCTACCCTTCTCCCACCTAGTGAAAGAGATCCAAGCTGATTCAGTCCATTGACCAGCTTGACCGCGTGAGCCTCACAAAGCAAGTTCCCATTAAACTCACAAATGCCACAACCACCATGTATGCCACTCCACCCCCACTGAACAGCCACAGGGACTAAAGATACAGGTTGAATGCCACTGCCTGTAGCAAATGGAGTAACAATTGTAAGAAACATGGAACATTAAAAATGAGAGGAGGAGGGAATATTGGGCATGCAGCATCTCTTCAAGAGAAGAGGAGAAAAGAAGTCTCAAGAAAACATCCCAATTTTTGATTCCCCCAAACCAGGATCTGGTAGTGAAAAAGATTAAACCAGGGGTGGGCAAACTCTGGCCTGTGGGCCACTTTTGGCCTGTCAGACATTTAGATCCAGCCCTTGAGCTCCTGCCGGGGAGAAGGGGTAGGGGCTTTCCCCACTCCACCCAGCGCTCCCCAGCCCCCCACTCACAATTCCCTTGATGAGTACCATCTTCTGGCACACAGAACCACACTGCGCAGGCATGACTTCACCACGCTGTTTCTGGGATCAGAACCCCGCCCCTACGCAGCAGCATGCCCAATCCCCTCCTCGCCTCCTACAGCCTCGCCCTCAAGAACCTCCAAAACGCCCAGGGGCTGCACCCATCTTAGCTAGGGTGCCTCCACCCGTGGCGGTGCTGGGTACAGCCACCTTGGTGTCACTGCCGGCAGAGCCCCTAGGAGTTCCAGGTACTGCCCCGTAGAGGCCCCCCCCGCCGCACCACACCCCATGAGTCCCCCCTCTCTCCACCTCGGTAACATCCCTTATAGAGCCCCCCCATGGTACACCCCATAGAGTCCCCCTCCCCCACTGGGCATTCAAGGTCCGCCATACAATTTCCATACCCATATGCGGCCCTCAGGCCAAAAAGTTTGCTCACCACTGGATTAAACCCTGTTAAAAAATAATTTTGGACAATTGCAATCTATGCCATATTATGCAAAGTACATGCTTGACTTGATACATAGCATTTTATGTATAATTGTCATTAGAATTATTGGGATTGTGTGATCTGCCTATATCTTTAAACTAAACTAGATCAATAAGAAAGAGTAACACAGATAGCACAGAAGCCAACATTACATTTTCTAGCAGGTTCTATAGAAGCTACTCAAACCTCCAAAATAAGCACATTAAGTACTTCGAGCTCAGTAAAAAGAGGGATATATTTCTGAAGTCTAGAAAACAGGTTCCCAAGTCAAAAAATCAAAGCTTTCTTCACTGTTGTCTAAGGGAAATGTGGATCTCCTATTATATAGGAGGGGCAAATAAGAAGTTTTATTCTATGTACATTTTTCAGCTACTAGTCTTGTATTGGTAGAAATTCCTTCTCAACACATCTGTATTTGTTTAGGTTCTTATTCTCTTTCCAACTAGATTAAATATCAGGTCAGGCACTCCCATCCTCCAAGTTTTAATGTCCTACCACTTCCCACACAAAAGGGAAATGCCCTAAGATGAACTGCACTTCTTGCTGGGGAAAGAACTGTTCAGAAGCACATTAGCAACAGAATCCAACAATCCTAGGCAGTTTCAAATTAACATTGCTATTGCTGTCACAAAAATATTACTTCTGTACAGTAACACAAGGACAATCCAATAAAGAAATAATTTTTAAAGGTTCTTTTATTCAGGCAGGTCTTGAATTAAGAAAAAATATTTTATTTCAATGATCCCACACTCACCTCAATGTTAAATGTTAAATTTAAGCATGCATTAATAGCCCACTCTTGTTGTGACTCACCTTTCCATGTCAGTCTTTCTTGGTAGTCTATTAAAAACATAAAAGCATTATTTAATGTTATATTATTACATTTCAATCATTTAGATATTTAGCTATACATTCATTTGCATCCAGTGAGGAGATCGTATCATTATGTAATGATTACATTTAAGAGTTAGCACTACTCCAACATGAATACATCACACACTTTGGAAAGTGTGTTTCAAGAAGTTGTGTAGTAGTTCTCCGTATTCATGAAACTAAATTTGACAAGTTTTACTGTTCAAAAAAGGTGCTGGTTTACTAGCTCTAGAAATAAGAGTTGTCTATTTATACATACAACAGGTGCAAAATAGACAGCATCAGCATTAGATAAACCATTATGCCCTACCATCGTGCCTAAAACTGGAATTAGAAGAATTATCTTGAAAGATGGAAGACTTTAGCCTCTCTGCTGAGCTAGCCAATATGGATATCCATAAGTACTTATAAGGCCCCCAATCACTGTACCTCATTGATAACCCTCCAGAAAACAGGACAAAGACCAACTAGCTCATTTCATGTAGACTTAGTAGACAAGTACAACTTTTGGCCCAAATGATAGAAGATGGATTGGGAGGAGATGGATTGGGAAGCGCTGCCCATAAATATCCACAAAGCTATCTCATTATCCGCCTCCAAATTCCTCCTCGAAACTCTTTTTTGTCATGATGCCTAGAAAAAGCTTTGCAATAGTTAAGCCACTAGTGTGCACAGACCACTGTCTATCATGCTGACTAATTTCTCTCTGTTGAACTCCCCCCATCTATTTATAATAGTCTGTTGTGTCTTGTCATGCTTAGATTGTAAACTTCACGGGCAGAAAGTGTTGTTTGTTCTATACTTGGAAGCTATATTTTTGGTCACAGATCTGGACACATCAGTACTTTCTGTTGGACAGTTAATTCTAAGCAAGGGAGATCATCATGCAAAAATAAGGATATTTTATAGAAATAAGGAGCCCCTCTGCTAGCCAAATGCACAGAACATGTGGCATGCATTGAAAAACTAGGACATTCACATTTGGTTGAGATCCTGGACAGTCTATAATTCAATAGTGGATCAATTGTCCAACATATTCTTCAAGCACTGTTAACCCTGACAGTTTTATTTTGTATTAATTACATGAAGTTGCAATGTTTGGTAACATATTATAGTACACAGTGTGCCTAACGCAAATATTTTGATAATACATAGAGCTAACTGAATGTGAGAATGCAAGAAGTCAGTAGCACTTACATTCAGTGCATTTTACTGTGAAAACCCTAAACTTCAAATTAACACACACTAGACACTGAACCAAGATTGTTTTCTTTACAGATCACCTGTAGATAGGATTTATAAAATATCAGTGCACCCACAAATGTGCATCTCTAAAACCTGCTGAAATTCTAAAGTGGCTGGGCACGTCATAAGAGTAAGCTAGTCCATGGAAATACAATTTACATGATCAGATTCAGTAGTTCTTGTTCTGCACAGACCTACGGGTACTTTCCCATTGGCCCAATAAATTACTCCTTTCCCTATACCCCCTACACTACCCTGTGAAGTTAATCAGAATAATTTAAGCGATGAGAGGTAGTTTAGATGCTAAATTAAACAATTTGTTCAGATTTAAGTTCACTCCTTGTTTGTTTTCACATCAAGCATTGCAGCAACCAATAAGAAGAGCAAACAGGACAAAGATGGACTAGCTTATTCTCATTATCCAAGCTATTTTTTTATTTTAAAGCACTTCAGTGTGAGACGTCAGAACTTTAAGAATCTCTCATAGTGTAACATATTACTAATGTAATTAATTTAAAAACTTGCAAGTTCCAATGTCATTAAAATTAATTTAGAGACAAATGTAAATGCTTTCCGAACAAAAACTACGTTCAAGCTTTTTCTCTGTTCTCCATCTTTTAGGCCATTTGACGGAGCCCCACAATTTAGCAGGGGATGGGATGAACCGGGAACAGGTACAAAGCCGCACAAGGTCTAGCTCCCCCGGGATGCAGGCTTCGGGCAGGGGCAGCTCTGGGCACCCTCCCCAGGGGCAGGGAACGGGGCGCCGAGCGCGGCACTCACAGGTCCGCCAGCACCGTCAGCTCCGCGTAGGTCCGGTGCAGCAGGAAGTCGATGAGGGTGCTGAGCCGGTAGCCGGGGCTGGCCGCCGCCGTGGCGGTGCCCGGGGCCGGGGGGGCCGGGGCCGAGCCGCCGCCGGCCGGGACCAGCTGGTTACTCTCCAGCTGTACCGGCGCCATGGGGGCGGCAGCCCGGGCAGGAAGCGCGCGAGGCCCCGGCTCCCCCCGGGACCCGACCAGCCGCAGGGACCCCGCGGCGGCTCCCCGCTACCCGGCGCGAGCCGCCGAGCTCCGGCAGCAGGGGACGGGGAGAGAAGGCGGCGCCAGGAGCCTCCGCGGAGCTCAGAGCCCGCTCGGCGCAGGGGCCGCCGCCATGATGGGGGATACCGAACCGGAAGAGAACCGCTGCGGCGGACCGGAAAGAGAACCCTTCCGGCAAGCCCCGTCGGCAACCCCGCGGGCGCAGGGCTGCGCGGCGGCTGCCTCAAGGCAGCGCGGGGGGCGGGGCTAAAGCGCAAGGGTCCAAGCAAGCGGCAGCGAGAGATCGTTGAGTGCGGACAGATACTGGGGCAGGCGCGAGCCCGGCTGGGGACGCGTCTGGAGAGCGAGGCGCAGGGGCGGGGCTGCTCTAGTGAGAGGGGGCGGGGCGGCGGAACGCAGCCCGGGAATGGCCCTAGCGCTGGGGCAGCGCGCGGCAGGGAGCTCGACCCGCCGCTGCTAGGAGCGTGCGGGGCAAGTGGCCGGGAGGCGGCGGGCAGCTGTCGCTGCTGTCACCGGTGAGCTCGCATCAGGGGCATCACGTGGAACTGCACCCTCAATGGCAGGGTCCGTGCACTTCGTAGGGCCTGACTTTTGCAAAGTGCATAATCAGGTTGGGTGCCCAACATGGGACACTTTAAAGGGGCCTGATTTTCAGACAGCGCCGAGCTTCCACCTTCTGCAAATCACACCCCGGAGAGGTGTCACAAGTTGGACACCCACATGTACGGTTGTTGTTTTTTTAATACTGATAATGTGGAAAAGGTGGACTGTTGCGCAGGATGGTGCCCTGTCCTTACATCTCACAATCTAACCAGAGTCGGTCCTAGTCATTTCTTATTTGGATTTAATTATAGCCAAAGGCGGCACACCGACAGAAGCGATCGGCAAAAAAAAAAAAAAAGGAAATATCTGCCTCAAGTGTTGAAGCAAACTAGTGAAAATAAGGAATCAGTGAGTAACTGATTTCATTTTCAAAATGTACTATTAATTTTTTGGAAAACCAGAACATGGATGGGTAATTATTTTTAATTTTAGGATTGTGCCTCTCTAATGTGATAGAATTCTTTGGGTACATCAACAGAATAACAGATGGAGAACCAGCTGACAATTTTATTTGGACTTTCCCAAAGTGCCTTTGACACAATTCCTCACAGCCTATTAAACTTAAAGAATCTGAGTAGCTAAGACTACATCCTAGAACCAGGATGATTTAGTTAACATATGTTTAATGATCTGAAAAATGTGAAATATTTGCAGATGACACAAAATTATTTAGGATAGTGAACACTAGAGAAAACCTTCTAAAGTATTTCTAAAGTTCCTATCAAAGGTAGGTTAATGGGCAGCAAAATGGCAGATAAGATTCTGTGTTGACAAATTCAAGCTAATACACAGCAGAAGAAATTATATGAACTCATACATATGTTTGGCATCTAAATTAACTACAGTCACTGAGAAAAAAAGACCTGGGTGTCACTGTGGAGAGTTCAATAAAAAATTCTGCTCAGTGTGAAGATAAGATAAATAAGATAAGACATAGAGCTGTGATATTTATCTTATTTCAAAGTGTACTGCAATCTAATTCCATGTACAATGCATGTTGTATTAATGCAGGATATGCTATACATTGAAGATGTGAGACTGAAACATTATCTAAATTATATTCTTTCATACAATAGACCTCACTAAATTATACTAACTGGGACACTGATAGTGAATTACTGAATTTTGCAACTTAGTAAGTAAGTAAGAATAATACTACATAAATGTACTTTGTAAATGACGTGTTTTGTAATTTGACTGTTATAACACTCTCCTATTAAATCTTTGCTGAGAAGCTGGGAGTGGATCACTGGGGAAAGTAGGGGGGTTTCCAGGCTAGTTAAATTCAAATTAACAAATTTCTCCTGTACTTTTATTTGCATGCATTCACTTAGCAGTTCCCAGTCTTCTGCCTATTAAAGTTTTCTACAAATTCATCTATATTAATAATGAGAAGAAAGTATGTTTCAGTGGATAGGGAACTACATTAGGCATCAAGTATCAGGGGGTAGCCGTGTTAGTCTGTATCTACAAAAACAACAAGGAGTCCGGTGGCACCTTAAAGACTAACAGATTTATTTGGGCATAAGCTTTCGTGGGTAAAAACCTCACTTCTTCGGATGCATCAAAGTGTCTGGGTTCTGTTTCCATCTCTCCCACTAACCTGCTTTGTGATCTCCAACAAGTCACTTCATTTCTGTGCCTCAGTTTCCCCACATGTAAAATGGGGATGATGATACTTGGCCTCCTTTCTGTAGGTAGCACTTTGAGAGCTACAGATGAAGAGTGCTAAATAAAAGTACAGCTAATAAAGCATACTGTAGATATTTAGATTGGCACTCAGATATTCATAATAGGGAACTTAGACGTTGGTGAATCAAAAGTATTTCTATTTAACTGCAGACTGACAAGGTTTTAGAATCAAAGGGGAAGGCAACTTGATAAATTTCTTTTTCTTGAGGAGGTTAAATATTTGTCCTCCCCTGGAGCCATCTTTTATATGTTTTATCTGAGCCAGGAAGATGGACTGCACTCTTTATATGGGTGCTTTCTAACTATCCTGTCACAGTATATTTTAGAGCTTGGTCATTTGGTTCCCAAGTACAACAAATATAATGTCAATCTCTGCTGTCACACAGCACTGTTTAATGACACAAATACTTTCTTCACTTGATACTGAAGAGCTCGTCTAATAGTCATATGTAAATAACACAAAAATATATATTTCAGAGGTTTTGTTGATTGATCATTTGTTTTATTTACAGGCTTGCTATAGTGTTTAGCATTGTAATATCTGAGCGCCTATATAAATTATATATGTAATAAAAGTTTTATATAAATAATACATTTTATATAAATCTCATGCTTTTAAGAAGAAGTAAGGCAGGAAATGTTTGTATAGTTCATCTTTCACATACAAGATCCGTTACTGTAATGCTAAGTAAAGTGGACTAGTTTATGAAGCTTCAAACTTTTATTCAATAAAACTAAAACACACAGTACTTATAAACTAACATACATCAATGTGCATTATACAAATATCAATGTCAAAATGTTTAGGTTTTTCCATTGTAACAATCTTATCAGTATCAAACTTTCATCTACATGGATATGATGCAGTTCAACTGAAAATTATTGATGCTATTGTAATCACAAAGTAATATAATGGAACAAATTACTAGTTTATTGTAGCATTTGTTTTTATTAATGATTACTTTATCCTTTGAAAATTCAGTGTTCTGTACCACAGACCATTGGTTTGTCAATTATGCAGGACTTTTATACCTACAGAAGAGCATTCTTTATACAACAGGGAGAGTATTAGTTGTCTATTGCATATATGTACTACTTTTTGTGTTTATTAAAAGTCCACGTTTATTTTTTTAAATGTCTTTTTTTTAACAGTGGTTTCATTTTCTTTATATTTTGTTCATATGATCAGCTCTGGAAAACATTTGGTTTTTACATTTTTAAATTGTAGAAGAATTTACAGTAACAGGTTGAAAATTTTGTGGTAATCACTGATGCCTTGTAAAACAGTGTGTTACTGTGACAGAGAATCGCTTGTACAGTTTAATAAAGTACATTACAGTTCTAATTATATGTCTTGAACAACTTAAGAAAGAAACATTCTCCAAGTCAGAAAATAGAGTCTTTTATTTTATCTGTGAATATACAAAAGTCTCTTCTTTTGAAATACTGCAAATTGGATAGTTTTAGATTCTGACTATATTCACATTGCTCTGAACTTTACTAACAAAGTAGATATCCACTGTAAATTCTAAATCAGTCTGTCTGTAGGAGACAGGAACTAGAGTTACTAATAGTCCTTTCTATCCTCAAAAGAGTGGTTGTCATCATTATTGTAATCCAGTTAATTATAACTAAATTTACTGCCCCAACCACACACTGTATTTTTCACTGGTGAAGCAAGGCAATGTGCAGTTTTACAAGTAATTCTGAAATAGGGGCAAAACAGTTATATCGTTTCTTGACCCCACATCTTGGAAAGGCTAACAAAGAAAAAGAAACCCTTGATCTAGCTCATGGCAGTAAAGAAATGAATTGCACCGTTCAGTTATTGCCTGAAGAAGCTGACAATATTATCAGTAAAGCCATGGTTCTCCCTGTCTACTGCTTAGTATTCTTATTCACAGAATTTGGAAAAAAAATACAGAAAGAAAATACAATGTGAGCAAATATTTCAACATGAAAGTATTTATGGAGAAATGACTATCTATAGAAGGTCCTCAGAAGATGGAGAAAATGTTAGGGAAAGTAGGCCTGATTAGTCATGCCCAGTGGGAGAAGGATTGCCGCTGTGAAGTGTTCTGTCCAGAGATCTTGGTTAAGTTACAAACAGACTGCTTGATCATAGTTAACTGCTGCTGGTTAATACATCCACTGTGCAAGCTCGCAGTGAGGCCCACTCTTCTAAGACAACTAAATTCTGGTTCCCACTCTTAATTGAATACCCTTTGTAAATCCACAAATATATTGAAATAAATTAGGGCTGTCAAGCGATTAAAAAAAATTATTGTGATTAATTGCACTGTTAATAATATAATACCATTTATTTAAATATTTTTGGATGTTTTCTACATTTTCAAATATATTGATTTAAATTACAACACAGAATACAAAGTGTACAGTGCTCACTTTATATTTATTTTTATTACAAGTATTTGCACTGTAAAAAAAACAAAAGAAATGGTATTTTTCAATTCACCTAATACAAATACTGTAATGCGATCTCTTTATCATGAAAGTTGAACTTACAAATGTAGAATTATGTACAAAAAACCTGAATCCAAAAATAAAATAATTTACAATTTTAGAGCCTGCAAGTCCACTCAGTCCTACTTCTTGTTCCGCCAATCACTCAGACAAACAAGTTTGTTTACATTTGCAGGAGATAATGAAAGTGAGAACAGGTGTTCTGATGGCACTGTTGTAGCTGGCATCGCAAGATATTTACGTGCCAGATGCACTAAAGATTCATATGTCCCTTCATGTTTCAACCACCATTCCAGTAGACATGCGTCCACACTGATGATGGGTTCTGCTCGATAACTATCTAAAGCAATGCGGACCAATGCATGCTCATTTTCATTATCTGAGTCAGATGCCACCAGCAGAAGGTTGATTTTCTTTTTTGGTGGTTCAGGTTCTGTAGTTTCTGCATCAGAGTGTTGCTCTTTTAAGACTTCTGAAAGCATGCTCCACACCTCATCCCTCTCAGATTTTGGAAAGCACTTTAGAAATCTCACATTGGTACCTTCTTTGTGTTTTGTCACATCTGCAGCGAAAGTGTCCTTAAAATGAACAACATGTGCTGGGTCATCATCCGAGACTGCTATAACATGAAATATATGGTAGAATGCAGGTAAAACAGAGCGGGAGATATACAATTCTCTCTCCCAAGGAGTTCATTCACAAATTTAATTAACATTATTTTTTTAACGAGCGTCATCAGCATGGAAGCATGTCCTCTGGAATGGTGGCTGAAGTATGAAGAGGCATACAAATGTTTAGCATATCTGGCAAGTAAATACCTTACAACGCCGGCTACAAAAGTGCCATGCAAATGCCTGTTCTCACTTTCTGGTGACATTGTAAATAAGAAGAGGGCAGCATTATCTCTGTAAATGCAAACAAACTTGTTTGTCTTAGCGATTGGCTGAACAAGAAATAGGACTGAGTGGACTTATAGGCGCTGAAGTTTTACATTGTTTTGGTTTTGAATGCAGGTATGTAACAAACAAACAAAAATCTACATTTGTGAATTGCACTTTCACAACAAAGAGAAATGTAGAAAAACATCCAAAATATTTAATAAAAATAAAATAAAATATTTAATAAATTTCAATTGGTATTCTACTGTTTAACAGTGCGATTAAAACCGATTAATTTTTTTGAGTTAATCGCATGAGTTAACTGTGATTAATTGACAGCCCTAAAATAAATAAAGACTGTGGCCTACACCAGTCAAAAGCAAGGACATTCAGAATTAAGCCTGAATCACCATTCTCAGCCCACACCAACGTTACTCAGGTAATTGTCTGAGTTTCCAATTCGAGCTACTCTCTGAGAGTACCTTTCTTGGACAATTTCCAGGACTGGCAAAATTTTTGAAGGGGTAAATTCACAATCTCAAACAACATTCATGACAGGTAGGTGTAAATTACCTACACCATGCCTTCATGTAAAAGTAGGTTATAAACAACATACAACAAGTGATTCTAGAGTAGGGTAGGTCTCAGATATCTAACATATGGCTTCATGTTTAACTGAATGGCTGAAAACTTAGGTGAAAGTTTGTTGGTAAGCTCCTTGGACTCATTAATGACAGGCCTGGTAAAAAAAGAAGAGCTACAGTAAAGGGGAAGACTGGTATTAGTAGCCACTGCAGATATATTGGAGATGAGGGGCAGTGCACAAGTGGCAGTATCTGGTAGCACTTTGCATATGGAGAAGAGAGGCAAGCAGAATGCCACCAGGTTCACTAGGGAAAGGCAAGCACAGAGAAAGAGCAACTCCACCCAGCCAGCCTTGAAACAGCAGCTGAGGCAAAATGAGATCATGGCATCACCTCTCTTTTAGGCTGTCTAGTTCAGTGGCTCTCAACCATCCCAGGCTACTGTACCCCTTTCAGGAGTCTGATTTGTCTTCCGTGCCCCCAAGTTTCACCTCATTTAAAAACTACTTGCTTACACAATCAGAATACAAAAATACAAAAGTGTCACAGCACACTATTGCTGAAAAATTGCTTACTTTCTCATTTTGATATAATTATAAAATAAATCAATTGGAATACAAATATTGTACTTACATTTCAGTGTATGGTATATAGAGCATAAACAAGTCATTGTCTTTATGAAATTTTAGTTAGTACTGACTTCACTAGTGCTTTCATGTACCCTGTTGTAAAACTAGGCAAGTATCTAGAATAGTTGATGTATCGCCTGGAAGACCTCTGAGTACCCCCAGGGGTACACTTACCTCTGGTTGAGAACCACTGCTCTAGTTCTACTGGAGGCACTAAGACCTTTCTCCTTGCACCAAGATTCTCTGCCCCTTGTGCAGGAGGCAGAGGGAGTGCTTCCTGGTCAGGGCCGGCTCTAGGATTTTTGCCGCCCCAAGCAAAAAAATTTTTGGCTGCCCCCCCTTTTTTTCATGGCCTCCTGCCCCTGGCTCCACCCCAACTCCACCCCTTCCCCAAAATCCCCAGCCCCACCTTCTCCCCCGGGTATGCCGCATTCCCCCCCCCATTGCTTCCTGCGGGGGCCCCCGCGACCTCCCACTGTAGCTCACCTCTGCTCCACCTGCTCCCCCGGGCGTGCTGCCGCTCCACTTCTCCCCCCTCCCTCTCAGGCGAGGGAGGGGGGAGAAGCAGAGCAGCGGCGCATTCAGGGGAGCAGGCGGAGCAGAGGTGAGCTAGGGTGGGGGGCGCAGGAAGTAACGGGGGGGTAGAGGAACCGCTCCCCGCTCCAGCTCACCTCCACTCCACCACCGCCGCCTCCCCCGAGCGTTCCCCCACGTGGCTTCTCCTCCCTCCCAGCCTTGCTGCGCGAAACAGCTGTTTAGCATGCGGCAAGCCTGGGAGGGAGGGGGGAGAAGCGGAGCGACAGTGGGGCGCTCAGGGGAGCGGGTGGAGGCGAGCTGGGGCGGCAGGGGCACTTTTTCCCCATGCCCTGGAGTCGGTGCCTATGATGGCCGGCGCCAGAATGCCGCCCCTAGAAATGTGCCGCCCCAAGCACCTGCTTGTTTTGCTGGCGCCTGGAGCCGGCCCTGTTCCTGGTCCTTCTTCTCCACCCATGGCACACTCATGAAAGAGCAGTTAGAATCTGGCCCACTGGTGGTTTTATTTTCTTATTCTGTTTGGCAAAAACTGCAGCCTTTAGGCTGAATGTGGCCAGTTGTTGGCCCACCACATTCTGTGGAATTTAAGCTTTCATTTAAAAGAAATATGTTCCTAGTCTGTCTGGCTGTAAAGAAACCCTAACTGATTAGGATTTGATGTAGCTGTTTCACAATTGGATAGTGCAAAAAACCATTCATGGAATTTCACTAAATTTTAACATTTTCCTTTAGGCTGAGAACAAGGATAATTTTTAGTCCAAAGGGCAATTATTGTGTGTGGGGAATTGTGTTACAGAAAATCGTGCACATCTAAAAATAAAGTTTTATAGTGCAAATGTCTCCTCAAAAATAAATAAAACATTGGTACTACAATGTTGTAACATATACTGTATATATCATATGGGAAAATGATTGAGCTTCCTCTTCATACATCTCTTAGGAGTCTTCTTCCTTCGGGCTTGAACGCATGATTGAAAAACAGCAATAGAAAAGCTATCTCCCTCACTCTACTGCATATGGTGCTAGACTTTCAGTTTAGTTCTACAGGTGTAGCTGCTCAAAGCAAGACTGAAACACGTGCAAAAAATGGTATCTTTTTTAGCATATTTAGGACAAGCAAAAGAGCATTCACAGCTAATTTTAAGCAGCCTTCAGAATGCAGTATAACACCTATGAACTCACTCATACTTAATTCACTTCAATCTGGTATTTTTAGAAATCATCATGCAATTCAGCAGTACTCCAGCCCATATCTTTTTTGTAATGGATGACTCAGCTCTACTTCCCATTTTTATTTATAATTAGCCTGTAGGCTTTGCCTACACACAAAAGTTGTATGAATTTAACAAAACTGGTTTAAAAACCAAATTAAATAAGTGCAACCCCCTTGTGCGATCCTCTTTAAGAGTCCAGTATATCAATTATCTGACAATGGGTCACAGTTTAGTGGGCATGAGTTTAATCAGTTTGCAGTGAAGTATGGGTTTAGACATATAGCCGCTAGTTCCCGTTTTCCCCGATCCAATGAGTTGGTGAAAAATGGTGTGAAAATAATAAAGTGCTTAGCACTGTTAAATTACAGAATGCCAGCAAGGAAGCCTGTGTTGTCACTTGCTACTAGTTTGTTCCATAGAAAACTCAAAAACGAGAATGCCTGCACTGTTAGAAATTAATGTCAGTCACGGGGGATTTGCAGATGGATAAGGCAAAAATTATATAGTTTGGGATCCCAGGAGCTCCCACCATTTCATGAAAATGATGCTGTGCAACTGTGTGATGGGAAACACTGGTCACAAACAGCAGTGATTGCCCTGCGGTGATGCGAGATTGTCACCCCAAAAACTGGAGAAAGAGATGACACCTTTTACAAGTCCCAGAAAGGAGGGAGATAAGTGGCAATGACTCTGCCATTTTCACCAAGAGGGTCTCCAACAAGCACAAACCACAGCAGGTTGAGGCAGTGGAGCCCCAGACCATGGAACAACCAGAACAAGTGGGCTTGCTGCCTCCTGATAGCAGTAGGGTGGAAGTACCAGGGGAGCCCTATGCCACTGTGTAGGGAACCTTAAAAAGTAATCGAACGTTGTAAGTACATTCGGTTATTATGTTGGTTAAAAGTATTTGTAATTGTGTGTTATATTAATGTTGGGTTTTAAGTATTACTGTTATTAAAGTTTGGCTTAAAAGGGAAGATGTAGAATAGGGGACTGTGTCTTTACAGCTGAGCTTCCAGATCAGAGAGTCTTGGTGGGGCACTGTGAAACTCTTGTAGTTATGCACAGCCAGTTGAAACCAGACACAGAACAAAGCAGAACTTTGGCAAACTCCTTAAGCACTGAATGATCTGTAAGCACCACAACTGTGAGGAGAATGTTGTACCGCCGCTCTCTGGGAGCATATATCTTCCACACAGGGAGCAATATGTTTTTCTCTTCTTTTCATTCAGCCTCAACCCAGGCATGTCATTTTTCTTTCACAATAGGCACCATAGAAGCACACCACTTCAGTGATTCAGTAATACACCAGCCAACTCCATCCTATCCGTTTCTTTCTTCACCTTGGGATCCCTGCCCTCCTGCGTGCTGTACTAGTGCAGTGGTTTTCAACCTGAGGTGTGCAGACTATGTCTAAAGGGTCCACAAAAGGTTGTCGTTACCATAGAACAGTGATTTTCAACCTGTGGTCTGTGGAGCTGTGGAGGTTTGCAGACTATGTCTAAGATTTCTAAAGGGATCTGCACCTCCATTAGAAATTTATTAGGGGTCTGCAAATGAAAAAAGGTCGAAAACCACTGTGCTAGTTCGTAATGCATGGCCTCGTCTTGGTGTAGGATCTGTATTGGCTCTCCTTTAAGCAGGGATTTTTTGCCAAACACTATTTCAGCTTCCTCTATGCATTTTATGGGGTCCATCTTAATGGCTGTGGTTTAGTCTAGAAAGCTACTTACAGTGGCCCAATAATGACAAACACACACCTGGCCTTCATAGCTAATAAAGACTTTGAATTGAACCAGACAAATTATCTGGCTTCCTGGGTTACTGAACACTTTCTTGGGCTGCTTCAGCTGGGAGTTAGACTCATCTGTTAAAACTCTTTTTAAAATTCAGTCATTTGTGCCACTGAATCAATTTTAAATTTAGCAATATTGCCAATGTTGAGATTAATAATTGGTCATTTGTATTTGATAATGAATTTAAAGTGTGGTCCCTAAACTGCACTGATGATTTTTAAAATGAAATATTTGAATAAGCTCTATCACTACAGAGAGGAGGAAGGGAACATAATCTCCCCAGTTACTTCCGACTGCTTCCCTCCCAGCCCCAAGAGCAATTCTGCCTGAGCAAGGACTGCTCTGACCAGCTGTTTTCCCTTCCCTGCTGCAGCTGCTCAGCAGCTCCCCCAGGGGCCAAGTGCTGCATCACAGGGGAAGGAGGAAACAGCAGCTCTGGATCAGTGGTTCTCAATCTGTGGCCCAATCAGCACACAGCTGCAGCCCATGTGACATCCTCAGGGCCATACAGATACTGTATGGTGGATGCATATAGTATATATAGTGTGGATGCAGCCTACATGACACACAGAGAGCAGCATATGCGACCCACACTAGTAAATAGGTTGAGAACCACTGTCCATTGCTTGTTTCCCTGCCAAGCTGTGAGAGATACAGGAAGAGCAGACCTATTTGGTCCCCATGTTTATGATGGATCTCCAAATGGGATCCATCTGTTCAACCAAAAGGGCAGCCCCCTCTACAGAGTGGAAGGACCAGAAAAAAAATAAAGGGATCAACTAATTCCAGGGGATAACAAGTGAAAAAAATGGGAAGGGAATCAGGATAGGAATTTCACTGGCTCTGCCTGAGCCTAGGGGAACACCTGTCAATTGATAGGGTCCCTCCCCCACACAGCTCCCCCAGGATGGCCTATAGGAGGGTAGGGTTGCCAACTTTGTAATATTTAAAAACCAGATATTCCAGCAGGAGTGCTGGAACCTCCCCTGCCCTGCCTCTTCCCCATAGCCCCACCCCCATTCAGTCCACTTCCACCCTCCCCCTGTTGCTTGCTGCTCTTCCCTCCCCCCTGCCCAGGTTGGGAGGGACTCGCCTGCAGAGCCAGGACTGGGAGCTGCAGCTGCCCAACACAGGTAGGAGGCGGCCCTGAATGAGTAGGGGCTGGCCACAGGTGATGACCCCCCGCCTCCCTCACCTTTTGGTCGAAAACTGGACACCTGGCTACCCGGGGGGAAATAAGAGAAGCTGAGAACCAGCAGCCAGCTATGGCTCCTTAGTTCTCTGCCCCCAGCCCTGCCACAAGTTAGAGGGATCTGCTCTAACTTGCGCTGCTGGCAGGGATCATACACCAGCTGGGAATAGCCACTCCCACTCCCTGTGTCTGACATGCCGCTCCCCATCTCAACACTCCTCTGGCACCAGTCAGGGACTGCAGGCCAGGAGGCATAGGAATAAGACACGCTATCTCTGCACTCTGGACCCGAGTACTCTGAGGGAATCTCCAACAAGGGATTGTAGGTTGTTTTTGCTCCGAGGAAGCAGAACAGGGAAGAGAATCTGCCACAAAGTATTGATTTCAGTTCCTTGAGACTTTTGAAATAATGTGTTTGGCCCTCAGGCTGAAGAGGCTGATACCACTGAGATAGAAATTAAAAACAAAACAACGGGAACTTAAACACAGAGGGCCTTGATTTTGGTCTATTACACCAGCATAAATCTAGATAATTCAGTTACTGTGGATCTACACCTGTGTAATATCAGAATCAGGCCCAGACTATAGTAATAAAACAATTAAGATTGAAACAAAACCCAAGACAAGTAATGAGATTCTAAATAAGGGCTGAGACATCATCCTGAACTGTGCCTTCATTTTTTCCCCCAGACAAAACTTGTCTGTCAGAGAAGCGCCCAACTTATTATTATTTGTATTATGGAAATACCTATAGGCCTGAATCAAGACTGGGACCCCATTGTGCTAGGCACTGTATACACACATAGCACTTATACAATCACAGTGGAAATATGTCTCCAGTGTGGGATAAATGTATGAACAGCTAATATTATTTTGCACATCTCTTGACCTACAGTATTTTTGTATAAAGATATGCAGGAGTGAAGACCTTGGGTTATGTGGCAACAGTAATATAGAGAGCCTGAAGGTGCACAGGCTTGGCATAAATAGATTTCTCACAGTTTCAGTTAACACAGCATTTTGCTGCAGGAAGACGTATGGAGGGACTCTGGAAAAAGATGGTTTCATTTAAGATAATAAGGAAAGAAAACTAGTTAGGAACCAACTAAAAGAATGAGAGCAGCTAGATGGGTAACAGTGACACATTTGAGTAAGTGTAGCACATTAAGAACCTGTAGAAGCAGCAATGACCCAGGGAAGCAAGGGAAAACCCCTGAACACAACACTCCTGGCCTGCATTAGTAGCAGACCTAACCTAAACGCTGGAATATTAAAGTAAAATCAGGTCACCATTATGTCTCAAACTTCTTGACACTGCCTCTGCATCTAGTTACCATTATTTTAGTGTTCTTGATATTTCACCCTAATTGTATTTTTAAATCCTTTATAGCACATGGATCAGTGTGTCTCCAGGTAGTCTGTATTTCCTCTTCTCTATCTATTTAACCTTTTGTCCTGTGTCCCGATCAATGTACGATTGGGACGCCATTTGTCCCGATATTCCGGTAAGGAGGCCAGCAGGAGAGAGGCGCCAACTCTATGGGTGCTCCAGGGTTGGAGCACCCACAGGGCAAAATTGCAGCCAAGCTCCCCTCTCCTCCCCTTCTCTCCCCCTCCCCGCAGCGTGCCACGTCCCCACTCCTCTCCCTTTCCCAGCACTTCCCACCGCCTAACAGCTGTTTGGCGGCACTTAGCGCTTTCCAGGCGGGAGGGGGAGGAGCAGGGACGCGGCGCGCTCAGGGGAGGAGGTGGAGAAGAGGCAGGGACTTGGGGAAGGGGGTGGAATGGGGGCGGAGCGAGGATGGATGCTTGGGCGGGAAGAGGCAGGGAGGACAAGCACCCACCTGGCAGAGGAGAAGTCGGCGCCATAGGGATGAGTGGCAGGGGGTAAAGAGGCAAGTTGCAGGCAGGGAGAGTGAAGAGGCAAGTGAGCTAGCCAGCAAGTGGCAGGCAGGCAGGCAGGTGAGGAGGCAAGCAGTGGGTGCAGGACTGATTAGGGACACAGCAAGCCAGCAGGGGGCCGGGGGATGAGGAAGGGCATGGGGGGAGGTGTGAGCAGGGAGGGGAAGGGACCTGGGGCAGAGTGGGGGCGGAGCCTGGGGGGACTGACAGCACTCCAATGTGTCCTGATATTTTAGTGTTGTGATCTGGTCACCCTACACGGGGCTGGGGCTTGGGGTTGGGGTGTGGGCTTACCTCGGGCAGCTCCCGGTCAGTGGCACAGTGGGGGGGCTAAGGCAGGCTGCCTGCCTGTCCTGGCACTGCGTGTGCCCCAGAAACAGCCAGCAGGTCCAGGTCCTAGATGGGGGGGCCAGGAGGCTCCACGAGCCACTCTCACCCGCAGGCATTGCACCCCCCAGCTCCTATTGGTGGGTTCCTGGCCAATGGGACTGCGGAGCTGGTGCTCAGGGCAGAGGCAGCGTGCAGAGCTCCATGGTCCCCCCGCCTAGGAGCTGGACCTGCTGGCTGCTTCTGGGGCACGCACAGCGCAGTGCCAGGACAGGTAGGGATTAGTCTGCTTTAGCACTGCAGCATCACCGACCGGACTTTTAATAGCCTGGTCGGCAGTGCTGACCGGAGCCACCAGGGTCCGTTTTTGACCAGGTGTTCCAGTAGAAAACCGGACACCTGGTCACCCTATGGGGCCCTGGGCACAAAGAACATTTGAGCCCCCATACACACACACACCCCTGCTATGCCGCTCTGTCCTCTGCTCCTCCCTGTCCACCCATGGCCCTGCCTCCTGGCCTGGGTGGAAGCCAGGCCATGGTAAGAGCTGCCCAGGGAGCTTGGGCTGCTGTGAGGAGCCCTGGACTCTCCACCTGTCCTGGACTGCACACCCTGGGGGGCAGGGACACAGACTGGGGGCTGCTCTCAGGCACCCCATCTCCTCGCCCATGGTAGATGGAGGGTCCAGGGCTCCTCAGAGCTGCCCAGGCTCCCTGGGCAGTTCTTACTACAGTCTAGGGTCACCATATGCCCGTTTTTGCCAGAACAGTCCCCTTCTAAAGCCCTGCCTGGACATCCCAACATTTTTTGGCAAAACAGGGCACTTGTCCATCATCAGTTGGCAAGAGCAAACGGGACAAATGCCCCGTTTTGCCAAAAAGAGAGTCGGGCGGGGCGGGGAGCTGCATATGCGGGGGAGGAGGAGAGGTGGACTCGGGCATTTCCTAGAAGGCAAGATCTGTTTACAGATACAGGGAGCAAAGGAGCAGTGTGTATATATATTTAAAAGAGAGGGGAAGTTTTGGCTACCTAAAAGGCCCATTCAAATAAGAAAGGAATCTGAGTGAGGGTGAGAGAGGAGCAGAGAAAAGCCTAGACAGCTTAATTAAATAAATTAAATTAAATTAAATTAAATAAATAAATAAATAAATGTACTGGGCTGGCTGGAAAAATCTTTTAAAAAAACAAAGAAACAAAAAAACACAGCTATAGGGGGGAATTAGCTATTTATTGAAGACAACAAAGGAACCGTGTACAGTTGCTGCACTTTATTCTACTGCCTTTATTGTTTTAAATGAGTTAGAGCTGCCTATCTTATTGCAACAGGTTTAATAAGGAAAAACATGTAATGATTTCAAATACTTCAATTATTCCTGTTTAACTTGGATATGATATGTAAATTTTCCTTTTAAAGTGGTTTGAGAAGCTGATGTAGTCAGAACGTCTGAGCACAGGCTGTGGAGCCAGAAAAATGAGTTCTCTTCCTTGCTCGGTGATCTTTGCTTGTTGCATAATTTTGCATTGTCTGAATTTCACATCATAAAATGATTTTTACTTATTTACCTCCCAGCAGGGAGTGAGGATTAAGCATTTAGCTTTTATAAAGCAGCTAAAAGTTTAAACACACTAAATATAAGCTACATATCTATTGGAAAAATACTAGATTGTAAGCTGCTCAGGGCAGGAGCCTTGTCTCTTTACATGTCAAAGAATTTAAAACACTAATATAAAATAGGAAGCATAGAAATAAATATAAATGAAAATAAATGGTTCAATGCACTAAAAATGTGTCTATCTTAAAGTTGTAATCTTGTCAATAAATTGTTTGGTTTTGAATTACTGATACTTGTGACAGTAGTTTTGGAACCTGTAGTTTCAGGTGAGTGAGTGTGGACAGCTGCAGCTGTCTGTACACATAATACAGCATTATGCCAGAGAACTTAAGTGCCAAATATTGTAATAGCTGAGACATGAGGTTTTTTTATTAAAACAGTATTGTCTATTGGTAAGTGTTGGAGACTGGGAGTCAGGACTCTTGAGTTCTCTAACTAGCAGTGATACATGACTCACTTTCTGCTTGACTGTAGGCAATTCACTTAACCTCTGTGTGTTTCACTATACCCATGTGTAAAATGGGGGGAGGAGAGAGGAATGGGGGGGTAGCTCCAACAGGAGGTGGAGGGGGGAGGGAGGGGCTAGGGGGCAGCTCTGTTGGGGGGGGGAGGGAGAGGGGGGCTCGGCCAGCCCCACACTGGAGGCAGGAGGAATATGCTCACCCTACCACAGCTCTGGCATCAGACCTGGCCAGAGGGCGGGGCCTCAGGGGGAAGAGGAGGAGCAGAGCAGTAGGGCCTGGGGGTGGGGGAAGGGAGAGGAGGAGCAGGGCCAGAGTTCCAGCCTGCAGGGCCCCCAAATTGGCCAGGGTCCCTGGCCCATACATTTCCCTCAGCCCAGGGTCCCCTCAGCCCAGGGTCCCCTCAGCCCATACAGTCATCCACTACTGATTCTAAGGGGCCATTCAAGATAGAGGGGCCTGTTAACACCTCTGCAGTCACAGGCCAAAAAGTGGGGCTTAGTGATTACAGATGGTTGTAATAAGCCATAAATCCAGTTGCTCTGTTCAGTCCATGATTTTTAGTGTCTTCTGCTAATACATCCCATGGATCTTGAAAGGTGAAACCAGACAATCACTACAGTCTCAAATGAACTCACACAGGAAAATGATAAAAGACAAAAACACCCTGTTACCTGTGGTTGAACACTTTTTACAATGCGATCACTCTATATCTGACCTATTAGTCCTCATCCTCAAAGGAAACCTGCACAACGCTTTCTAAAAATGAGCCTGGGAACTTAAATTCATAACTCTGCTAGACACTAAAAATCATGAACAGATACGCTGGATTTATGGTTCATTACAATTTATTACAATTCTATAACCCACTAACCAACTCTTTTTGTCCTATGACTGCAAGGGTGTTAACGGGCCATTCTACCTTGAAGGGTCTCTTAGAATGTGTGCTAACTACTTATGCTAAACAATCTCTTCCACTTGCATGTAGCTGTGACACTGGACCAGTACCTTTCCCAGGCCTGAAGAAGAGCTGTGTATGTTGAAATCTTGTCTCTCTCACCAACAGAAGTTGGTCCAATAAAAGATATTACCCTCCTGGTCTCGCTAACATCCTGGAGCCTACATGGCTGCAACTACACTGCATACATGAGAAAGAGAGAGAGAAATTTTAAAAATCGGTAACAGTCCACTGATGTACTTTTGCTTATTCCTGGGCTGAGTTTCTCTCTGCCATTACCCAAATCCCACTAAGCCTCTCCTTAACTTTGTAACTCATTTGTCCTTTTAACTTAGCTTTACAAATAATCAGGCACTACTAAAAGTGACCTACATAAATAAATCAATTTACTGAATAAATTATGAGTGAGAAAGAGTAAGAGAATGAATGTGTGAGTGTGTGTAGGTGGATGACATAAAGGACCAGGCTGATAATACCAGCAGGAGCTATAATTTCATATGCTGTCATCACCACCGGAGCACCAGGGAAGAGCAAAGACAATTAGGGTACGTCTACATAGCAAAAAAAAAAAAAGAAGAAGAAGAAGCCAGGGCAGCAAGTTTCAGAGCCTGAGTCAATTGACTCGGGCTCACACTGTGGGGCTAAAAGTGACTTAGGCATTTAGGAGCTTAAGATTCACTTAAAGTCAATGGGACTTAGACCTCTGAGTGCCTAACAGCCAGATTTTCAAAGATATTCAATCATACACACTGCCTTGGCTACAGTTATTGTGAATTAGGAATACAATACATAATGGTGTGCAGGAACCTTTGAATCTCTACTTTTCCCATTCACGTCAGCTCCACTTTATCAGTGCTGCAATCCAATATCTTGAGTACCCATTTGCATATAAATTTCCTTGTTGCTTATTATGTTTAATTCCTTTAAGGCATTTACTTCTCTAGGTAGATTGGCAGATTTAGCACCAGCTAAGATTGTCTTTATATAGAATCATAGGACTGGAAGGGACCTCAGGAGGTCCTCTAGTCTAGTCCCTTGCACTCATGGCAGGACTAAGTATTATCTAGACCATCCCTGACAGGTGTTTTTCTAACTTGCTCTTAAAAATCTCCAATGATGGAGATTCCACAACCTCTCTAGGCAATTTATTCCAGTGCTTAACCACCCTGACAGTTAGAAAGTTTTTCCTAATGTCCAACTGTAAGCTGCGTGGCCGTCCCACCGTGTCACTTTCTGAGAGAGGCCACGCCGCCTCACTATCACATATCTGTAAAGGTGAGTTCAAAAAGGGGGGGAAATTAGCTACACATAGTGCTCCAGCTCTCGGTCAGTGCAGGGCAGCAAACAGTTAGTAGGCCCTGACCTGCAATCAGTGCAGAGCGGTTAAGCAGTCTGTGAGCCCCAGGTAAGGGTAAGCATCAACAAAATCTAGACTAGGCTCAGATAAGGGTATAGTGGGGCTCAGGCAGGCATGGACCGCAGAGTACCACAGGCCTCCTGGCCTAAGATGGGCATACTGCCACCCCACCCTTGGGGTGGCAGCAGTAGCGGGATACAAGCCCACCCAACTCCACCTTGTCCCAGCCCAGGGCCCTGATAGTGGCAGAGTGTTCCACCACCTGATCCGCCTGCAACACGCTGACCTAGTATCAGGCCATCACTCAACCAGACTGTGGTCTAGTTTCCCTAGGCTACTTTCTACATCACCAGGGGCTGGTCCCTCTATGTTGTAGTTGTCCTCTGTCTCTCCAGGGTAGGTGGCCAGCAGCAGCCCCAGCAGTTTGTCGGTGTCTTGATTGTCTAGTGGCCCTGGGAGCTCTGGCCAGTCCTCAGGAGGCAAACCCAGCAGCTCCTCTGCAGGCTCCAGCAGCAGGCGGGATTCATCTGTCTCTCATGGTGGCTCCAGCCCAACTGAACTGCAAGGCCCGCCTTTTGTACTTCCACTTCTAGTCCCACCCTTCCACTTCCAGCGGGGCAGGCGTGGATTTCCTGGTTCGGCCCACCAGGAGTGAGTGTTGTGGTTCCTCCCTATCACTCTCTGAAGGAGGCCATGCCTCCTCGCTACCTCAACCTAAACTGCCCTTGCTACAATTTAAGCCCATTGCTTCTTGTCCTATCCTCAGAGGTTAAGAACAATTTTTCTCTCTCCTCCTTGTAACAATCTTTGATGTACTTGAAAACTGTTATCATGTCCCCTCTCAGTCTTCTCTTCTCCAGATTAAACAAAGCCAGTTTTTTCAATCTTCCCTCATAGGTCATGTTTTCTAGACCTTTAATCATTTTTGTTGCTCTTCTCTGAACTTTCTCCAATTTGTCCACATCTTTCCTGAAATGTGGCATCCAGAACTGGACACAACACTCCAGATGAGGCCTAATCAGTGCTGAGTAGAGCGTAAGAATGACTTCTTGTGTCTTGCTTACAACACTTCTGCTAATACATCCCAGAATAATATTTGCTTTTTTGCAACAGTGTTACACTGTTGACTCATATTTAGTTTGTGATCCACTATGACCCCCCAGATCCCTTTCTGCAGTACTCCTTCCTAGGCAGTCATTTCCCATTTTGTATGTGTGCAACTGATTGTTCCTTGCTAAGTGGAGTACTTTGTCTTTGTCCTTATTGAATTTCATCCTCTTTAATGTCATTTGTCCAGTTTTTCCAGATCATTTTGAATTTTAATCCTATCCTCCAAAATACTTGCAGCCCCTCCCAGCTTGGTATCGTCTGCAAATTTTATAAGTATACTCTCTATGCCATTATCTAAATCATTGATGAAAATATTGAACAGAACTGGACCCCAGCTTGATATGCACTTCCCAGAGAGTAGTTATCAGGTTCAAAGTAAAATTGGTTCACAATCAAGCTGGAATGATTTTCCAATCAGTTATGCACCCTCCGTATAGTAGCTCCATCTAAACTGTATTTCTCTAGTTTGTTTATGAGAAGGTCATGCAAGACAGTATCAGATGCCTTATGTACGGCAAATACTATTGTGTGCTGCTGCTCCATATTCTTTTCCCAAATAACTCTGTTTGGCTTTCAGTTATTTGCTTATCCTCTTTAAGTATTTGATAATGAAATAGTTCAATAGATAGAAACTGTTCTAATTTATGTAGAATTTGAACAGTAGAGGACAGGTCCTCAGCTGGCTCGATACTTTTTTCTGGATACAGTTATGACATTAGCCTCAGTAACTCAGAACACTACAAAACACTGAAATCACCCTTGGGACTTTATCCTGCTGTCTGTCTGTGTGCAGATCTCATTAAAGTCAGTGGGAGACCAGCAGATGGAGGACTTGCAGTAGTGAGCCCAGATGTTGGACGTTGGTATCAGTATCTTTTAGTGGGGCTTTATTATTTAATGTCTTATTGCATAATACAGACAGTGAAAAAGGAAGAAAAAAAGTTTTCATTCTCCAGAGTTATCATATAGACACACATGCAGAAACATACACCGTGTGCCCAAACATACTGCCACCCATAGAATATAGGGTCAGAGGGAATAACAATACAATAAGCATATAACACTACCAGTATTTAGGTCTGTTTTGGAGTATGTGTCTCATGGATCCATTACAGAAGAGTGAAAAGATGTTTAAATAATCCTTTCCCTTTTCTTTAGCGTTTTAGTAGCTTGGTATAATTTGTCTTCTACTCTTAAAAGCTCTAATATCATTAGGCCAGGGGTTCTCAAACTGCGGGTTGTGACCCCTTAGGGGCATCGTGAGGTTATTGGGGGGGGTCACGAGCTGTCAGGCTCCACCCCAAACCCCACTTCACCTTCAGCATTTATAATAGTGTTAAATATATTTTAAAAGTGTTTTTAATTTATAGGGGGGGGGTCATATTTAGAGGCTTGCCGTGTGAAAGGGGTCACCAATACAAAAGTTTGAGAACCACTGCATTAGGCAAAATGCTGCCCCAACTGATCCTCTCATGGAACTCCCAGTTTACTGCAGATGACTAGGTGTTACCAGAATTTCATTTGCTAGAATCTCTCAGACCACAAATGCATATTCTGAATGTGCTTATCTGGCTGCAGGAGTGGTGTGCTGAACCACTATGCACCTGCCCATGGGCACAATTCAAGTAACTAGCTCTCCCTGGCTGTCGTTGTACTCAAGTGGGTTCTGTAGAATGAAATAGCCTTTTCCTCACAATCTAGGTATTAACAATGTTCATCACTATACTTTCAGAGCACCTATGCTGATTTACAAACACAAAACCAGACCCCAATCAGGTCAATTGTGTGTAACTTGGCCAGGTTCCTCTACAAGTAGAAAATTAAGTAAACTAAGTTCAAAAAACTTGAAGTTGTTTAGAGAACATTAGAGCAGAAAGTCCACAGATGTTAAATGCTATGAACACTAGAGTGAGATTTTTCTCAGGAAAAACTAAAACTTTGGAGAACCGTTTTTCACTGCTAGTGGATAGATGGTAGGTGAGCCTGCATGATAAATGCAGTTTACCACGTGAATATCACCACTTCATAAGTGGTGTATATAAATATATATTACCCCAGGAAAACCACATTTAGTGACAGTTAATGCTGTGGCAGGACACACTCCATCCACCCAAAATCTGAAAAGCAGGGACAGAAGGTAAGGGGACAGACTTGTGCATTCCTTTCCACCTTTATATTGCCTCCATCACTGCCAGTAATAAACACCAGCGCTCTCTGAGGCTTTCAATTTCATCTTCAACAGATGCACCAAAGCAATATGTACCCTGACTTCATCAAACTACCACTCTAATGCAAAACCCTAACAGGGTCTTCATGCTTTTATATCAGTTACATCTGACTTTCACATTCCGTGCTTTTGGCAAGTTATTTTGCCGTAAAACTGCTGAAGTCACTGTTGAGAATTTGTGTTAGAATGCCTATGCTTATGGAGTGCATTATCTATAGCTTAGTATCTGGTCTTACTCTCATGTAAGTGATGATGTCCCCACCACAGCAGGTTCACCTTTGCGCACACATTATGGCTAAAATGTTTATTAAAAATTCCATAAACAAACAATCCTGGTGTATGTTGTGTATTTGGTTGTCCAAGTATATAACTGATATTCTAGGAATCAGCACACAAGGAGCAACAATGAGGCCAATAGCCAGGTCCCAGAGCATGTTAGATTTCTTGCAAAAGGGTACAAAGAAAAGTGAGACAAACCAGTGAACAACTGTCTAAAGGGATGACTTTTAAATTATTGTTGTTCTCTCACTATCAATTAATTCTTCATCAAACCACCATGAGAAATTCCAAGAATACTCAGTTTATATTCTGTTGTGGGTTTTTTTTTTTTTGGCATTTCAATGAGGTTTTTACAAAATTAAGATTTAAAGCTCCTGCTAAAACTGAACTCTGTAACACAACCTTACTCATACTTCACCATAATATGTACCTATGCACAGAGATTAAACACACTCTATGGAGTATTCTAATTTAATCCTGCCCCACTAATTGATGTCATTTATTTGGAAAAGAAAATACTAGCTACATTTTAAAATTTACAGGTAGATGCAATTCTAGATTGTTACAGATAAATAAACCTTTTAAATCCTTGCCAACCTCTATTTAAATATATATTTTAATGTGCTTCTCCACTTCCCTCTTCAACTACACCTCTACCTCGATACAATGCTGTCCTCGGGAGCCAAAAAATCTTACCGCGTTATAGGTGAAACTGCGTTATATCGAACTTGCTTTGACCCACCCTAGTGCGCAGCCCTGCCCCCCCCCCCCGAGCACTGCTTTACCGTGTTATATTGGGTCACGTTATATCGGGGTAGAGGTGTAGTTTTCATTACTGACACCACAACAGGAAACTAGCCTGCAAGAGAATGATCCATGGGTGTGTAACACTAAGATAACCCTCCTGGGAAAGGTAGCATGCTAACAATTAACTATGGCAAAGCACACTCTTTTGATTGTACGCATAATTATGTGACTTGGGAAGGATTATTTTCTCCCTCCTCCAATTGTAACTTTAAAGCAGTGCTGCCTAGTGGCTAGAGTAGGAGAGAGAGTCAGGCTTTGCCACTTACTTACAGTGACACCTTGGGCAACTCACAACATCTCAGTAAAAAGAACAGGAGTACTTGTGGCACCTTAGAGACTAACAAATTTATTAGAGCATAAGCTTTCGTGGACTACAGCCCACTTCTTCGGATGCAGAACAGAAAGCAAAATATAGATGCAGGTCTGCTGAGGCAGTCTGACTCATGGGGGAATTCACCCTGTAAGCAGGGAACTGGAAAACCCCTGATCAGGAGAGGGAGAGACAGGTCTCTCTCAAGTAGGGTGACCAGATAGAAAGTGTGAAAAATCAGGACTGGGGGGGTAATAGGTGCCCCTATAAGAAAAAAGCCCCTATAAAATCAGGACATCTGGTCACCCTACTCCCAAGAGGTGACATCTGAGGAGCTGGGAACCTAGAGTGCCCTTGCTGAACTGCCAGGGGGAAATACAGGTGAAAGTGGTTCTGAACTGTGACAACTTCCATTATCCATTTCACAGTTGAGAAGAAAGTGTAAGCCAGATCTTCTCAAACACTGCAGATCTTGTCCTTCGGTGTGTCTGGGCGTGGAACCTTGAAATGAAGGTAAGTTAGGCAATCAATTATGAGAATTCCATGCAACAAACACATAATTAATGCAGTCTCTCTCTCAGCCTCCTGTTACACAATGAGTCACTTCACCTTGAAGTATGGTACTTTGCCTAAGCAAAGCTTAATTCTATTTTCCATTTCTTAGATGGATTTTCAGTTAACAGGTATAGCAAAAGCAACCCATGAAAAGGTTTAGCTTGTATAGTTTTATTTTACACACTATTTTATTAGAGTTACAACTAAAACATCCAGCAGAACTACATTCACATCATTTCAGATACGTTCAGTATAATCTGCATGCATTTTGAGTGGCCCTCCCTGCTTGCACACACACTCACCTCCCTCCCAAGCTCATCTGGGGATCTCTTATTTTTTTATTGTTTGCATTTAAAATGAAGGTTAGAGGAAGTTATATTTATGCTAGAGAAATAAATTTAATTGAATTAATACAATATCACAGTGACAGCTGCTGAATAGCTCCACTCCCTCAAATAAGAAGGGCATGCACCCTTCCTGGCTTCTCCCCAATCATTTGTACACTGACTCCATCTGATGGGCTTCGGAGGATAAAAAGGAAAAACACCACAACAGAGATAAATCTCGGTGAATCAGTTTTTGTCAGAAGTGATGCTGTGTTGGTGTAGATGAAGGGAAGGCAATACATCACACACGTTGGCTGTTTGATGACTCCTTCCCCTCCAGTTCAACCTCTCAACCACAGGACCCACCTGCCACAGAATTTTCATAGCAGTCGGGAATGGTTAGAGGAGAGACTGATCCCATGTCTGACTTATTTCTCGACAAATTCTCTTGCTCACATTTTGGTCTTAACTTTACTGCGGGGGGGGGGGGGGGGGAGGGGAGGTGGTAAGGTGTGTCCTTAACTCAAGTTATCTAACTACAGTTAATTGATGTTAAATAAAATCCTAGTGAAGACAAGGCAGCTTGTAATTTTCACATGAGTTAGCAGGTTAAGTTAAAGCCTATGGGGGAAACTGTGCCCCTAACATCCCAAATTAAAGGATTCACTGGTATCTGGTAGTGAGTTTCAGTTGGCCTAAACAGTTCAAAGTGCTCCAATAAATGAATTGGAAACTGTATCTGATGTGTGTCATTGGAAAACTAACACACTGATCATTAATATTCTTGCATAGTGTACATATGATAAACAGCCAAGGGACCATACAAATATGAAGGAAATATAGAACTAAAATGTGTTTACCAGACAAGTCTGGGGAGCAGGTAAACAGGCTTCTCCCAGCCAAAGGACAGGTTGGGGCCTCCTACCAGGTGTCATCAGTGTAGATGAGCAATCACATGTTGTAACGGGTTGTGCTCACTACTGTGGGGCCTCCTGTTGGTTACTCCTGGAATTAGCTCTGTCTGTCAGCAGGGCACCCTCCTCTTGTGGTGTCTCACTCTCCATCACTGCTTCTCCACTGTCTCCGCTGTCCATGGGGATCCGTGTCGCTCAGGGAGCGCGGAATCCTCTTCAGGGCATGGCCCTCTGGCTGTGCCCCAATTCTTGTCTCCCCACTTCCAGGGGAACCAGCAGTCCATCACTCAGCCTCTCACCATAGTGGCTAATTGCAGCCCCTAGTCCAGCTCCTCAGTCAGGGGCAAACTGTAGTCCTTTGGCTGGCTACTTCCTTTGGCAGCTAGTGGGGCAAAGGGGGGGCCCAGGCCCACCCACTACTCTGGGTACCCTATAGCTAGCAGCCACTCACTACCTCTCCTTCCCCTCTGCCACTATCTGCTTTCCCTGGGCCACTTCCCCAAAGCTCCAGCACCTACTCAGCCCTCATATCAAAGCCTCAGTCTGGGAACCAGCCAGGCTAGAGCTCCGCTTACTCCCCTAACGCTGCCCAGCACTGCTCTGTCCTAGGTACTTCTCCCTCCAGGCAGCCAGTCCTTCTCCCTCACGCTCCAAAGAGAAACTGAGCTCATCTTTGCCCTGCAGCCCTTCTTATAGGGCCTAGCCTGGCCCTAATTGGCTGCTTCTAAGCCTTCCTATGATTGGCTGGGTTCTACGGCGCCACTCCAAGGGCTGCTATTAACCTTTTGACAGCTAGTGAGGGGCAGCTGCCCCCTTACACATGTCAAGTGGCCACTGATTTGCCTTTTAGCAAACACCAGTGAAGTAAGAAACCAGCATGGAATTTCTTTCACCAACAAACTCCATGTCTTCTTCCTCACAGCTTGGATGAAGTTTACTTTGGGGGGTAATCTTCAGAAAACTCAATTTCAAAGGTTCATTAGACTATGAAGAGGGGCAAAGAACCCCAAGGTATGTTTCACCTAAGAAGACAAAGGAACTTTGGATTTTGTGGGAGATCCTGACCAGAGAGGTGGTCAGCCATCATGCTGGAAGGTCGTGTGGTAAAAATCTTACCTTGAACCAAGACTGTAGTTTTGCTAAGTCTTAGCCTCTAGAAAACATTTTTCACTTTTATTTCCTTGTAACCTTTTTATAACTTTATTCTTTATACTTGAACTCACTTAAAATCCTATCATTTTTTGCTAATAAGCTTGTTTTGCTTTTAATCTAAACCAGAGATGCTCAGACCTCAGTATCAGAGGGGTAGCCGTGTTAGTCTGAATCTGTAAAAAGCAACAGAGGGTCCTGTGGCACCTTTCAGACTAACAGAAGTATTGGGAGCATAAGCTTTCGTGGGTAAGAACCTCACTTCTTCAGATGCAAGTGAGGAAGAAGTGAGTTTCTTACCCACGAAAGCTTATGCTCCCAATACTTCTGTTAGTCTTAAAGGTGCCACAGGACTCTCTGTTGCTCAGACTTCAGTGGCTCAGGAGCCAAATTAGCGATCAACATTACCCAAAAGACCCACAGTAGTGTGAATTCATTGTTTCATTTACTATATATATATATATATTATTCTCACAGCAAAATGACTGACCAAGCATTATTATTTTATCAACTACAATTGGTTAATAACATAGTAAAAGCATCCTAACTGGTTAATAACTTATATTGGTTAATAATTAAATCGCACAGTGATTTCATAGCATGTGCTGCAAAGAGCCGCAGGAGACATATTAAAGAGCCACTTGCAGCATGGGAGCCCCAGTCTGAGTAGCACTGATCTAAACTATCCAGTGCTGTGTTTGAATTGAAGTGATCGTTAACGCCAGTTAAAGGTGTAAGTTATGCATTTTGTCTCTTTAGAGGAGCAAACAAACCTTTATTCCTCTGAATGGTCCAGGAAAGGACTGGACATTGCAGAACACACAGTTCGGGGGGGGGGGGGGGAGGGGGGATTTGGGACTGGGAGGTCTTGGGCCCATCTTGCTGGGGTAAACAAGGCTTTTGGAGGCCAGAGTGTGACTGTGCTATAACAAGCAGGCTTCTGGAGTCAGAGCTGGTCCAGGGCAGCTTATCACACAGATGCTCAGTACTTGCTTATATGCTGGCTGGGAGCAACCAGACAAGGGAACCACAGCAGCAGAGCATTTTAAGGCATTCAGGGTTATGGGGGAAATGATGATACAACCCTTCCTGGGTCTGTATTACACCCCAGAATGTGGCAGAAAACTAGTCTGTAACTTGACCAGCTAACTTATGTGAAAACTACAAATTGCCTTGTCGTTATTAGGCTTGTACCTTGCATTAACTCAAGTTAGCTAGCTTGAGTTAAGAGCACACCTTTTTTCGCAGTGAAGTTATGGCCTTCAACCATTTTTGACGGTTTTGCTCTCCTCTGTAGCAGGCAGTTCAGGGTCCCTACAGTAGGGGAGTGTATAGATTTTATTTGCTTCTTTTCTGAACTAAAGGAAGATAATAAAACAGAGAGAGAAAGAACGTGGAAGAGATATTCAGTGACAGGTGTGATTGCTGCTATTTCCATGACTGCCAAATGAGTAAGTAGTGGAGAGACTTTTAAAAGGTGTTACCAGATCCTAAACATAGGATCATGTTCTTGGTTGTTGTTTTTTTTAATCCACCTATTTCTGTATCATACAAGGCTGCACACATCCTGGAAAAGCCATTGAAGGGCTCCCACACTGTGAAACACTGGCACCTTTTTTTATTAATTGAACTTGTCTCAGGGCTATGCCTCTCTCCTGCTGGCTAATCTGAATCTTTTCAAATTCCTATGCAACTCAGGATTCAGCAGCATTGAAATGTTGCAGGAAAAGTTTGTGCTGAGTCTATATTCAAAACCGACCAAACTTGGTGGAATTTAACTCCTTCTCTTCGATGCTAGCCTGTATATAAAGTAATAATTCCATCTCCATGGGAAAAGTAGGTTATATATTTAATCTTTGTGAGTTGTAGCTTATAGCAAGAATATAATAATACTTTGGCTCACTGGCCCATTCCTTTCAATACTGAACAAAGTTATTCACAATTGTATCAAGAGCAAGTTGGGAAAAAGCCTATCAAAATCACTATGCAAAGGTTGGCATAGGAGCAGCATAATGCTCTGCAACAAGGGAGATTTATCTAGGTATTTATACCACATGCATCGCCATGGTAACTGAATGCCTTACAAAATGTAGACGTTATATACAGAAGGAGTTCTGCTATTCTCTCCCTCTGCCCTTCCACCTGGTGGTCAGATTTTTATAGATGCTTCTACACAGGTGCTGGAACTAAGGGTGCTGCCGCACCTCCTGGCTTGAAGTGGTTGTAGTAAGATGAGACCCTGAAATATAAACCCTTATCAAAGGCCCAGTATGAGGCCTGAGGCCTGAACTAAAGTGATGGTCAAGACTTTGCTAACATAAAGCAAAGTTAAGCTGTGAGCCAGAGGCAGGCCCCACTCACAGAAGCTGGCAAGGAAAGGGCTGATGCTGCAAAAAGAGACATACCTAAAGGTACTGGACACCAGATATCAGAACATTTGCATACTTGTACATTCCACACACAACAAGGAACAAGCTGACCCATCCTAAAGACAGGGCCAAAAGGGTAATATGACGGATAGAGTTGTTTTGTTCGAACCAATATGTACGAGGTGAGAGGCGGCACCTTACTACGTAGTGAGGTTGTACCTTGCTACATAGAGGGGTTGCACCTCAATACATCAGGAGTGATGTGTAACTTGTTTGTACCTGTGTACAAGAATGCATCCCTGAGTGGATATCTTTGTCCAGCCTAGGGGGCAGTGGAAAGTCCTGCCACTGACTGAGCTGAGTCCATTGCCAGGGGGTACATATTTGTAGTACGTCCTGTAGAGTAAAGTCTAGAGGGAACTATTACTGTGCTTCGTTTGACAATAAACTTGGCCAACGTGCCTTCGTACCTTACTAGAGACTGTGGTCATTGGGGGTTCTCTTGGGATCTGCTGTGTCAGCTATCTGCGCAGAGCTGGGGCAGCACACAGAGGGAACACACGCACGCAGCCGATTGATATCAACATTGAACAGAGCAGAGCACCACACCGGTAGCGTCTGACAACATCTATTATATGTGGGTTTTACAGTTTGGTTCAATGGCTCTCAGCACCCGCACTCTACAAATTGTTCCAGCCACTCTGTGCTTCTATTGTGAGAAAGCTAGGTGACTGTAGTGAGTGGTGCAGATCACTCTGAAATCAGTGAGGTTTGCTCTCATTCTGCTCAGACTTTCCATTGACTTCACTGTGCATGGAATCAAACCCTTGCACCGAGTTCTACAATCATGGGCCAGATAATAATAAAACCCTCTCTCTAACACTCTCAAGTGTGGCTGGCAATTTTCATAGGCACCTTAGCAATACCCAAGACAGAGAAACATAGTTGTTGTGGGAGGTCACCAAATTCTAGCTTATATGCTCATCTCTTGCTTCCCAAGCTGGCAATACGAAGAATAGGCTCATTCCCTATGATGGAGATAAGCAACTCCATTGATCTCTTCTGCCAGATGCATTGAGCAGTAATCATAGAATATCAGGTTTGGAAGGAGATAATCTAGTCCAACCCCCTGTTCAAAGCAGGGCTAATCCCCAGACAGATTTTTACCCCAGTTCCCTACATGGCCCCCCTCAAGCATTGAGCTCATAACCCTGGGTTTAGCAGGCCAATGCTCAAACCACTGAGCTATCTTTCCTGCCTCATTTAAGGGAATCATTGGTGTGACACAAGGCTTGTGAAGGAGCGAAAGGAGGCAATGGCCAGGAGGAATACTCAGAGCTTTGAAAAAAGCAACAGAGCGTCCTGTGGTACCTTTAAGACTAACAGAAGTATTGGGAGAATACTTCAGATGCAAGAAGTGAGGTTCTTACCCACGAAAGCTTATGCTCCCAATACTTCTGTTAGTCTTAAAGGTGCCACAGGACTCTCTGTTGCTTTTTACAGATTCAGACTAACACGGCTACCCCTCTGATACTCAGAGCTTTGAGAGGAGCTTGGAGCATCCTCTCACACACATACAGGGGAAATTAATATTCAACTATGGACCTTTCTGCATGGTACAAATATTTTCAGCTTCTTTACAGAAAACATTGCCTGGTGAAAGCATAAGAGTCTGAGGCAGGCGGGTGTTCTTGTCTGACACTGAGGGCAACAACACTAACTTCTCAAGGGCATTGTAAGGCCAGTTCATTAGTGTATGCACAATTCTTGGGAGATTGCATCAGATACACACCTGTCACTGGGCTTGACTTCACTTGAACATTAATACATACTAGGCTTGGATCCAACAGGGTTTACCCAAGATGAGGTGACACAGTGTTAAACATAACTAGTCCCTGTCTACACTGAAATCAAAGTTGTGGTTAATAGGACTTTTGTTATGTTCTAACACAACTTAATTTTCTAGTGAAAACAACCCATTGTGGCTTTTCAGAGGCAAATATCTGAAAATGCTACACCTATTTTTATGGCAATCTAATGCACTGACAGAAAAGATTTGGGGTCAAGCCCCTAGCTTGCTAGGGTAGTGGTGGTCAGGAGAATTGTGGAAGCAAGGTACTCATTCTTAAGGAGCAGGAATATTATACTTTTCTCCCTTGAGATCTTCTTTTACCAAAGTAAGAAATTGCACTGACATACTCCAAAGAGCTGCACCTATTTCTAAGTGACAAATGGAGGATTTATGCAAGGCCAGAGAGGTAATATAGGGATAGGAAGTCTGAGAGAATTTAACCAAGGGGAAATTAGGTTACATTCACTGTACATTGTTGTTTATCTGAATTAGTTAGTATAATGGGTAGAATACGATGATATTATGAGCATTGTACTTTTTTGGCTGTAGCTCCACACTTAAGTAGGCACAACGAAGGACCAAACATTGCTGCCTAGAGAGCTGATATTTTATACACAGTATGATTCCTAATTGCTTGAATAATACTGCACAGTAAGAGTTATTTCTCACTGCCTGAGATATAATAACCTCTTGGAATATCATGTAGTTGATGATCTATTGGGAGCATTTTTGCATGAGCTGTATACCCAAAAAGCTAAGCATTCCGAAAAATGAATCCGTAGAAAGTGGTAAAATAAGTTCCAGCAGCTGAATGAGAGGACTCCTCAGAATTTATATATAGATCCTTTTTCTTAAACACCCACAGTCCCCATATTAACAACAGTGATTCAGAAAAACATCCAGCAGAGCCCTGAAGCAAACTATTGTGCGTAATCTTTGCACAATTCATTTAAAAAGAAGCATTGTTTAAAAGAATGGAATGAACATTACAAGACACTTTCTCAATAAAGCTGTTTTGCAGTACACTATCTTTATTTGGACAGGAAGCTTCCTACTGTTGCTATTTTTAATACACCAGCTTAATTTGTTTTGCATCACGGCATTAGTAAAAACAGATTTTCCTTTAGAAAAAAAAATGGAGCAATTCATCCAGAAACCACAAAGCTTAATGTTCAGAAGAACTGAGAGAGCCTGAAAAGTGTAATAGGGTCAAAGTCAAATACCCAGAGTCTGTGATAAAGTAGCTTGTACTTGAGCTAAGCCTTTTCACTTTACGAGCAAGTCAGATGTTTGCCACCTAAATCTACAACCATATTTTGCTTTCAGGTTCATGTGGGGCCACTCCCATTGACTTCAGCCAACAGCAAGAGTTGAGGAGAGTAGAATTTAACCCAGAGCATGCACACTTTGTCACTTGTCTTATCTTACCTTACAGCCACAGCCTCTTTTCAACATTTCCCTTTGAGAGGCCATCCACACTAGGAAAAGGGGTTTAGTTTAGTTTTAACCACTTGTTAGCTAATAGATGGTAACTAATGTGCGATAAAATCCTAATGCGGACAAGGCAGGTTGTAGCTTTCACACATGTTAGTTATGTCAAGGTTAACACTAAGGGTACGTCTACACTGCATTTTAAAACCCTCAACAGTGAGTCACAGAACCTAGGTCTACAGATTCAAACTTGCAGGACTCATGCTATGGTGCTAAACCAGCTGTATAGATGATGACACCCTGGAACCGCAATATTCACCATTGTCATGTAATTAGGATATGTTTAGGAAAGACACAGTATGCTTTGTGAAGTATCATTCTAAAAGTCTTTATTTGCTAGACAAGGGGCGGGCAAACTACGGCCCGGGGCCCACATCCAGCCCTTCAGACGTTTTAATCTGGCCCTCATGCTCCCACGGGGGAGCAGGGTCCGGGGCTTGCCCTGTTCCGCGTGACTCCCCGGAAGCAGCGGCATGTCCCCACTCCGGCTCCTATGCGTAGGGGCAGCCAGGGGCTCCGCACACTGCCCCCGCCCCAACCACCGCCCCCACAGCTCCCATTGGCCGGGTACTGCGAGTTTACAGAGTACTTAATACCAACAGCTGAGCTTGCACAGGGGTGAGGGTGAGAAAGGGGAAGTTGCAGAGAGAGCCAGTTGCAAACAGACACAATGCTGGTACTGGAGGTGGGTGCCTAGTACTAACAAGGCTACACACATGGGCGGGGCCACACCAGGCTGTTTGGGAGGCACAGCCTTCCCCAGCCTATTATACCCGTCACTCATGGCCAAACCTTTCCTCCTGCTTTACTAGAGAAAAGCAGTAGCACAATTGTAAGAAAGATGCCACGCAGCCAAGCACACACTGTTACAATAACAGAGGCTGGGCTTTTCTACTGCTGTCGTACAACCGAGTATTTCAGTTTTATATGTCAGGTGCTGATGGTGTTGGGGCTGTCCATGTAGCTCAGGCACGTAAGTGTATAGAATGCCAAATTACCCCTCCCCCCCAAAAATAGCCCCAAAGTACTTTCCAGTGTATTAGGGTTACCAAGTCTGACCAAGCAACTGGTGTTATAGGACTTCCTCTAAATGCCTCGTCTCAAACAATGGTGAAGGAAGTTTCTAAAACACCAGGCAATGTACTCAGCGTTAAGTGTGACCAATTGTTGGCTCATGTACATGGTGGGAACTGAATGGACTGCATGGAGCAAGAACTTTCCTAGGTGGAAACTGATAGTAACTCTCCTGCGCTTCACAGAAACAACAGGTCTGATTTTTTTCCCCCCTCTAGCATTAGTGAGGAGAATAAACGGGTGTCTAGGAGAGTGAATGTAGCTAGTCAAAATAAAAGTCAGGTAAGGAGGCACAATACTTCTTTTTGGAAGACAAATTGCAGGCTGTGGGGTGAGTGAGGAGGTCAGCCCTTGCTGAACATTAATATATAGGGAGAAATCCTGGTGAAGTCAATGGCAAAACTCCTGTTGACTTTAATGGAGCCCAGATGTCACCTAAAGACTTTGAAAACATTTGCAGTAGTTGCTTGTACTGGGACTAAGGCCTTTTTTGAACTTTGGATCTTGCTCTTTTCAAAATGAATCCCATGCTCAATAAATCTGCCATACTGAAGCCCTCTCTTTATCTACAGAATACCTAAAGTGCATGCATTAGTAGAGCAAGCCTCCCTATACTGCGCCCTGCTAGTGTGCATCATCTCTGATCAGGGCCAGCTTTTGTGGTAAGAGGACAGCCTCTATACCCACTCAATCATTGTCTTATATGCAGAAACTGCTAACAAATACAATGGTGTTTTTAGTGATGTGGCCAAGTAGCCACTAGAAACTGAATTATGTTATCAGATGGTAATTTATGTGAAATAAGTTCAGAGTGGTTTTCAGAAAGGTACAAGTCTGGGATGAATTCAAATTAGGGACATACTGTGCAGGTGAAAAGTTTTATTCCATTATCAGCCCCTTATGAATCAAAAACCCCTGGGGTGAATCCAGGAAGAATGGGAGTGTCAGTCTCAAGGGAGATCCATTGCTCAGTGAGGTGGAACTTCCAGTAACCCTCACATATCTCAGGTCAGAGCTAGCAAGCCTCTGGTCAGTGTACCATAAAGCTATGGCTCACATCATGAGAGGCTTTACCACTGACTAGAGCAGGAAAATACTTTTCTTCTCCAAAACCCCATGCGTGCCACAATTAGACACGTTAACAAGCTCAGAGTTGCAAGATGGAAGGGGCCCTGGCACTAGCAATCTTTCTTTATGTGTTCTCACAACATAGAGGGTATTGGTTGTACCCCATATATGTATCTGTTGTTGTGGAGAAATGCATTTAAAATTATACTGTGTTCGACTGCAATTGCTGAATAGTATGGGACATTGTGTAGTGCTGCAAAATCATAATGAAAGACCCTTTTGTAATGCACACTACTTATGGGACACAAAATAGCTATAAGACTTATATGCTTATGATCTCACTCAACACTGCATTCACAATTTTTGCAGCTATTTCTTTTGGCTTTGTTCCTATTAAAAGAGCACTTGGGAAAAAAAGTCACAATGAAAGCCATGTTTGCTTTTTAAAGGAAAGGCAGTAAAGGGAGTGGAGAGAAATAAGTATAATAGAACCCCCATCACAGTCTTCACTAAAGCATTGCTGCAACAGGTGCGTTATAGCTATTGAGCTCAATGTTTTTATTTATCATGATCTGCAGTTCATACCATTTGTGTCCAGTAATTCAACAATTAGCAGTAAATAAATAAAAAGTGCTAACGCATAAATAGATTCTGAGGAAAAAAACCAAAGTTTGTAAAACTTGATGTGGGCAGTGCAGAGGTAAAAAGGAAATCAGGGGAATAAACAGCAGAGATCAAGAACTGAGCAGGATTCAAAATAGATTTGACATGTATATGGATAATCAGAATATCTACAGTTACATTAGATAGAAATTTTTAAAAATTGGAAAGACATAAATCCTCGTGCTTCAGGGCATAAGTCAATCACTAATGTCAGGTGTTAGGAAAAAATTTGCTCTACAAGTAAGTTATTCCATAATTTCTCACTGCTGATTTTCTTTTACTTCTTCTAAAACATCTCGTTGTCAGAAGCCCAAATTCAGTAAGGTCCTTAACACATGCCTAAGTTTAAGCACAAGTCATTTCATTGACTTTGATGGAATGATTCTAGGGGTTAAAATTAGACATATGCTTAAGGACCTTGTTAAAAATTGGGGCCAGAGACAGGCTATAGAACTAGTTGGACCACTGATCTGCTCCAGCATGGCATATTCCTAACCAGTGGTTCCCAAACTTTTTCCACCAAGGACCCCTTTGGTATCTGACAAAATGTCCTGGACCCCTTTAATTTCTGGCACTACTAGAATGCTCCCACACCAGCATGATCTCTAACGCATGGCATGTGCAAGGTCACACTGTGCAGATTATGCCCTTTTGAGAACAAAATGGCATCCTCCATTCAGCAAAAGTGCTGGAACGCTGTTCTGGCACATTCCACCCTGGCTCATAACCCACAGCGGGATCCAGGGACCCCACTTTGGGAACCACTGTTCCTAACAATTTATGCAAGGAATCAATGGAAAAACAGGCCCTTGCATCTAGAGATAGTAGCGTGGCTACCTATTCTGTTACAGAAGAACCTGGTTTATCTGTTAGTCGTAGTCCAACTTGAGGTCTATAATGAAAAGTTTCTGCCAAAGACTCCAAATCTATAATGTAATAATGAACAGGCATTACCATCACAGAAGTAATAAAGATAGGACACCTGGTATTCTCCCATCCAAACTTTAACCAGCCTCAGAATTGCTTAGCTTTAAAAATATTGTGGAGATGAGGCCTATTCAGACCCCTATGGCTATACTTTTTTAAGTATCCAGGTGCTGCCTTGTCAGTTACATTTTACCAAGACTCCCATCATTTATCCTGCCCAGGATGCACTCATACATCTGCAGCATTATTTGAGTTTGCTTTCCCACTAACTTTAAATTTTTATAAAATGCAGCATAGGTGCAGAGCAAAGGTGTCTGAGCAGTGTTCACCTTGAATAAAAGATCCAAAGTAATTGGAGTATATAAATATTGTTTCCAAAGATCTCCTTTAATAAAGTCAGATATTCACTTATGGTTTCAAAATGATTTACATGTAATTTTGTCTTCTCATCTATCCACAGCTTCAAACTCTGAACATTATAGCCTGCTGTTTCTTTCTGAAGTTAAGGACAAGAATTTACTGTTCACTAAGTACACTTTTTTTAAGCATCCATAATTCTGCAGTTCCACAACCAACTTTTTTTTTCAAAACTGGCAAAAGCACAAGACTGCAGAATGTACAAGCCAACAATTTTGTTATAAAACATCAAACAATAGCATGTGAGAGTTCTCAGATGAAACACACCACCCACCTTATACCTGGTCAACATTATTTAAAATGGAACAGAAGGAAAAGTTTAAAAATATCCAAACATTTTCACTTCTGAGTCAAGGTCAAAGCAGAAGAAATTTCTCCTCCAATGGTAATAAGCAACTGAACACAGGAGTTTAGAGTGGAAGTGCCATCTCAACCATTACTTTGGCATCTCTATCTTTTGACAGTGCAATACTGGATGTAATTAACTAGGAGAGAGACTCAACTAGGTTTTGGTTGTATGTCTTCCAAATACTCAGCTTTAACCATCACTTTTTCAAGTCTCCAGTCTTACCTTTACTAAGTGTTAAGAAGCGCCGATCTTTAGTTATAGCTCCTTTTCAATGGCTGTGAAGCTTTAGGAGACAGGGGATCTCTGTCATCCATGGAATCACCATGCAGTAAGGTGTTAATGTTTTTCTGTTTGCAGTAAAGCAACTTATATTACTTCAACAAGGTTAAAACACTTGCTTAATGGAGGCAGCATGGTCTAAAAGAATGAGCACGGGGCTGGAGGTCAGGAACCCAGCTTAATTTTCCTCTATGCAATAGTATCCCCTGGCAAGCCATCTGTCTGAAAGGGGTGCTGAAAATCAGTTTGGTGTCCTCTTGGGTTTCTTGTAGACAGATGGATCCACATCACAGTTGCTGCAAAAAAGGCTCTACTGTAGAGAGGCTTATGTAGCAGACGCAGATGAGGTACATACATGAGGGCAGGGGACTGGACTCGATGACCTCTCGAGGTCCCTTCCAGTCCTAGAATCTATGAAGCTTGCCTCTTCCTCATCTGGAATTCTCAGTGGAGCATTTGTAAAGTCTGGAGCGTGTGGAGGCAGAATGGAAGCTAGGAAAATGCCCTCTAAAGCAACTACTCCCCTTTAATTGACAAATAGATGGATTCACTGCCAAAGAACCCTAAGAGAATGTCATAAGTTCACTGGTCCCGAAAGGCATGTGGGGGTGAACAGAAAGGTAACTGTAAGTATGAAAATAGCTAACCATATTAATGTGAGCTATGGAGAAATTGACAGTGACTATCTGGGAGGGAAAACTTCTGAAGAGCTTTTTATTTTTTCATGCAAATATACTGACCGGTTTCTTTGTCCAGATTCCAGGGAGCACATCAGTACAACATTGTCACAGGTTAACTGTCTCCTGCTGCTACATAAATACCATAATAAATATATGTTATTTAATATACTTAAATACTTAAAAAAACTTTACAAACAGCTTCCAAAGACTCAAAAAATGTCCCTGAATTTTCAAGCATTTCCTCTCTGAAGAAGGTTTTACTGAAATGTCCAGGCTCAAGTAGAGGAGACTTTTCTAGTCTGCTACACAGTAAATTACCCACCTACCTTTTAGATTTGCACATTGGGCATCCAGGTGGCAGCCTGGAATCCTGTACTGCAGGGGTGTTAGACCGATGAAACAGTCCATATGGTGGGAGAGGAGCAGAGCAGTACAGTAAATGAAAATTACTACAGTGGGTGTAAAACTATAGTACAGTAGAACCTCAGTTACAAACACCAGAGTTATGAACGGACCAGTCAACCACACACCTCATTTAGAACTGGTCACTGGAAATACACAATCAGGCAGCAGCAGACGCAAACAAAAGCAAATAGAGTACAGTACTGTGTTAAACGCAAACTACTAAAAAAATAAAGGAAAAGCAGCATTCTGATTCTGCATAGTAAAGTTTCAAAGCTGTATTAAGTCAATGTTCAGTTGTAAACTTTTGAAAGAACAACCATAACGTTTTGTTCAGCATTACAAACAACCTCCATTCCCGAAGTGTTCATAACTCTGAGCTTCTACTGTAGCATGATGATGAATCAAGCCCATTATCTCCATGCTTGTCACCTATCTAAATGTATTTGAATGGTGTTATGTGCCCCCTTAGGCATGCTCATAACATTCTTGTTTCTTTCTGGACTCCATCCAATTTATACCTTTCTAGCTAGTACAGAAGTGTCCAAAACTGAATTCAGTGTTCCCAGATGTGGTCTCCATCTTTCTGGTTTAGTCCATGCTTTCACTTTACGCATCAGTGACTTTATATGTCTACACATAGAGCCCCTTCCTCCCTCCCACCCCCCCCCCAAAAACAGTCAGATTTATCTTTTTAGAAGTAATGTGATCGATAAGCTATGTCCATAGTAATTTACTGTCCATTGTCACCTGTGGGTTTTCCCTCTATTACTGCTTTGTGGCTTTACCACTTCTATTGAATTATGTGCCTTGGAGAGAAGTAGTCAAATGATATGAGAAGCAATTCACAAATTTGTTTTAGAATAAAAGAGGTGAGTTCAGTTCACTGTTATTCATGGAGTCATATTAATTGCTTATGAATATTCAGCCAGCTATTGGGTGCTAATGAATATGTTTGTGAATCACAAATTTTATCATGAAGGATTATTCACCCCAACATTTAAAATAGAAGTGTGTTATTTACAATCTGACATTTTTTTTATTTAAAAAGTTTTAGTCATCCTACCAGGGACCATACACAATATTATGTGACTAAGGCAACCGATCACAACACAAATAGCAAATAATTGTGGTAAGCAGTTTGAAAATAACCAATAGGCTGAAATTTGCTCACCTAAGAATAAGATATTCATTAAATACAAATATTCAAAATATAAAAGCAGACCAAAATCATAACAAATATTATTCACATTGAATAATCTGACCAGCGCTAGTTTGGGATTGTTTTCCTTTGATTTGTTAGCTAGCATTTTTTTTTGCTGAATTTGATCTGATTGTTTATTTATTGTACATTTTTAATCTCTGTCTCCTTTTGTATTATTTCTCTGACCTCACTGATGCTGCAAATACCTTCTTATGTACTATGGTATATAAGTTTCATTAACATAGTGTTTACTCTCATTTCCTGATCAAAAATGAAAATATTAAGACTCGACGTAGGGCACCTTCCTCCCCAACTCTGTACATTGCCCTTAATCACCACCCTTACTTTACAGTTCTTTAGCTACTTTTGAATCTATGTGACACAGTGCTCATACCAAATCCAAACAGAATCAATATTATAAGCAACACTTAGGAGCCATTGTCTAGCTTTAACGGTTTACTAAAATTCCAGTATTGTGTTAACTTCAGGCCAGATTTACAAAGCTATTTATGCACCTAAAAATGAAGGTAGGTGTCTAGTGAGATTTACAAAAGCAAGCAGCTGGGAGTTAGGCCCCTAACGTTATCATAACTAGCTGGCATGAGCTGTTCTTTATGGGCCTGATCGAACCTGATCGAACTTCCCTTGACTTCATTAAGCAGGATCAAGCCTTATAAACCTGTGGTGCTCAGTACTCATGCTTCCATTATCCAGTAGATGTAGAGATTCACAGATTCCACAGTCAGAAGGGACCATTATGCTCATCTCACCTCCTGTACAACACAGGCCACAGAACTTCCCCAGTATACGTCCTAGAGCGTATCTTTCAGAATAACATCCAGTCTTGATTTAAAACTCGTCAGTGATGGAGAATCCACCAGGATCCTCGGTAAGTTGTTCCAGTGGTTAATTACCCTCATGATTAAAAATGTACACCTTATTTCCAGTCTGAATTTTTCTATCTACAACTTCCAGCCACTGGTCCCATTTTTTAGGGGACTGTTATTTATTTTGTCTGTTTTTCCTAATTTTTCCTAGAGTATTTATTGCTATTTCCTTTAATATCCTCTATTTCCACAACATTCTGCCCTCTCCAGGATGATTTCTTTTAATTGTTTGGCTTGCTTTTCTTTCACCCAGTATCTGTCTCTTTTCTATGATTTTCCTTAATTGTTTGAGGGTGCGGGTGGGGGAAGGAGTTGTTTTTCAGTGTTCCATGTACAAGCATAACAATGCTAGATACGTATTTCTGCTGTCCTCTCTTTACTTCCTCTTCACCATCTGTCTCTTTTCCCTTCATGTTCATTTTTTCCTGATTTCCTGCCTCCTTCCGTGGTTTGATTCTCTTCCAAAAAAAACAACAAAAAATTATAGTTTTGCAGCCACCTTGCCCATGTCCCTCTTCCCCCCCTATTTCCTGCATGCCTGTCTCCAGTGCATATTTTGAATGCCTCTTCTTGCCAATAGCACTGTTATTCACTGTCTGGAATTAGCTTTTCCCATAGCTGATTTCTCTCATTACCCTCATATTTTCTCCCCCTTTCAGCAGCGTCTATTAAATTCAAATTAAGAGGTTTGTATATGATATGTTTTCCTCACAAACACCCAAAGTATATACACGATAGCAGTTTTACTTCTGGCAGTAGATTATCTATAATTTGACAGTTATAAACTTCATAACATTTTTTTTGTACAGAGAGATTCACCCTTAACCTATCCCAAGTGATTATTCACACACCTATAGATTTCTAAGCTGTCCCTGTAAAGATAGCAGGCAAGTGTTATTCAAATGAATTGTTAACTGCAAACTTACGCATCTGTCATACCTCTGCAACAAGTAACTCTATAACGATCCATTGAACAACCTGCTTCCAGAGGAATTGTTTAGCATTCTTGATCCCGTAAAATGTTTCTGGAAAATAGACTTATTTCTAGACCTGATCACAAAATTTTGGAGAAGATTCCTGTTTATTTCTGTAGCAATTAAAGAAGAGGCAAAAAGACCAGCTCAAAAAATGATTGTCAGTTGCTCTGTGCTGGAGCTATATGAAAGAGTTTTGTTCGGCGTGGGAGAGGGTTACAAGAAAGTTAATTCACATATCAGTCTTGTTTATGACAGACAGGAAGTGAAACTATTAAATGAGACCCTTTAAACTCTAGAGCATCAAATACTATCAGCATGGCCTAAATGGGGAAACACTTGTTTTGCATATGTTCACTACATAACTAGGGGAACCCACACTCCTATCAGGAGCAACAAGTTCCTCAAACTTCATAGCTAGCTCATTTCAAAAATACACAGAAAATGTATTATTTCAGAAAACAGATATAAGGTGCCTCTCATCATGCCATGGGCAGGTCTGCCCCTGATCCCATATAACTAAGCCCAGGCTAGGTCCACTTTCTATCCAAGGGAACTTGGGAAGGGAGAAGGAGAACATATATTTAAACATTTATATACAAATACCTAGAAAGATAAGCATCTGGGACATATTAGGAGTATAGTTCATACAGAATGTGTTGGATGCCATTTACATAAGCTTGTTGTATGCTCTTAATACAACAGAGGTGTAAAATGCTATTTGATTAACTTACATTCTTTTAAGATTTCTACAGTGTATGTACTTCCATGAGTATGGCAATCAACCCCTCAGCCTGAAGGAATGGGTGAATCAAAAGCAAAACTAAATAACTCCTTGCTAAAAGGATTAAAGTGTACAGTAGCCAAGCAACAAATTGAAGAAAGATTAGTACAACTTACACAGTACACAATATAAGGCTACTTTTGAACTGCCTCTTCTGATGTTTACACAGCCTAGCCTAAAATTCAAAAGTAAACTTGAGTAACATCTACCAGTACTTTAACAGGAGCCAAATATCATATTTTTAATAATTCAAATCCTGAAGTACTAAGGGAAAAAACTTCCTTTGATTTCACTGGCAGTAGGGTTATCAATGGGATGGGAGGAGAGATAGCTCAGTGGTTTGAGCATTGGCCTGCTAAACCTAGGGTTGTGAGTTTAATCTTTAAGGGGGCCATTTGGGGATTTAGTTGGGGATTGATCCTGCTTTGAGCAGGGGGTTGTACTGGATGATCTCCTGAGGTTCCTTCCAAACCCTAATAATCTATTATCAGGATTTACCGTTGCAGCTGCCTAGTCATCAATGACCTGTATAGAGGTAGTTTATCTATTTCAACCTAGAACAAAGATGGATCTATGGTAGTTTTCTTCTTCCTTCACAGGTCCCTTGTTTACCCATTCCTGATCCAGTGACAGGTTGCTATGTAGTGCAATGCTTACTGCTATCACTCTCCTTTCTCCCAGGGTTAGGTCCAGTATCTATTATCACTTTTTGATCAGAAGTCTTTTATGATTACTGATAATTTGAGGAAATATCTTTCTCACACTTCCTTACTTTCAGACATTGGAGGAGAAAATGTCTCTCTCTCAAGCTGTCTAGCTAAGGTACTTATATGGCGCCCTCCGATCACCATAGTACCTCACAATCTTTAATGTATTTATCATCACAAAACCCAAGTTAGGTAAGGAAGTGCTGTTCTCCATTTCCCAGATGGGAACCGAGTCACAGAGAGATTCAGTGATTTACCCTAGGACAGGTCACACAGGAAGTCTGTGGCAGAGCAGAGAATTGAATGTGGATCTCCCAAGTCCTAACCTTGGATTCTAACCACTGGACCATCCTTCTTCTCATTACTACACAGTCTCTAGGTTTAAACTGTGCTTGGTGCTTCCCAAATTCCACCTCCAGTTTATGGTTACTTATTCAGTGTTTGGTGGGAGTCTGCATTAGGGTGGTCTGAACACAAAAACTATACAGGTATAGTTAATCAGTACACCCCTACAAGTATACACGGTTAAACTGGTATAAAGGTGCTTTACACAAGTACAGGTATTCCTAAATGGGAAGAAGGGAATAAGTTTTACTGCTATAAGGCACTTTTATAGTGGTATAAGTGCATTCACACTAGGGGTTGTACCAGTATAAATGTTTCAGTATAAAAATCACACCCCAACTGGCATAGTTATAACAGTACATAACCTGTCTGTATACTAGGCCTTACTTTTCCATATTTCACGATGAGGAGATAGTCTGATCACGCAATATAGTTCTGTGTAGGGATCTCAAACATTTTATCTTGTTACTGTTCATTGTTGTTCTTCCAAAGTGTCTCATATATTGGTGTTGTAAGTGCGGGTCTAGGATTCTGAGCATTTTTCAGCTATGGGTGGGATTATTTACTGCACAGGTCAGGATGCTGGAGTTGCTGAGCTCAGGGAGCAATGCTATATGTGAGTAGATCATGCTTTATTCGCATTTAATTTTTGATCATTTAATGTTTTGCAGTAGAAGGAGGATTTGCTATATTGTTTGAAATGGCCACCAGAAGATTAATACGCTTTTCTGTATGTTGATGAGCAGCAGGAATCAGCATTCTACTGCTCTGCAGCCATTGTTGCTGGAGTTCCTGTGCATATGGAATATTTGCTTTCAGAATTACTGTGTAGGGCTGGTCACTATCAGTATAACCACTTGATAAAGTTGGGCCTCAGACTTCACTCCCTCATAGTATAATGGATTGGATTATACTGTCAGATATCTTTAGTAGTAGTTTTATTGGAGAGTTATATCTAGGTGGTGGTTTATTTAAAGTACAGAAAGACCATAAAGATTTTACTTGTAACACACCATTTTCCAGCAACTGAGAATTTTATAGCACTTGCTGCTAGAGGAACCAATGTTGTCCCTTAGTCAGCCAGAGGGGATGCCACTGAGCAGTGAGAGGTACTATCTTCCTTTCAGGAACAGCGCCTTCTGTCTCTGCTGCCTTCCCACCCCCAGATTCTGCCTGCATTGAAAACAAGAATCTGGGATTGGCAATTTAACCAAGGGCTCCCGTGTCACACTAAAGACCACTAGACTATTCCTCTGCAGTATAGTGTTTTCTTGAGTGACATCAGTACTCATCTATTCAATAATCCACTCAATAAAATTAATGTCCTCCTTTCTTGTTTCGGCATTAGCGTTGATTACACTGCATAACTGTTTAATTAAATGGTTTCATATTAGTTTTTCCAATCAAGATGGAATGACTCTCAGATATTTTCTAATATCTATAATTATGAACTAAGTGGACTTGTTGAGTTCATGGCGAAGGCACATTTGCTAAATAATTTTATCAAAGGACTAATAATGGGGTTTCAATTGGATTCAGTCTTCAATGTGCCAATGGTTTATTAAGGAAGTGTGTAAACATGAATGAGAGTACAGTTATTTTGAGTGGTACATGAGGGTGTTACTAGAAGTAATGGAATGAAATTAAGAGAAAAGTTTACATCAAATAATAGAGGAAGGATTGAATGTGGGTATTCAGAGCACCTCTTACACATGCAGACTATTCCTTATTTTTGGCAAATATTAATCATTTACTACACTCTCCTCCCTTGGAGGGAAAGAGCAGTATATTTTAATAATGTTAGTAGGTGTGCCCTGATTACCAGATCTTGCAATTTTACTAATTTTGGACAGTGTGGGGAGCCATAATGAAGAAAGGTAGGGCAGTTACTGTATAATTAACAAGCACAATGTATTAGAGTTTTCGTTTCAGTTCTGCTTTGTGATGTTTGCAGTCCAGTCACTTCGAGTTATAGCCTTTGAACTTTTCCCAAGGGTTCCTGATGCTTGATCTAAGGCCTGATTAAGAAAGATGAACTGCAACTGCCACATTTAATTACATGAAAGAGACATTTAAATACAGACTCTGGACTGATCTACACAAGAGTATTGTACAGATTTAATTAGATCTGTTTTGAAACTAATTTAATTAAATTGGTACAATTTTCTTGTGTAGACAAGGCCAGAGTTGGTTGGTTGGTATGTTTGGGTTTTGTTGTTGTTGTTGTTGTTGCTGGGTTGTTTTTTTTTGTTTTTGTTTTTTGTTATTGGTCTCCCATGTAGAGAGCCAAGCAGTCTTTGAACCTAACCACCACCAGCAAGCTAGGAGAACTTTGTAGCTCTAGCCCTGGAGCCCTGCATGAAGTTACTAGATGTGCAGTAGACAACTTTTATTCCAAGAAAAGAACTGCTATGTGATGTCCATGTTTTGGGTTAAATTACCTCCATATACATAATACTTACACCCAATTTAACTTTGATTGATTGGTCGATGTTGTCTCATGCCTGTAACTTTAAAACTAGTGAGGTTTTTATATACTCAACTAGGATTGTATTCTTCCTTCATGACTACAAATCTGACAAGTTTGAAGTTTTATACTTCAGAGGTGAAGCCCTAGCTATAATGAAGTCAATAACAAAACCTTTATTGACTTCAGTGGGGCCAGAATTTCACCCTAGAAGTTTGAGTGGAATGCAAAAAGAAGTTTTAAAATGAAGCTCTATAGACCAGCCACTGGATAGTGACTAAATAGGATTGTGTAGTTTCCTTGCTCGTTAGCTACAAAAAACAAATGGCAAACTGCATTCTTTATGGCTCACACATCACCAGTAACCTTGACCCAACTAAGGTGTATTACAGGTGTAGTTAAAGTACAGTTTATCTTTACCTGTAGACAAAGTAAAGATTCTGCATTTGAAATGTAATAATTCTGTTGATGAGCAACTCAGAAAATAATCCATCTCAGTCTCCCAGATCTGTATTAGCTCTGCAGAGGCAACAGGAGTAAAACAAAACAATTTATATAATATCAAAGTTAGCAGATATGACTGAACTTACTCACCGAGGAGATTTGTGAAACAAGGTGCTATTTTTTGAAAACAGTAATTGCACTCTAAAACTTGCTCCACTGAAAATCATCCCTCTGACCCCCTATCATACATCTAAAACTCAAAAATGGCCAAATGACTTAGCCCAAATGTTAATTTGTTTGGTAAATTTGAGCTGAGGCAAATGGGTCACTTTTTAACCAAAGAGAAAAATGTAATAGAGTCAAGAGTGACTGAAAACAGGGGGTTCAAATGGAAACAACTGCTTAAGCTTATCTCTAGGGCATTTGTTGCCACAAATGTGATCATGCACATTCAGAAAAGAAAGGAAACCCAGTACTGACTTAGGCTATGTCTACATTATGGATCTTACAGCGGCACAGCTGTACTGCTGCAGCTGAACCACTATAAGATATCCTGTGTAGCTGCTCTATGCCAGTAGGCGAGAGATCTCTCACCGGCATAATTAAACCACCCCCAACAAGAGACGGTAGCTATGTCGGTGGGAGACGCTCTCCCACTGACATAGCACCCTGCACACCGGCACTTTTGTCAGTGAAACTTATATCGCTCAGGAGGTGTTTTTTCACATCCCTGACCGACAAAAGTTTTGCTGACAAAAGTGCTCGTGTAGACAAAGCCTTAGTTTCTTTAACTATGACACATTAAAATGCTTATAATAAGAATTAGAACTTCTTTTAGAGTGTAAACTCCCCAAGGTGATGAACCAAAGTGGTTACCCTAATATGGAGGTTCCTGAGGAAAAATTGGGAGGTTCCAAATATATCAGCAGCTGTTAAAGAGGAAGTTTAACCAAGATGTGGCCTTCCTCAGGGCTAAGTCCTAATACATATGATGGGCTTGCAATCTATCAAAGTAAATTTTGCATGGATTTAGTGTGAAAATATTTTTTGCATTTATTCTTGCTATTACTGAGTCTTATCATAATGCATAGTTACATTAACTATTTCATTTTATGTTCTTTGAGTCTTGTATCAAAGAAGAGACTCTCAGCAAGTCTATTTTTATTAAACTGTCGGTTTATACACTACTACTACATAACCTTCCCAGCCCAGTAGTTTATAAAAATAGCATTTTATAAGTTACTCTATTTAATTCTATAGGTTAGAACCATAGGGGTAGAAGGAATCGCAAGGGTCATCTAGTCTAGCAGCATTTGTTGGGTCTAAACCATCCTAGACAGATGGCTATCCAGCCTCCTTTTGAAAACTTCCAGTGAAGGAGCTTTCACAACCTCTCTATTCTAAGCAAACACATGACTCCTTTTAAAAGAAGCAAGTGATTCCCTTTTTGTCTGTGTTAACTCAAGAAGTGGACTGAATAGAGGTGTATTTTCCAAAATACAGTTTCCCCCACATCTGACAGTTTTCAAAGTATTGTTTATATTTCTGCCCTTCATAGAGAAAGCAAAGGTGTTCCTTTCCCCTATAAGGCTGACTCTGCCACATTCCAAACTATGCAAGTAAAAATATCCTTCTTTGTCATCAGTAAGAAGAGATATGGCAGGAAGCAAGGGTCTCATAGCTACCCTCGTTTGAAAACCAGACAGGATGCCGGGTGCTGTGACCGAATACACTCCTGTATTCATACCTCCCCACTATTGAAAACTAATAACTCACTGGTCAGTCGTATCATGGTGAAATGTGTATAGCAAAGTTGTGTGTAAAGTTATGAACATAAGCTGAAATTATGACTGAAATGTGTTTACCAGACAAGCCTGCAGAGGAAGTAAATCTATTTCGCAAAGACAAAGGACAAGCTGATGCCTCTAGCCAGGTGTTATCAAAGTTGATTGTCAATCATCTGTCAAGTGGATGTTCTTTGGCAAGGAAGCGGGGCAGGGATAGATGGAGCTGCATTTTAGCAAACAACAACATGGACTCTCTTTCACCACATGACTCCATGTCTCCATCCTTACAGCTGGAAGGAACTTTATCTAGGGGTAACCCTCAGGAAAATGCATTTTCCAAAGGTGACTATAAAATTGAGGGGGGGAAACACCCTGGGATCTCTCTCTTTCTCACACATGCACCCCAAGACAGCAAAGGAATGAGCCCTTTGACTTTGGGGGTGGTCCTGATCTGAGAAATTGGTCAGCAATGTTTCTGGGAACCAGTGGTAATGAGTTTACCTTAAACCAAATCTAGTTTAAGTCTTAGCTACCAAAGAGCATTTTACCTTTATTCTTCTTGTAACCATGTCTGACTTTAATACCTTGTACTCAAAATCTCTTTGTAGTTAAATAAACTTGTTTTATATTTTATTCAAAACTAATCCAGAGTTGTGTTTAAAGTAGCAAACTGTTGCAGATTGACCCCTTACAGGGGCAACGGACCTTTGATATCTGAACTGTCCAGGAGAGGGCTAGGCAGTGCAGAACACATGTTTTTGGGGAGAAGTCAGGCCTGGGAGTATGTTGGGATCACCCTGCACATAGTAACCAAGGCTGATGGAAGCCAGAGGATGGATGGTATGTTGCTGACAGGTTGCTGGGGTCAGAGTTGTTGGACCAGGGCTGCAGCTATACACAGACTCTCAGGGTGCGACCTGCATTCTGGCACACTGTTTGTGAGCAGCCCAGGCTGGGAGTACAACAGAAGATCATTGTGAGACATCCAGTGGTGCTGGAACCCTTTTAATACAGTAACTCCTCACTTAAAGTCATCCCGGTTAATGTTGTTTTGTTGTTATGTTGCTGATCAATTAGAGAACATGATCATTTACAGTTGTGCAATGCTCCCTTATAACGTTGTTTGGCAGCCGCCTGCTTTGTCCACTGCTTGCAGGAAGAGCAGCCCATTGGACCTAGCTGGTGGGGGCTTGGAACTCAGGTGGTCCCGAGTTCCCTGTGCAACAGCCGCCTATCAGGCTATAAAGTGCCAGGCAGTTCAGCTGTTCCTCCCCCCACTACCGTGTGCTGCTGCTCCGGGTGGGGAGGGAGAGAGGTGCTAATGTCGGGGCATTAACTCAACTTAACTCCGGGGGTGGAGCACCCACAGGGAAAAATTAGTGGGTGCTCAGCACCCACCAGCAGCCAAGCTCCTCTCCCCTGAGCACACCGTGTCCCCACTCCTCTGCCTACCTCCCAGCTTTTCCCACTCGACCACCGCAAAACAGCTGTTTGGCAGCATTAACATGCTCGGGGGGGGGTAGGAGCGGGAACGTGGCACACTCAGGGGAGGAGGCGGGGCTGGGGTGGGGATTTGGGGAAGGAGTTGGAATATTGGCAGGGAGGGGGCAGAATTGGGGCAGGGACTTTGGGGAAGGGGTTGGAATGGTGGCAGGGAAGGGGCGTCATGGAAGGGGTGGACTGGGGACGGGGCCAGGGGCAGAGGGTGGGGTCAAGCACCGACGGGAAAGAGGGGAAGTCAGTGCCTATGTGTCAGGGTGTCCCCCTCCCCCCTGCTCCTGTCCCCCCACTCCTGCCCCCCATCTCCACAGAGCAGGGTGGTGTTGTGACAGGGCTCAGGATGGAGGGAGCTTACTGGCAGCAGCTGCTGTCTCAACTTGTTGATATACTTAAAAAGGCAATGTACTTAGAGTGGGGTCAGCGTACTTAAAGGGAAAATGCACGTCTCTCTCTCTCTCTCACACATGGTGTGTGTGTGTCTCTCTCTCTCTGCCATGCTGTCTCCCCTCCCTTGATTCCTGCTGCCTTTTAGAGTGTGAGGCTACATTAACAACAATGTGTTAACCCTTGAGGGCTCAGCAGTAAGGCATACCCTGGGAAATATTCCACCCTCTGACTCCACCACCTCAACCAAGCTTCACAATCATCATTGCTGTGTACACTATTAAATTGTTTAAAACTTATACTGTGTATATGTGTGTGTGTGTGTGTGTATCTGTCTATATAAAATATAGTCTTTTGTCTGGCGAAAAAAATTTCCCTGGAACCTAACCTCCCCCCATTTACATTAATTCTTATGGGGAAATTGGATTCGCTTAACTTTGTTTCGCTTAAAGTAGAATTTTTCAGGAAAATAACTACAACTTTAAGCGAGGAGTTACTATAGTGGGGGTGCTGAAAGCCAGCCCCCTTACCCCTGTCCGTGCCCACACCCAGCTGGGGCCTGGAGCAGTGCCATATCTCTGGGAGGGGGGACCCGGACAAGGGCAAGGGGGCAAATGATGGAGGCGGGCACAGGGCCAGGAGCACTGCTCCGCCACAGGGTTAGTGGCCAGAACCCCAGGAGCAGAGCCCTGGGAGTGGGGGGGCTGGCGGGAAGCAGGGCCAGTACTCCAAGAGCAGGGCACGAATCCTGAGGCACAGGGCCAGTGGTCAGGAAGCGGGGCCCCAGCGTGGAACCGGTGGCCTGGGAACTGGGCCAGAGGCCAGGACCCAAGCCCAAAAATATGGGTGCTGCAGCAACCCCTACGCCCCTAGTTCCTGCACCTATAGAGGCATCCAAGGTTACAGGGCAGATGGTGACAGCCCCTCACTTGTCTGAACTGCATCCCAGAACATGACAGATGCTCACTAAGATCTCCTTAGGAAGTGCACAATTCATAATAAACCTGAGTGTTATCCACTCTCTTCACCAATAAAGCCTAAGAAAAAAGAGAGCCTAAAAGCATGACTATTAAAGATAGACTCTAACAGTAAACAAGGAAGCTGAGCACATATCTATGCAGAGCATTGTTTATTTTTCTCTGCAATGGTATGTAAACTTAATGTTTCTGTGTAATTGTATGTAAACTGTTAAAATGTATGAACTGTAGTTTAGTATTTCAGGGACAGCTGTTATCACGTTATAGGTTTAAGAATGTCTTCTGTTACTGCACCAGTTTATCCAATGATAGATTTGACTGGCTAATTTAATATTTGCAAGTCTCCCTGGAACACACAATTTGATTAATTGATTTTTGCTGTGTGAACGCTTTTGTAGCTACCTGTGGAGTAGTAGCAATACATACCTTAAGATTGCCTAATACTAGCCATTTTAACCCTTTTTTTCTATTGTGCATGACTCTGGCAAACAAATCATTTGGGTTGAAGTTTTCCATGCTTTGTCTCTGCATTGGATATGAATAAAAATTGAATCAGCCATTTTCCAAAAACGAGGCTGAATGATCCCTTAGAATATATGCTAGCTACTTATGCTAAACTATCTGTTTGCTCCTGTATTTTTCTGTGATACTGAGTACCTTTCCCAGACTGAAGAAGAGCTCAGTGTAGCTCAAAAGCTTGTCTCTCTTACCAACAAAAGTTGGTCCACTAAAAGGTATTACCTCACCCACCTTGTCTTTCTAATATCCTGGGACAGACGCGGCTACAACTACACTGCATAGTGCTTTAATTTTGGCCTTTCCAAATGTATGACTGCCTGACTTTGCAACCTTAATGTTCTTTTAACAGTGTTTTTGTACATAATATTAGAAGTGTTTAAATTCCTCAGACATAGGAACATACAGTGCTTTACCAGGATCTGCATGATTTTTATCTCCATTCCCAGTCAAACAGGCAGAACATTTGAATGAGGTCCCTCCTCCACCAAGAGAAAGGACAGAACGCTGGAATCAGAAGAGTCTGTGACAATTTGAGAGAAAAGGGAAAAATTGAAGCGAGAACAGGGGAGCCTCCCTTGACCCTCCCCCCACCTCCCTGCTAAGAGGAGAGGGGAACAGTCAGGAGGGAACAGAGGAGGCAGGAAGAAGAGACAGGCAGTGAGGGAAAGCTAGTGGGAAGCTGGGTTAAGGGTGCGAGTACAGTTGTGTGTCACAAAGGCAGAAAGCAAAGAGGTGAGAGGGGAAAAAAAATCAACAGAACCAGGGGAAGAGAGAGAGACTGTGAAATCCCCCTGGAAGGATAAGTGCCAACCTGGGTATCATCTCACTGTACTGAGGGTAAAAGGTTTGATTTACAGCCCAAGCCTCATTGAAATATAATGGTTAAAACCTTCTTCAACGAATAACTTGTGTTTCCAGGACAGTAACTAGTTCCGCTGACAGGTAAAAGGCTCAGAAGCTGACAATGTTAGTGCCAAAGAATTCATGACGTGGCTGCCAAATCCCAACACCGCACTGCTGTTATATGTATTTATAAAGGCACCCATCACCATACTACCTAGGTACATAATAGGGACCTACAGTTCATACTTGTATCCAAGATGTTCACTATTCATTGCTAGGAAATAATACAAATAAACAGGAAATAACTATTAGAAAGTTACTTTTAAGGTGTTAGCTGCTTTGTGGTAACATGACAACTTTTTACTTAAGAGTTTCTAAAGTGTGTGTCAGCACCTTCCATTATAAACCCACATTCAGAAATTGAGAGAACCAGAACTGCCCTAAGATTTTCTAAAAGCTTTTTCTTCTGCTGATAATTACTCATCTTAATTAATTAATATTAATTAGCCTCTTAGAGTTGGTAGGGCAACTCCCACCTTTTCATGTTCTCTGTATGTGTATATATATTTCCTTACTATATGTTCCATTCTATGCATCCGATGAAGTGGGCTGTAGCCCACGAAAACTTATGTTCAAATACATTTGTTAGTCTCTAAGGTGCCACAAGTACTCCTGTTCTTTTTGCGGATACAGACTAACACAGCTGCTACTCTGAAAGCACTTTCAAATTCTCACTCCTTACTCATAGGTGTTTGGAGTCCAGACCATCCTTTCCACTGGAAACCAAGGACTGCTAAAGAATCTGGAAAGGCAAGCCTTGGAAAATGCAAACTTATTTTAAAATGTTAAATCAAAAAAAGAAAACAAAAAAATAGGGACTAACATTTCCACATTTTCCCTCCAAAAATGAAATTACGGTATCATGCAAAGGAGAAAAAAAATGTTCCCTTTTTTTGCTACTTTGTGTAGGGCCTAATGTTATTTATGGTTTTGTTTGTTTATTTTTAAATTTTTGAAAATGCCCCCTCCTCCCTTGGTTTTGTTGGAAAACCCAGAGAAGCAGACTGGGAGCTTTCCTTCCGGGCAAGGGGTAGTCTAACAGCCCTTCTCTCTCCATTATTTGATAGTTAATCTGTAAGAGGCAAGAATAATTATCTGAAAGACAGCTAATGGAAGATTTATTAGATATATTAACAATACAAAATGTGTAACAAAAAACAGATCCCAGGGAACTCCTGCAAATTAGGACTGAAGAAAGGTGAATGTCTGGAACCCATAACCACTTCTTTATAGCTGTGGTTATTAATTTACATGAGGAGAAATATACATTAAGTTACATCATACAAGCTCTGCCACTCAGCTAGTCAATGTTAAGGTGTAAGCTGTCCCTCTTTTCGTTTACTGACCTGGTAACCTAGGGAAGACTCACAATTACATTCTTTCCCTTTTAATGGACTCCTTCCACCTAGGGCAGTCATCTGTTTTAAAGGCATTGAAATAATCCCTCATTAAATTCAGCTCACAATTGACCACATAGTCTCTTATGAAGTGTGTGGGTCATTTCTGAGACACAGCCATTCTCATTCGTGAAATAGTTTGTAGGGTGTATGTAATTCCATGATTAACCAACATGTGCCAGTAACTTTTCTTAAATCCTCTCTTTTAGGTTTAAGACTGAGCTTGGGGCTGTTCACAGTTCTAGACCCTCAGATGAATTAGTTTCATCTTCTACAGTTTCCTGCCATCATGTGGAAATGTATTTTATGTAACTGTTGTGATATATTAGATCCCTCTCAATTTCTCAACCATCAGGTATGTTGACAGCCACCTTCTCCATGAAGATTACAGACAAAACACGTAAAAAAGTTAAACTGCTAAGTGATACAAATTAGAGTTCTATTCAAGCAGGAGGAAAAATAGGTTAAGGACAGGGAGAATTGTTAGGGTTTATGGCACATACTTCTCACCTCCCCCCCTTACAGAAGAGAGCAGAGAAATATTACCAACAAAATAATTACTCCAACAACAACAAAGCTCACTTGTTTAAAAACTTGAGTTGCCAACACCAGAAAATTTACTTCTCAGTGTGTTGAAGAAATAATTCTTCTAAACCCAGATTTCTAACAATCTTGCTGTCTTTCAATATCTAAGCAAATTTTTAGGGTGCTTACATGCATTCCAGATTCAACGAGTATATCTAAAGAGAACAGGAATTCTGATTAAGAACCTAAATGCTGACCCACAAGAGCTTTTAAGCAGAATTTCAGATTTAGAATCCAAAAAAAAAAAAAAAAAGTTCAGGAGGATTCCTAAATTATCTCCATTAGCTCCTTTAATTAAACTTTATATTTTAAGGTTATAATTCCTGGACAGATTTTCAAGAGTGTTAATCTTCCTAGAGAGTAAAATCAGTTTGTGGAACAGTGGAGAGTATTCAAACACACCATTTTCAAAGGCTGCATACAAGCAGCATTAAATATTTTCCCTCAAAAACACATCTATTTGTATTATTTTAGACAAAAAAGGAGTTAAAACATCTCTTTTATCTTCTCGTTTTATCTCAAGGGACTTAATTGCCTAAATCAATATTTGCTGATGTGGTTCAGCAGAGCCACTACATAGGACTGTAGCAATAGAACCAAAATATCTTAATCTTTTACTTCAAAAAAGTTACCTCTGAAATGAAGAATAAAGATTATCACCCGTAGGCAATATCCTTCTTTTTCTGAACTGTACTATCTTTACTAATAAAAATAAAAGTTTCTACAGAGCATTAGTAGCACCTCGGGCCTATTCACTGTTGCCAACTCTCATGATTTTGTCATGAGTCTCATGATCATTATTAAGCAAAAGAGTTCTGTGGCACCTTATAGACTAACAGATGTATTGGAGCATAAGCGTGAAAGCTCATGCTCCAATACATCTGTTAGTCTATGTGCCACAGGACTCTTTGTTGCTTTTCACAGATCCAGACTAACACGGCTACCCCTCTGATACATGATAATTATTGTTTTCCTTAAAGCTCTAGCTCCTAGAGTCAAGTGAATATGTGATGATTTCCACCTTCATTCTTACAGAAAAATTTAAGCCCTCATGGCTATGGAGAAAACTTCAAAATATAACCCCAGTGCACCCTAAAGTCTCAAAAAACAGAAGGCAAATTAAAAGAACATCACATCTATTATTTTTACATAATCTCATGATTTTAAAGCCAATCTATGTTTTTTGGTAAAACTAACGCATAACATTTGGGTTGGCAATATTGTTACCTTTAAGGCAACTTGACTATATACCAGTTTTAGAAACTTCCACCTCCTTTGGGAAAAAGAAGAACAGGATGCATATGAAGAAGTGGGCTGTAGTCCACGAAAGCTTATGCTCTAATAAATTTGTTAGTCTCTAAGGTGCCACAAGTACTCCTGTTCTTCTTTTTGTGGATACAGACTAACACGGCTGCTACTCTGAAACCTCCTTTGGGAAGTTCTTGTCCTTTATATTGGAACTTTTCCCAGCATGCTCCAATTTTTGCAGCTGAACCTTTAAATTACAGATGAGGAAACAGCTGTAACTTTATAGTAACCAGTTTATAAACAATGAATGGATTACTGCAGGCTGGAACTTTTCCTTTCTCATGGTAATTTATTTATTTTTGGGCTCTGTTATAAAGTAGTTTTTAAAGATCATTTAGGTTTTCCTAACAATGACATATTATTTTGGGGGCTATAAAGCCTGAGTTTCTTTACTTCCCCCTAATCTAATCCCAGTTTTCTTTACTTCCCCTTAATCTAATCCCAGTTTTCTTTACTTCCCCCTAATCTAATCCCAGTTTTCCTTCCAAACTAGTTTCTTTATGGTGAGACAGCATCCTAGATCTTTTTCACATCTGAGTAATGATAAAAAGGAGTTACAGGCCCCCAAGTGTCTGTTATCACTGTACATATAGGCATGCAAGTAGGAGCTCTCAGAACTTATGCCCAAGTTATATTTTGTCATTATAATTAATTCAGCAGAGGTGGCAATAAGATTTTCACCTAAGAAAAGAGAAAAGGAAGCTTCCACTTGTCCTTTTAGTAGAAACTCTTCCTCTTAAGAAGAAAAAAAAGCTTCTGCTCCAGAATTTCATAACCAAATCATTTTTTGAGGCGAGTCTGATAACTTTTCTTTTTTATGAGTGAGTCTCAAGGGGCTTGTGACAGGTTTCATAGTAGCAGCCGTGTTAGTCTGTATCCGCAAAAAGAACAGGAGTACTTGTGGCACCTTAGAGACTGACAAATTTATTAGAGCATAAGCTTTCGTAGGCTACAGCCCACTTCTTCGGGGCTTGTGAAACACTTTTGGTACCTGGTCCTCTCATATTTCATATTGTCCCTCTCACTATTTAACACATTGAATATTTTCTTAGGCATCACTCAGTTCCTTTCGTCCCAAAACAAATGTTTGAACACCCTAAAGATGACTTTTAATTTTGCTATATCAGTGCTTTCATTAATGAGAAATGGTGTAACTTGACCCATTTCCTTCTGTGTTCTTGGAGTTAATTATCTAAGATGTTAAATGTATAGTTTATTATTGCACTCTTTTTTCCCCTGGCTGCTTTAAAAATCTCTATGCTCATCGTTTGTCTGTCGTTATAATTGTTTTTGCTGTATTGTCTCACTTCTCATGAGAATTTCACAACTGTGTTCTATATCAAATATTTGTCTTCATCATTGTGTAGTAACTTTCATGGAAATATCTCTACAGGATGTGCACCTGACAATTTCCAGAATTCTGACATTTTGGTCCATGTTTGGTTCTTTACTAAGCAAACTGCAAACCTTTGTTTTCTCTCGATATAGTCTTTATGTGCTACTGTTATCTTAGATGGAGTATATATAATTTGATGGCGTATAGTATGTCATCACATAATTGGACTATAGTAAACATACAAAGGGGGCAAAGTTTACATTGTGAATTATCTTCATTTTCACATTTCCTGACTTATGAGTGAGTGAGTGACTGTGTAGGCAATGATGTGCATGAAGTCAGTGAGTGTCTCTCATGTGTAGGGAGAGCAGCATACTAGAGTTGAGTAATGTCATGAGGATGAGGAGGAGAACTTTGCTCAGAGACTTTCAATTTTGCTCTTCTTGGTTTGCCTGACCAAGTGATGTCTGTTGCTCTGCCACAAGCTGCAAAGCTGGTCATGTGACTAATTTATTACTTGTAAAACAGTTTTCATATTAATAGCAGTAGTTTTATAGCTAAATTGTATGTATAATAGGTATTTTTAAAGTAATTCATTTTGTTACAAATATAGATTATGCAATGTTTCCAATTCATAAGAAATTTGTATAAATATGTTGCATTTACAAAAGATTAATGAATGTACAGGAGAACAAAACTCATTTTTATCTAGTCAGGGGTGTGCACAAGGGGGGGGGTCAAGCAGGGAGCACCCCCCCAATAATTGGCAGGGGGCAGAACTCCTCTGGCGCGAGGGCAGGGGCAGGGAGAGTAGGAGAGAGTTCATTAGGAACTATAAGTTCTGTATTTGTCTGAGGTCACCAAAATGTGCTGCTGTTGTATTTCTTACTATGCAGGAGACAGCTATAAACCCAGGTAAAAAGTTAATACAGTATGCTCCAGTTCTTAGATAAGCTGAAACCTGCATTTTCCTATAATCAAAATAGAGAGAAGGGATTCAGAGAGAAAAGTTGTCTGGAAATGTAGCAGGCTGAGCTCTGGTGGGCCAAGTTGGAAGCAAATTCCAGAATCAAGGGGCCCGCACAAAGAATACCCTATTAGCCACTGCCTCACCTTTTTCTCATCACTTCAATCAATAAGATAGTGACAATGAATATGAAGAAATCAATTTTTTAAAAACAGTGTTGCTGGATCGATGCCTACATTGGAAAGATGAGCAAAGTGTTTAATGGAATCAATGCATCCTTGCTGTGGTATCTTTGCTTAGCGTAGCCACAACCTACAGGTGTCATAAATTAAACTCCATACTGTTTATGATAGTATTCCTCAGTTTCAAGGAATAATCACCCTCCAAAGACATTAAACACCATTATCTGAGAAAACTATTCTTAGTCTGGCCCTGAATGAATTTAGGGATAATCAGATAGGTAATAAGGTTGTACTAATATTGCCAAAAACACTTGGTGCCAAATTTTGTCATCAGGGTACCTACTTGACTTTTATGCATGACCTTTGGTGACCTTTAAAGAAACCTAACAAATGGGGAAAAACACATGGATATTCAGTGAAGCTGAGAAAACTAGCGTGCCTCTTTCTGACTTATTGAAATGTATGAAATTGGTACTCTGCAGTGTAGTGAATATTTTTAGCTATCAAAGCAGATAATTTCAGGAGACCTGCCCGGCCATGAAAAATGCCAACATTTCATGTTTGTAAAAACTGTGGAATATGACAACAAACCACCTGCCCTTTTAGTGCAATTTAATATTTGTGAATTACTCTGGGTCTCTGTGAAGAATGCATTTGCTTGTAAATATTCAAGAACAGTTTGCACCAACATTTTTCAGCCTACAAGTTTATTTGTGAACTGTTTGACTTTTTGTTGTTGTGATGTCTGACTAGTCAGCTGAGTCACAAAATAATATCTGATCCCTAATCAAATAAGCAAAAAAACTTTCAAACAGGAGAATGAGGACTAGTGAATGATGAATGACAAATAATGAACACCATTGTTTGTACGTTCAATGCAAATATTCATATGGAGAAGAGCCATACCCTAAACACTTGTAATCGTACAAATGTTCATGAAGAGCAAAGAAAGGGTCTGAACATGGTTGTGTCAAACAGCTGTTTGATATCATAAGGAATGTTTTCAAATACTACTTACATAGTACTTAACCAGCTCTATTATCCTGGTTTAAGTTAAAGCAACTGTGTCCTTTTGGAAATACAGGTCTGTCGCATCTTACGCGCATTTAACATGCGCGAATTCAGCTTTACTTGGTCGGCAAAAACAAAAACAAAAGAGAAAAATAACAATTTAAATACTGTTCCTGTAGTGCAGGCGATTCCGCCCACCATTACACTCAATGTAATTTTGACTATACGCGGTTTTCGCTTTACGCGCTGACTGTGGAACGTAACCCCAGCGTAAGATGAGACAGACCTGTAATTGTTTCCATTCTCATTCCATTCTATCTTTCTCTCTTGTTAACGGCTGCAACACCTCATCTCTGGTTGGGAAAACAAATAACTAGTATCCTTTGATGCCCCTGCATGAAATAGTCGTCATAATGTGCCCTCTTAACAATTCTGTAAATCTTTCCTCCTGAGGTAAGTAGCTTGGACATACTTGATGTCTGTTTCCCAACTCAGAGGGGAGAGTTACTACTCTGTTCTGGCAACTATCCCAAATCTTTTGCATGGCAGTATATTTCCTGAATACTTCAAGACTGGGAAATTCAATGGGAGTTGGCCACCTAATTCCCTTACACTACTTTAAAAATCCCAGTTTAAGTGTCAGGTGCTCAAAACATACTAGGTCAAATTATTAATTTGAAATAATGGAGATACACTTGGGATGAATTTAGCTCACTGTGTAGAGGTTAGTTTTATGCTAAATTGCAATCACCTGAAAACTTCAGCCACAGTTTTTATATATTTCTAAACCTCATTGCACTAAGGGCAATTAGTTAGGAATTCTGAGAAGTCTATTGTTTCTGGGCCAAATTCAACCTTTCAATGCAGTAGCCACATGGACTTCTATAGGACTATTCAGCTGAGTACAGTAAGCAGGAGTTGACCTTCCATTGTGATGACTGGATATCCACCAATTAAAATCATTAGTAACTGCTCAGATTTTAAGGTTGGTAACTAAATAAATACACAGAGATATTTAGAGTTCTTCTGTCTTCTCAGAAAATGAGGAAACAGCTGGTTTATCTTCAACTAAATACCTACCTGAAACTTCCTGGACACTACGATCAGCTTCAACAATGGAACCCTACAGACAACTATATACAAGAAACCCGGGGATCTCCAAACCTATCTTCACAGATCCAATAACCAACCCTAAACACACCAAGAAATCTGTTATCTACAATGAGGTAGTCAGATACCAAAGAATATGCTCTGAGGAGAAAATCTGGGATATACACCTTAACACACTCAGAACCTCCTTCACCAAACAAGGACATTCCACCAGAGAAATAGATCGCATCATGGAATGGGTCACTCAAATACCTGAGAGAACCTGCTTCAATACAGAAAAAAACCCACCCTCTGACCCCACATCCCTAATTGTCACCTACCCATTCCTCACTGGAACCCATATGGGGTATCACCAAACATCTACAACTCATACACAATAGGGATGCCATCCTGAAAGAAATCTTTCTTGAAACTCCACTTCCAGCCTTCAAACAACCCCCAATCCTCTCCAAGCTCATAATCAGAAGCAAGCTCCCCACAGACCAGGACACACCAACTCAAAGCAGCACCAGACCCTGCCAGAACAACAGATGCAAAATCTGCAGACATGTCGCCACTGCTACAAGGATCAACAACAGCCCTCACAACACAGCTTTCAAGATCCTTGGGTCCTACACATGCCTATCACAACATGTGGGGTACTGCATTCGGTACACTAAATGCCCCAATAACAACTATGTGGGTGAAACAGACAATCACTACATTCCTGAACAGGGCTGGCTCTAGGCACCAGCAAAACAAGCAGGTGCTTGGAGCGGCACATTTGCAGGGGGCGGCATTTGGGCCATCTTTTATTTTTTTATTTTTTTACATTCACTTCCTCCCCTCTCACAACCCTGCAGAAGCAGAGCCACGGAGCAGCTGGGGATCCAGCATGGGAGCTGAGAACCCATGGGACCCTGGGAGCTGTAGTTCCTTGCCTAGCTCCCTGCCTATAGAGCCAGCCCTGGAGCAGGAAAAGAACTACATTTACCAGCAATCCCTTGGCAGCTATCAACAGGAAAGGGAGGAGGAGGGAGTGAAGTAGCAGAGCCATGCTGCAGCTTGCTGTGAGTCAAAAGGGGTGGCACTGTGAATGGGGAACAAGTGTGCCCAAGGAGTAGAAGGCTTTGCCCAGAAAGACATCCCTAGACTGGATTAGGGATACTGGTGTGACCTCAACTTGCAGCCCCCAAAGAAGGAATTGGGTGGACTAAATGGACAGTGCCCCTCTCTATCTGAAGCCTAGCAAGGGAGGTACGTGGATTCCACTAGAATTTAAAATGAAAAGTAAGGGAGGGGAGGCTCTGGACCTGGGCAGCTTTAGATATAGTACCAGGAAGATTTCCACTTCTGAGCCATGGAAGCAGAAATTGACTTTTCTTTTCCAGATATAGCTAATATCCAGAAAGGGAATCTAGCACCTGCCTTCCAGATTTGAACACCCTCAAAATTCAGGAGTGCTCAGGCAGCTGTTACTTCATTTCTCCCAAATGAAATATACTGATCCACTGTAACTTGCTGTAGAAAAAATAGGATAAAATTGAGCAAGAAATGCTTCCCAGTGGTTTTTAGAACTGGAATTGCTATTTTCAACAGCCATTGACTTTTTTTTTTTTTTTTTTTAAGTTTTATTTGTTTAAAAGGAAGACAGTGATATTGTACTGGCAAATTCCCCATTGAAAGAAAGAGTGGAACAAAAGAATAATAAAGGCACCTCAACTTTTCCTCATTTATGTAGGACAGTCTTATAATATGCATCCAGATATCCTCCAATTACACAAGCTGAAAATTGTTCCACTTTACTGCAGTTCTGTAACCATATGGGAACCAATCCTGTCTGTGTTCTGTGCACATCCAAGATTCCTGCTGAATGACCCACCCTGGGAGCGAGTTACCAGTGACCCACCCAGGGCTGGGGCGGCAGGAGGGTGCAGGTTGAAGGGAGGGCACTGGTGTGGGGAAAGGAGGGAGCCCAGCACTAGGGCAGCAGGGGGTGTGGGTGGGTGGGGGGGAGAACCCAGGGCTGGGGCAGCAGGGGAGTGCGGGGTGGGGGGGAGCCTAGGGCTGGGGTGGGGGGCAGCAATAAACCTAGAGCCGGTCCTGTTCCTGAATGAACTCTCACAGGAGAATGATAAGATAAAAATACCACATCTCCATCGCTTGTGTGTGAACACTTTTCACATAGGTCAGATATAGAGTGATTGCTATCAGTCCTTATCCTCAAAGGACACTTGCACAACCCTTTCAAAAGACAAGCCTGGGAACTTAAATTCATAACTTTGCTAGACACCAAAAATCATGGACTGAACAGAGACACTGGATTTATGGTTTATTACAACTATCTATAACCCACTAACAATCCCTCCCAGCTACTTCCCTCTTCCCACCGCCACATTTCTTTTCCTCCCTATGACATGAGGGGTGTTAATGGGCCACTTCACCTTAAATAGTCCCTTGAAATATGTGTTAATTACTCTTACTAAACAATCTATTCCACCTTGTGACACTGACATTCTGAGGCCTTTTTCTTTAATTAAAAGCCTTCTTTTTAAGAACCTGATTAATTTTTCCTTGTTTTTAGATCCAAGGGGGTTGGATCTTGATCCACCAGGAGTTGGTGGGAGGTAGGAGGGGGAATGGTTAATTTCTCCTTGTTTTAAGATCCAAGGGATTTGGATCTGTATTCACCAGGGAATTGGTGAAGAGTCTCTCAAGGCTACCCAGGGAGTGGTGGCAGCGGACCAGATCTAAGCTGGTAGTTAAGCTTAGAAGTTTTCATGCAGGCCCCCACATTTGTACCATAAAGTTCAGAGTGCGGAAGCAGCCTTGACGTGGCAGAGGTGGGATCTTATCAAACTGTCTGTACTGGGCTAGCTTGATTGTCACTTCAAAAAAAATTTTTTCTCTTGCTTAATTGGCCTCTCAGAGTTGGTAAGACAACTCCCACCTGTTCATGCTCTCTGTATGTGTGTATATATCTCTCCTCAATATATTTCCACTCTATATGCATCCGAAGAAGTGGGCAGTAGCCCACGAAAGCTTATGCTCTAATAAATTTATTAGTCTCTAAGGTGCCACAAGTACTCCTGTTCTTATATACACTGGCACTTTAGAGCGCTGCAACTTTCTCCTCAGGGGTGTGAAAAAACACCCACCTGAGTGCTGCAAGTTTCAGTGCTCTAACATGGCAGTGTAGACAGTGCACCAGTGCTGGGAGCTGCACTCCCAGCGCTGGGAGCTATTCCCCTCGTGGAGGTGATTTTTTATAGCAGTGGGAGAGCTCTCTCCCAGCGCTCTGCCACGACTACACAGCCACGTTAAAGTGCTGCCATGGCAGCGCTTTAACATTGCTAGTGAAAACATGCCCTGAGGCTGTGTCTACACTACATCACTGACAGATGTGCAGCTGCACCAATGCCTAAGCTTCCAGGAGAGAGCTCTCCTGTCGCCTTTATAACTCATGCCTCTGCAAGAGTGGTAGCTTTGTTGGTGGGAGAGGTTCGCCAACATAGCACTATCTACACTGGCACTTTGGTCGGTGTAACTTATGTCGCTCAGGAGTGGATTATTCACACCCCTAAACAATGTAAGTTATACCAAAGTAATTTGTGGTGTAGATGTAGTTTGAGTAAAGCGCGGCAGTGCTTTAACGTGACTGTGTAGTCGCGGCACCGGTATTCTCCCAGCTCTAAAAAAAAACCACCTCCACGAGGGGAGTAGCTACCAGCGCTGGGAGCACAGCTTCCAGCACTGGTGCACTGTCTACACTGACACTTTACCGCGCTGAAACTTGCAGTGCTCAGGGCTGTATTTTTTCACACCCCTGAGCAAGAAAGTTGCAGCGCTGTAAAGTACCAGTGTAGACAAGCTCTAAGTTTCCCAGAGCTGAAGAAGAGTTCTGTGTAAGGTTGAAAGCTTGTCTCTCTCACCAACAACTGTTGGTCCAATAAAAGATACCACACCCACCTTGTCTCTACCTGAAAATAAGTTATTTTTACTGAAGATTTTCAGGTAAAATATAGAAGCACATAAAACCTCATATTAGCACTGCATGCAAGTGTACAAGCAATGGAAACCAAAAGTTAGAGGGACACTGTCATCTTAACTTTGACCCAAATTTTAAACTTGGTAAACAAGCTTTAATAAGGACTAAGAGCAACAAAAACAATTCCACAATTAAAAAAAATCCAATTAATACCATTGTTTTTAAATAAAAACGTTCCCTTATATTCTTTAAACCTGAAATATTGCAGCACTTAGGACCTCAAATTGAAAATGACTACTGCAGGGATCTGCAACCTTTGGCACGCAGCCCGCCAGGGTAAGCACCCTGGCTGGCCGGGATGGTTTGTTTACCTGCCGTGTCCGCAGGTTCGGCCGATTGCGGCTCCCACTGGCCGCGGTTCGCCGCTCCAGGCCAATGGGGGCTGCGGGAAGCGGCGCAGGCAGAGAGATGTGCTGGCCACTCTTCCTGCAGCCCCCATTGACCTGGAGCAGCAAACTGCGGTCAGTGGGAGCCGCGATTGGCCAAACCTGTGGACACGGCAGGTAAACAAACCGGCCCGGCCCGCCAGGGTGCTTACCCTGGCAGGCTGCGTGCCAGAGGTTGCCGATCCCTGGACTATTGGTTTAAATTGTCCAAATGACATCAATAAAAAAGGCAAACAATGAATATAAATAGTGACAATTAAATAGGTTTTACAAATTTTTACTCAATTAAAGGTGTGAGCAATATAGGTAAACATGTGTTGTTAATAACATCATTTTAAAGTTTTTGTCCTTGTATTGTATCATATCCTTATACTCTAGACTCACATTTACATCCATCTACCCAGAGGTAAGATAAGGGTATAGAAAGGAATCTCATGCAATGGGAAAAAGCAGCTTTTCTGTTTATGATGAAACTATATATAAAAAGATCCTCTGATAATCTGGATCATAGTACAGTCAAACTAAGGGTATGTCTACACAGCCAACATTAAAGCGCTGCCTTGTGGCTGTGTAGTCACGGCTCCAGAGCTGGGAGAGTAATGTTTGGTAATAAAACCACCTCTGCGAGGGGAATAGCTACCCAGCACTATCTACACTGCCACTGTACAGCGCCGAAACTTGCATCACTCAGGGTGGTGTTTTTTCACACCCCTGAGCAAAGAATTTTTCAGCGCTGTAAGTGGCAGTGTAGACAAGGCCAAATATTCTTAATTTATATTCTCCCTCCGGAAGGCTAAGGCTGTATACAAACTCAACATGGTGTTAATTTGATCATTTGCCTCTGAAAAGAGCTGCCACAGTGAGATAATAGAATACTGTGGCACAGTGGGCTTCTGCAATTGCCAGCAAATTAGTCTTTTAGCTGTGACTATAGCTCAGAATATGAACCGTTAATAGGAAAAGCATTGATGAAAGAAAAAGTCAGTAGTGCAAGATTAAGAAACCTTCTACAAATTATTTTATCATGAATTAAATAATGTTATAGTTGCGCAAAATTACAAACTTTGCTTCCTTTCTCATCTGTTATCAACGCATAACTTTATGAGGGCAGGAGTTTCCACTCACATGCATTAACATAACATACTGTAAAAATGACCACATGCTATGTGTGCAGAGGTATATGTAGAAAACATATTGAACAAGGGCTCTTACCTGAGTGTGTGGCTTCAGGAAAGGATGCAGGACCATAGATTCAGTGTTTGCAGCTCGTCAACTTCAGGAGAAATGCCAAGAACAGAACTCCAACCTGCATGGGACTTTCATTGACCTGACAAAAGCATTTGATAGAGTCAGTCAGGAGGGCCATTGGACTATCATGGCAAAATTTGGTTGCCTGGAGAAATTCATTGCAATGTTTCGGCAATTCAATGATGGCATGCTCACTCGCATTGTGGGTGACAGTGACTCACTGTCAGTGAGTCATCTGAACCATTCCCGGTCACCAATGGAATCAAGCAGGATTGTGTGTTGGCCCCAACCCTCTTCAGTATGATGTTCTCTGCCTTTTATGACTGTGACACCGGGATTGGCATCAGATACCAGAGTGATGGCAAGCTCTTCAATTTGAGGCGACTACAGGCAAAGATGAAGGTACAGAAGTGACTGTTCACAATCTTCTGTTTGCTCATGACTGTTCAGTGAATGACAAATCTGAGTCTTACATGCAGCGGACTATGGACTATTTCTCTTCAGCTTGTGACAACTTTGGTCTCACAATTAACATAAAAAAGACACAAGTGATGTACCAGCCTGCACCAGGAAAGTGTTACGTAGAGCCTGCTATCACAGTGAATGGCAAAACCCTCCAGTGGACAAGTTCACCTACCTCGGTGGTACATTGTCATCTGCAGTTCACATTGATGATGAAACCAATGCCAGAATTGCCAACGCAAGTGTGGCCTTTGACAGACTATGTGCAAATATGTGGGAGCGTAGAGGCCTGAAGGTCTACAAAGCTATCGTGTTCCCAACTCTGATGTATGCGTGTGAAACCTGGACATGTTACAGACGCCATGCTATGAAGCTGAATCACTTTCACATGGCTGTTTGAGGAAACTGATGAGGATAAAATGGCAAGAAAGGGTTTCAGATACTGAGATTCTCATATGGGCAGGCATTCCAAGCATCTATACTCTGTTGATGAAATCACAGATGAGATGGGCAGGCCATGTCACCAGAATGTCAGATGAGCGACTGCCAAAGATCTTTTATGGCAAGCTAAAGGAGGGAAAGTGCTCTCAGGGAGGCCAGAAGAAATGTTTCAAGGACTCCCTCGAGTTATCCTTGGGACATTTCAACATTGACCCAGAGTTTTGGGAAGATCTTGCTCATGATCATTCTACCTGGCAAAGCCTCATCCATACTGGAGCTACAATCTATGAGCAGTAGGGTGACCAGACAGCAAATGTGAAAAATCAGGACGGGGATTGGGGGTAATAGGAGCCTATATAAGAAAAAGACCCAAAAATTTGGACTGTCCCTATAAAATCGGGACATCTGGTCACCCTAATGAGCAGAGAACTACTGAGGCACAGCAGACGTGCCAGCAGCGTAAATCTCACAACAGCAGCATGTCCGCTGTTAATCAAGTAATCCATAGCGGCATCTCTTGTTCAGTGTGCCACAGACAGTTCAAAGTTCGAATTGGCCTGATCAGCCACTCACGTGTTCACAGAAACCAAACCAACCTGTGATGTTATGGTCATCTTCAAACTCAAAGGGTGAACAACCAAACCAAATGTAGAACAATAATGGAGAAAAATCAGTGCACTTAGCCCTTGGACATACAAAATTTTCCAAGGCCTGTTGACCAATGGTTCTCATCTGGCAGACTGAGGAATATCACTGGCTAGTTCAAGATGAGTTCTATCTGGGCCTTGTGAGTAGAGATTTAAAAGAAAAGAAGTCAGGACTCTTCAAAGTTCACATGGATGCAGAGGACCACCTGGGTGTCGGAGTGGAATCGTTTTGGTGAACTCTGTTCACATTCTATTAGATTGGAGTCTATTTCACAAAGGCTTGGTCTACACTAACCCCCCAAATCGAAGTAAGGTACGCAACTTCAGCTACGTGAATTACGTAGCTGAAGTTCGAAGTACCTTAGTTCGATCTTACCTCGGTCCACACGCGGCAGGCAGGCTCCCCTGTCGACTCCGCGGTACTCCTCTCGCCGAGCTGGAGTACCGCAGTCGACGGCGAGCACTTCCGGGTTCGACTTATCGCGTCCAGACAAGATGCGATAAGTCGAACCCAGAAGTTCGATTGCCAGCCGCCGAACTAGCGGCTGGGTATAGACGTACCCAGAGACACCATGTGGTTCATTTGTTGAAACTGACGTTAAGGACTGAATAGGCAGGGAGACTAGACTACTCTTTATCACCTTCCCTCCAAAATAGGGATGTGGGGATTAATAGGTACAGTGGTGGGGCAGTAAAGGGAAGTTTGCACAACAATTTCTTGCAATGTACTCAATGTGTGTGGTGGATAAACATAGGATTTCTCTTTGTTATGGTATTAATGTAACAGCTTTTCTGAGCGCTAAAATACATTATGCTGAAACAATATTTTATACCACTTTTTACACTCATCTTACCTTAAAACCTATTAATAACTAGACGACACTCTCCAGCTTGAGTGGCCTACTAGTGTTTGACACAACTAAGAATTAAAAGTGGCAGAACTGGAGAGGCTATGAATTAGAGGAAGAAGGAAGTCTTCTATGCATGTGGAGAGCAGTAATCACTCACAAAAGTCATGTCAGCAGAAACAACAGGAAATGCCTGTGCTTGACCTTTATTCATAGGAGAAGGGAGATCCAGCATCACTTCAGAGCAGCTTTTGCAACATATCAGTGTATAACTTTTATAGGAATAAAAAATCACCATTCAGAATTAGAAACAAATATATAAATACAATATGCAGTAATGGGCACTTAGGGGGCAAACGGTACATCTAAAAATCTAAGAATGTTAAATATGGGTTGGGTTTTTCTTTTTTTAAATCCCAACACTCCTTTTAAATATATATATGTCACTTTTAAAAGTTGCATTCCAAATACTGAGAATTTTGAGTATATATTGTGTATATATAAACATGGTATACATAAGGATTTTAACAGGATTCTGATTATTGATGTTCAGAATACTTGAGTTTAGTTTCATGCTTAGTTATCAGAATATTAGTGGAAGGTATTCATATTGGTGCTTAGAAAACTGAGTTCTGATTATTTTTCTGTAGATCATGTTCATAAACCCTGATTTGCATATATCTGTAAATGACACATCTTTTCACACAGAAAAAGGATGTATTTGTCCAGTAAGAAAACCAACTTATTGTAAAATAGAAATTAATGTCCTACAATGTCTTGATATTTTGTGTCATAGGAATAATATATTTAAAAGGTTGTTGAATTACTGAATTAAGAGACAGCACTACACAGTCTTTTGTCTGTGATGCAGTATTTTCCTCTGCTGAATATACTAATCATCCCACTTTGTATACCCTCTTGAATTGCAAGAGAACTGTAAACATTTAGCCGTAGGAAACAGCCTCATGTTGAGGGTCAACAAATATATAGCCTAGAAAATTTTGCAAATCCCTGGAACCCTTCTCTATTCAGTCATCATCTTTTACATATACAGAGTATAGGATGTTTACACACATATAAAGAATATGTATATAGACAGCCTGAGTTTGAAAATATCACATATTCACTATTACTGGAAGAATAAAAAAAAGTTTGAGCCTGATTATAATTCCCAAGATGATAACATTATTTCATAACTAAGAGATGTTCTATTACAAATAGGGTGACCACATCCTTTCTGTAGTGGGGGGAGCAAAACTGGACACAATTTTCCAGGTGTGGCCTCACCAGTGCCGAATAGAGGGGAATAATCACTTCCCTCGATCTGCTGGTAATGCTCCTACTAATGCAGCCCAATATGCCGTTAGCCTACTTGGCAACAAGGGCACGCTGTTGACTCTCATCCAGCTTCTCGTCCACTGTAATTCCCAGGTCCTTTTCTGCAGAACTGCCGCTTAGCCAGTGGGTCTCCAGCCTGTAGCAGTGCATGGGATTCTTTCATCCGAAGTGCAGGACTCTGTACTTGTCCTTGTTGAATCTCATCAGATTTCTTTTGGCCCAATCCTCCAATTTGTCTAGGTCACTCTGGACCCTGTCCCTACTCTCCAGCATATCTACTTTTCCCTCCAGCGTAGTGTCATCCGTGAACTTGCTGAGGGTGCAATCCATCCCATCATCCAGATCATTAATGAAGATGTTGAACAAAACTGGCCCCAGGACCGACCCCTGGGGCACTCCACTTGATACCGATGCCAACTAGACATCGAGTTGTTGATCACTACCCATTGAGCCTAATGATCTAGCCAGCTTTCTATCCACCTTATAGTCCATTCATCCAATCCATACTTTTTTAACTTGCTGGCAAGAATACTGTGGGATACTGTATCAAAAGCTTTGCTAAAGTCAAGATATATCACGTCCACTGCTTTCCCCATATCCACAGAGCCAGTTATCTCATCATAGAAGGCAATCAGGTTGGTCAGGCATGACTTGCCCTTGGTGAATCCATGTTGACTATTTCTGATCACCTTCTTCTCCTCCAAATGCTTCAAAATGGTTTCCTTGAGGACCTACTCCATGATTTTTCCAGGGACTGAGGTGCGGCTGACTGGTCTGTAGTTCCCCAGATTCTCCTTCTTCCCTTTTTTAAAGATGGGCACTATATTTGCCTTTTTCCAATCGTCTGGGGCCTCTCCCGATCGCCACGAGTTTTCAAAGATAATGGCCAATGGCTCTGCAATCACATCCCCAACTCCCTCAGCACCCTCAGATGCATTAGATCTGGCCCCATGGACTTGTGCATGTCCAGCTTTTCTAAACAGTCCTTAACCTGTTCTTTCACCACTGAGGGCTGCTCACCTTCTCCCCATACTGTGCTGCCCAGTGCAGCAGTCTGGGAACTGACCTTGTCCGTGAAGACCGAGGCAAAAAAAGGCATTAAGTACTTCAGCTTTTTCCACATAATCTGTCACTAGGTTGCCTCCCCATTCAGTAAGGGTTCCACACTTTCCCTGATCTCCTTCTTGTTGCTAACATACCTGTAGAAACCCTTCTTGTTACCCTTCACATCCCTTGCTAGCTGCAACTCCAATTGTGCTTTGGCCTTTCTGATTACACCCCTGCATGCTCCAGCAATATTTTTATACTCCTCCTTAGCTATCTGTCCAAGTTTCCACTTCTTGTAAGCTTCCTTTTTGTGTTTAAGCTCAACGAATATTTCTCTGTTAAGCCAAGCTGGTCGCCTGCCATATTTACTATGCTTTCTGCACATTGGGATGATTTGTTCCTGCACCCTCAATAAGGCTTTTTTAAAATACAGCCAGCTTTCCTGGACTCCTTTCCCCCTCATATTAGCCTCCCAGGGGATCCTGCCCATCAGTTCCCTGAGGGAGTCAAAGTCTGCTTTTCTGCAGTCCAGGGTCCGTATTCTGCTACTCTCCTTTCTTCCTTTTGTCAGGATCCTGAACTCAACCATTTCATGGTCATTGCTGCCCAGGTTGCCACCCACTTCTACTTCCCCTACCAATTCTTCCCTGTTTGTGAGCAGCAGGTCAAGAGGAGCATGGCCCTAGTTGGTTTCTCCAGTGCTTGCACCAGGAAGTTGTCCTCAACACTCTCCAAAAACTTCCTGGATTGTCTGTGCACTGCTGTATTGCTCTCCCAGCAGATGTCAGGGTGACTGAAGTTCCCCTTGAGAATCAGGACCTGTGATATGGAAACTTTTGTTAGTTGTCCAAAGAAAGGCTCGTCTATCTCATCCTCCTGGTCTATAGCAGACACCCACCATGACATCACCCTTGTTGCTCTCGCCTCTAAACTTAACCCAAAGACACTCAACAGGCTTTTCTCCAGTTTCATACTGGAGCTCTGAGCAATCATACTGCTCTCTTACATACAGTGCAACTCCTCCACCTTTTCTCCCTGTCCTGTCCTTCCTGAACAGTTTATACCCATCCATGACAGTACTCCAGTCATGTGAGTTACCCCACCAAGTCTGTTATTCCAATCACATCATAGTTCCTTGACTGTGCCAGGACTTCCAATTCTTCCTGCTTGTTTCCCAGGCTTCTTGTGTTCATATACAGGCACCTAAGATAACTAGCCGATTGCCCTACTTTCTCAGTATCGATCAGGAGGCCTCCCCTGTTGCACCCTTCTCCTTGTGTTTCCTCCCGGTATCCCTTTCCCCACTTATCTCTGGGCTTAGGTCACCATCCTGCCGTGAACCTGGTTTAAAGCCCTCCTCACTAGGTTAGCAAGCCTGCCTGTGAAGATGCTTTTCCCTCTCTTAGTTAGGTGGATCCCATCTCTTCCTAGCAATCCTTCTTCCTGGAACAACCCATGGTCAAAGAATCCAAAGCCCTCTCTCCAACACCACCGGCGTAACCACGCATTTACCTCCACAATTCGATGGTCCCTACCTGGGCCTTTTCCTGGGCTATTTCCCATCTACACTACAGATTTCAAGATGTTTAAACACAGTGGCATGATCACCTTATATCTTTTGTACAGATAGAAGAAAACATGTCTTTATAACCACTTTTAAGAACCCTTTTTAGCCCAGGTTCCAATATCTATCAAAGTTAAAACATGATACTTGAACATGGTGAAGCTATACTAGTGGTGGAAACAATGTTCATTTTAGGGAAATGTCAAGTGTAGACTAAGTCTATGAGTTTTAGTTTATGGAGCTGTGCATAGGTATAACTGCACAACACAATTTTATTACAAATGCTTTGTTGTCTCTAAAATGACATAGAATACAAAAAACAATATTAATGCCAAGTTAATTTAAAGTGTCAGGAAATGCAAAAGTTCAGAGCCATGTCAGCTCACATATTATTTCTGATTGCTAGCTACCTATATAATTTCATATATGATTACATACAAAATCTACACTAAAAAAAACTAAGGATGAAAACTCAATCCTTCAAAAGTTAGGAAATGCCAAAATTAAAGTTGCCTATGCTACCTTAATTCAGACTTCTTCTGTGTATGCATAATGATAGTCTTAAATTACATGATGATATACTATTTTTTTCCACTGGCCCCCTGCTTTTCATAAGGATATGAAGGCAGGTAATGTGGTAAAACAGTCCTAGCTTGCACAGTTATATTGAATACTTGCATTGTGTTGCAGCAAGATACATGTTCATGTGGAGACTTGGTCTTTATTTAGATCCCTCTGTTTACAGTGCTAGTTTTGAGAATTTGTGTAGTAATAAAAATGTATAACTTGAAAGGGATACTGCAAGATAAAAATCTAGTGTATGGAATATTTAGAGTAATTAATTTAAATATCCTTGTTCATAATATATTAAACTGAACATTTTAAACATCTTAATCTTCACTGCTGTCTACTTTTTGCATTTATTTCAGGTTGGACAATTAAACTAGATTAGTCAGTTTCACATATTTATAGCTAGTTTCAGTTTGAGTTTGGTATGCTGACTAGAACAATGCTGCAGCTTAATGAGTTGGAAACCTTGCAGGGGAATGCATAAATCCTCCTTTTTTTTTAAATTGAATTAAAAATGTCATGTAAGAACTTCTAATCAGATTAGGGCTAGTCTACCGGGGAAAACTGTCCAGAATAGCTATTATGAAATAAGCTATTTTGCAATATCTATCCTGGAATCCTGCATGGACACTTTATTATGGAATAAGTGTGCTTTGTGAGCACTTGCTCACTAACTGCTGTCTTCCACCCAGCAGTCCTCTTTAATCAATAATTTATCTACTCCCTTATCTGTTCATCTTGTCTTCCATATTAATGTTCCCATTTTGTGTGCAGCACTTATCTGCAGTGCCCAAAAGTGGTCCACAGACCTTTGCATCAGCTGCAACAAAGCTTCATAAAATGAGCTGAGGAAACCAACTCAAAGGATTCTGGGGCACATCTGGGAAGCCCAAATTAACATAAACAGAGGCCTTTTTTTGTTGGTTAGAGTGGAAGAATTGCACAGTCAGACAAGACTGTTTTGGGATTTGCTTGTTGAATAACCACAACAGACCCATTGCTATTCCAGGGATCCCTTTTATTTGATGCCATAAATACCTGTCTGCATTAGCCTATTGTGATGTTTGATTAATATGGCTACAGGCAACTTCCAAAAATATTTTGGAACACGTCTTTTTAAAATGTTTGACAAAGGAGATAAAATATCAAAGTACCAGAAGAAATATGAGCATAATTTCTTTAGCATAAATGCACAACCCCAATTTTGTTTCAATATTTTTGAGACTAGTAAATTACAATAATAAAAAATTGCATAACACTAGGTTTGTGTGCGATGTAAGTAAACTACAATGTAAAATGAGGAAAATACCACCAAAATAGCAAGGACACTAGAAAGTCATGGAGAATTCACATCTGTTGTATAACCTAAGTTGAAGCTTTCAGTTAAATGCAATGACATTTCTATTCCTTTTCTTTGTTAAAGAAAGCCTTCCTTACAAGTTAGTGTAATAATCCTGTTTGCTAAAAGTTGCTTGGGGTTTAATAGGGCTATTAGTAGTATCTAATGGTCTTTTGTTGAATTATGCAAATTGAACTGAGGTCTGAGTCCATTTCTTAGTGGGCATTATAAAAACGACCAGTACACCTATCAGTCTGTTTGATGCCATTAAAGGTGCCAAAGACAGAAAGGCGTATTCTTTATTTGAACCTAGGATAATACCTACATGTCAGGATAAAGTTATATTGTCAGGACAGCATAGGGAGGTTGCACTGCTATTACTTGTACTATTATTTGGATACATGGGAAACTTTAATTTCCAGTTCTGTCAACCTGGCATTTTTCATAAAAAGTAAACTAAGCCACTTAAAGATAAATAGGAAATAGACACGACTGTAATTAGACACTACTATTGTTTTAAAGGGTTGGAGGCAGTTGAAAAGTGCACACAACTTGAAAATTCTGATTTATTCTGAAAATACACTTATACCTGTGTAAGTAAGCTGAAACAGTGAGAGCCTAGAGGGTTCCTGCAAAACAGAGAGTATTGAGGCAAACAAGAAAGTGAAATGAAGTAGAATTGCAGACATTCTGGTCAATTTCACTTTACTGTCTGCCCAGGGGGGAAAGGAGAGGAAATGTGGGTGACAAAACAAAATCAAAATGGAATAGAAGGAAAGAATGAGTGATGGTGCAGAGAGGGAAAAGGGATAGGAAATTGAGACATCAAAATCTCAGGAAGAGGTGTAGGAAGTCATCAAAACGGAAATAATTGGGCTGTGTTTGATGTAGTTCTTAAAAGCAAAGGTTGGTAGGCCTAACCTTTTATTGATGTTTACAGTGACCATAGTTTGAAATTATTACCTTGTTTGATTAATTCCTTACATTTTTTGTTGGTGGTAAAAATATATTAAAAACTAGTCTGACAGTAAACAAACTATTGCATTTGTACTATAACAGGATAGCAGTATGTACTGGTTTGTTTACTGAGTGGTTAACACTAAGGCCTGGTCTACACTACAAGGTTAGGTCGACGTAAGCAGCCTTGCATTAATCTAGCTATAGATGCATCTTCTCTTAAATTGGTTTCCTGCCAAAGTGTCTCTCTACACTGATTTAGTAACACCATCTCATGGAGCAGCGTAGAGTCACGGCTGATATAACTAAGTCGACGGAGTGTCAGTGTAGATACTGGGTTACTTATGTCAATGTTACTGGCTTTTAGAAGGCATCCCAGAATGCTCCACACTGACAGTACAATTGATACAAGCGCACCTGGTGAGGATTTGCGTCGCTAACACAAGGAGCAAAGTGCACGCGTGCACACACTGTTGACAAATGTGGTTGACACAATTTTGTAGTATAGGCGGCCCTAAGATGTGCTTTTGCTGTCCTCTCCAAATACTAAGGGTTGCAGAAAAACACAAGTAAATCAGGAAATTGCACCATAATTCACCCTTCAGTCCCAAGTTTTAAAGACTGTTTACAGGAAAATCCCTGAGCCCAGTCACTATGGGTAGTTGTTGTTTTGGTCTGTACAGACTGCAAACACTGGAGATAAACATTTTTCACAAGTTAGGGTTGTTAGCCCTGACCTCCTGGGCAAATTCCAGCTCCTTACATTCTGCATAAAGTTACCCCTGCACTTTTAATTGGATACTGTTGTCTTCACTTCCTGTCCTGAAACTATTAGCATCATATGGGCCAATGCTGTATAACGAGACCATCAACTTGAAATTTGATCTTTTTTTTTTTTTAAAGGTAAAAGTAGTTTCAGGTACTAGATGTGGTTGAGTTCCATCTCCCTGCCAACTTTTGTGGTTTTTGACTATTTCCTATTTTTAAAATGTGTTTTCTCCCTCCTCTTGCTGTATAAAAAGTCCACACAAATGCAGAGATGTGACGATATTGAATTTACTATATTAAGTGCTGTCAAGTAAATAATTGGAGGAAAAAATAGACAAAAATATGTTATAGTAACCTTAAGTGTTACAAGAAAAAAATGGAGGGAGGGGGGAGGAAAACAGATAAATTTGAGTTTTACATTGCTGATGCCCTTTAACTAATTATTGTGTCTTACTCCAGTGGTGGCTGCATGCAATTATGGGTGAAGTAATTGCTATGTGTATACAGTATTAGCTTGTATGTCAGTCTAAGGACCCCCTTCTACTGTCTAGGCAAAACTCCATAGTCTGACTCAACTGCAGCATTAGGTCCTAAATTAGTAACATGCTTTGGGGTGAAGGGTGCTGTATGCATGCAAGTCTCTCATGAAAAACGAGTGATGCAGCATGTCTGCATGTTCTGTGCCAGGCAGCCCCAGGAATTGTTTCGTACTGAACTTGTCCCACCCTATTTCTAGTACCCGTGCCAGGGCAAGGGGCAGTGACTGTTTGGCTACTTCTTGTGACCTAAGCCACGGGCAGCCCGGTGCGGCGGAAATGCCCTGAGTCGGCAAACAGCGCTGCTGCGTGTCTAGGCGCTTCTCCACCTCTCCCCAGGAACCACCCGCCTGGGCCGGAGCGCGTAGCCCAAAAGCGGCCCGCGGCGCCCGTCAACGTGAGGCGGGACCCCCGACCCCGCAGGGGGGACGGGACGTCAGCGGCTGCGCCAGGCCCCCGCGCGCGCCTGTTCCCTTTCCACCTCCCCCACCCCAGCCCTGAGCAGGAAGCGTTGACGTCATTATCCGGGCTCTCCGCGGCGGCGCTGTTCGCACAGCGGGTCACAATGGAACCCGAACGAGCCTAACCGACATGAAACGGCCGCGCAGCCGCCCGCCCCAGTGAGCGCGGCCCGGCCGCCCCGCGCCCCCTCCCCTTCCTCCCCCGCCCCGCGCGCCCCGAGGGGGCGGTGACAGCCGCCAGGCCTGCCCCGCCGTCGGGCTGAGTGACACACGGCGAGGGGGGGTCACGCTGTTTGGGTGGCGGGGCCGCCGTCGCGCTGAGTCGGAGTCTGCGCCGCTGGCCCAGCGCTGCCGGAGCCGCCATATTGCTCAGGACGTAGCGAGACGCCAGCGCCGGGAGCGAGGAACCGGCCGCGCCGCCGTGTCTGTTCTCCTCCGCCCCGTGCACGCAACGAGCGGCCAGTGCCCGGCCCCTCCCCCCGCCGAACCCAGGCCCCGGTGAGAGGCGCGGGGAGCGTGTGCGCCCCTCCCCCGGGTGTGTGTCTGAGCCCCGGACGGGGCGGAGCGTGCAGGCCCCGGCCAAGCCCCGGGCTGCCGGGCAGGAGCTGGTGACGCAGGAGAGACGCCCCGGCGCCGCTGCCGGAGGGAGCCAGGTGGCCAGGCCGGGATCCGAGTGCGGGCAGCTCCACACAGCGCCGCGGGGCCCGGGAACGGGCAGCCCCCTCCGCCCGCCGGCTCTACGCCGAGTATGACTCGCTGCCCTGCTGGCTGCCTGGGATGAGACAGCCCCCGGCGGCGCATCGTCTGCAGAAGCACCCAGGGGGGGAGCGGGCCGCGGCAGCAGCGGGAGAAGAGGACACCGTGCGGGGGTGAGCAGAGGCCGGGGCAGGGTGGCGAGGAGCGGTTCGTGTTGCAGCCGGTGGCCGCGCTGAGCGCAGGGAGGCGCAGGCTGAGCGGTCCGTGGCTCTGGGGGACGGGGCTCCCTGGGTGGGGTGGGGAGCCGGAGGCCGCTGTGTTATGGCTGTGGCGGGAGGGGAGGTGGCGGCGGCGCCGCCCCCGCAGCCCCCGGCGTGTGTCCGTGTCTCGCTGTGTTTTGGAGCGTCAAGGAAAATGGCTGACGGCGTCTCATCCCCTCTGCGTCCTGTGCGGGGCTGCGAGGCGGGCTGGAGGGAGCGCACCCACCCTGGCCCCTCGGGGAGTTTGTCCGCCGGGCGGCCCCTCCCTGGACTGCTGGGCTGAGAGGGGCTCCCCGCAGAGCTGCACCCGCTTTTCCCTCTCCCGAGTCTCGTTTCATTTCACACCAAGCGCCATTACTGAAGTAGAGTGATTGGAGCCGTGTAGGCCAGGGCTACGCCTGGAAATAAGGCCCTGCTCAGACTCTTCCCCCAAATCGGAGTGAAATCCAGCAGCACTAGCTCACTCCCACCCGCTGTAAGCGTTATTAACACGGGTGCAGGCGAAGTGTGTCTCTCCTGTAGCTCCCATTCCTAATAAAACTGTTTCTATGTGGAAAACGGCCTTCCCCCTTTATGCCCCTTTCTCTTTGGTTCACCCTGTTAGTTCTCCAAAATGACAACTTAAGACTTTCCAGTTGTTTCTTTTCACCAGTGTTAAAACTTTACTTTGAGATTAATAACTGAGGCAGGGCAATTGGGACATAATTTGTAACATCTAGGCCATCATTTCTTAATGACAATATAAAAGGTAATTGAGGAGATGACCACAGGAAGCGCCCCCCCCCCCCCCCCCCCAGTTATCTAACTACTATTCTACCTCACTTTTGGCACCATTGTCTGCTTACAGTGAGGATGTATATGAAAAATCCATACTAACAGTCTTTGTTATTGCCGGATAAACTTGTTTCTATATAAATGTCATAGAAATGTCCTAAGTTGTGAGGTGCCATATTTAATTTGATTATTGTTCAGGAATCAAGTTGTATATTGAATGATCATGTAGCAAAAATTAATTTATCAATATAAAAATGTGTGTAATTCTAATTAGAATTTTGAAAGGACTAAAATTCTTTATACAAATCAGGTGTTCAACAGCAGAGTCCAGGGAAGGGGTAGGGACGGTTTTATGGCCTGCAACATGCAGGGGGTCAGACCAGATGATCATAATGGTCCCTTCTGACCTTAAAGTCTATGAGTCTATGAGTGTATTATGGTTCTCTCAGGCGTGTTGATTTTGTCTGCAAATTGTTTTAAATCCTTGATCCTGATATTGGGTTCAGTGTGGGCGGACCTTTGCATCTGAGCAAAGACCCCTGAAGTCATTTTGGGTATGTGCAAGGATCTGCCCATATGGACCTAATTGGAGGATTGAGGCCTACATTTTTAAAACCTGGCTAATTTTATTTTTTATATAGCTATATCTATCTATCTATATATAGTGCTAAATATTCTAGGAACACTTGCTCTGGCAAACTGACTTGCAGGTTTGTGTGCCACTGGGCCTCTTATTATCCGTTTGCTAACTAACTACAGTTGTGCTGGGCTATGGGACTGGTGGTAAGTTTTGAGAGCACTGGGTCTTTGCTGATTAGCTAGCTGTAGTGGCATGTGTACCTTGAGAGGTTATGGGTAACAGATTAGCAGTTACCTACAAATTTCAAACTGCTAGCTACATCCTGGATCTTTTGGGTGCTGCTTATGATAAAATGGGAACATGTAGGATGAAGTCATCTATTTCAGCAAAATCAAACTGCTAGCTACATCCTGGATCTTTTGGGTGCTGCTTATGATAAAATGGGAACATGTAGGATGAAGTCATCTATTTCAGCAAAATTTTAATCCTACTGTACATTGATTTTGAGGTTTTTGTTAAACATGTAATGTTTATTTTCAAGGCAGCAGCACCATTTGTTTTCTCAAACTAGAAGAACACAGCAGTTTTCTCGGTTATATTTCTCAAACATTAAAATTATTTCCCTCAATTGCAGTATTTGGAGCAGGAGAGTAAAGTCCAGCTGCGCTGGGATGTCATGGATACTTAAAGATGGCTCTGAACAAAGACATAATCAGTATAATCTAGAATGAACTGCAGTGGAAGAACCTTGAACATCTAGTTATGTGAAAAAAGGCTCTAAGTTAAAAATAAACCCATAAGTTTGCATCACTTTTTCTTCTACTTTTTCAGTTTTACTTTATGCCCTTTCTATCATCATGCCTCTTCATATAGTCTTTTTAAAACATTTCCTTTAAGCAACCTCTGTCATTTTACTGTTTCCAGCCTGCTGCTTCATGTTTTGGTGAATTTACTCTTCTGGTGTTACTACTTCCTATTGAACTGACAGGAAGTGCTGCTTCTGTAGGTACCAATCAATAAGGGCAGTGGGAGCAGACCATGTGTGTCTTTTGCATCTTTAGACACCACCCCCTTTAGAAGTGTTTTGTTTCCTATATTAGTGCATTCATGTTTGAGGGTACCCCACAGTGTAAAGCAACCCCTGTTTCTATTAGAATCATAGAATATTAGGGTTGGAATAGAGATCTCAGGAGGTCATCTAGTCCAATCTCCTACTCAAAGCAGGACCAACACCAACTAAATCATCCCAGCTAGGGCTTTGTCAAGCCCTTATGTATCCAGTCTTGTCAGTTATGTATTGTATTGAAAATGCTGGAATTGTTTCAAAGAAAATGAGAAAAGATAAGTAAATAGCCACTTGAGGAACTAGAAATGCCACAGTAAAGAAACCACAGTAGTATTCTCCTGCAGAGGTTCTCAAGTTTAAATATGCAGTTCATTTAGGGCTTTTCAAAATGTCAGATCTTGAGTAAAACTGAATAAGAATTTTGTTGTATATCTAAAAGTTATTTTTATCACAGTCAACATCTACTTGATTATTGAGAAGTTTTCTTCAATAGTCATGGGAACCTTCCCCCCCCCCCCAATATACTCAACTGTATTTAAAGTATTATTAGAAATTAACAATTACGTGGATTTCAGGCAGTATAGCTATTTTTTCTGAAAAAGTGTTGGTTAGCTGATAAATAGAATTAAAAATTGCAGTATCATTTTGAAAACATTTTTACTGATAAACTTAAATCTAATTTAAAATTAAATTACTTCCTTCAGTCTCAAGCAACAGAGGTTCCTGTGGCACCTTTAAGACTAACAGAAGTATTGGGAGCATAAGCTTTCGTGGGTAAGAAGCTCACTTCTTCAGATGCAAGAGAAGTCTGTTATGATCATATTTTTAAGGAAGAAACAATGCTTTTATCTTTACTTGCATTCTAAGGAGCACTGAAATTATTGTGCAGAATCAGACCAGTGGTCTATCTGATCCAGTATCCTGTCACCGACAGGAGTCAAAACCAAATGTCTCCGATGAAGGTGTTAGAAACCCTAATGGGGAATAATTTGCACACAGGGAAAGTTTCCTCCTATCCCTAGTAGTTAGAGATTATAAACATGAGGGTTTGTCTCTTCCAAAACTCTTTAGTGTTTACTCTTATAATTTGGGATGCTACTGTTAACATCCAAGTGCTTAAGTGAAAATTCTTTCCGCTGTTCAAGAATCACTATTTTTCTAGGAACATCATGCTTTGGAAATATCTGCTCTTCTTAACCATTAATTTGATTATTGGGTGAATCCTTAATAGTTGTATTGCTCGTGTCATATTTGTTTTAAATTTAGGGGCAAAAGTTGTAGTTCAGGTGTATTATGTGAACTAAATTTGAGTGGTTGGACGTTATTTTAGTATCCTAGGAGATGGTATATCTTTTGCAAAAAATAATCTTATGTACCTATGGTACTGGGTTGTAGTCTTTCTCCTTTGTATTTTAGTCTGTCATCTAACATTATAATGTAATAATACACACAGACTTACTGAGGAAGCAGTAAGAGTTGCTACGCACAATGTACCTTACACAAATCCAGACACAAGAAAAAGTTAAGCCATCTAAAGCAGTGGTTCTTAAACTTTTGTATTGGTGGCCCCCTTCACATAGCCTCTGAGTGTGACCTCCCTTATAAACTAGAAACACTTATTAATATATTTAACACCATTATAAATGCTGGAGGCCAAGCGGGGTTTGGGGTGGAGGCTGACAGCTCGCAAGAAGAGGGAAGGTCCTCTCATGGATTGGTAACTGGTTAAAAGGAGACAAAGGGGAGGAATAAATGGTCAGTTTTCAGAATGGAGAGAGATAAATAGTGGTGTTCCCCAGGGGTCTGTATTGGGACCAGTCCTATTCAACATATTCATAAAGGATCTGGAAAAAGGGGTAGTGAGGTGGCAAAATTTGCAGATGGTACACAAGATAGTTAAATCCCAGGCAGACTGCAAAGAGCTACAAAAGGATCTCTCAAAACTGGGTGACTGGGCAACAAAATGGCAGATGAAATTCAATGTTGATAAATGGAAAGTAATACACATTGGAAAGCATAATCCCAACTATACGTATAAAATGATGGGGTCTAAATTAGCTGTTACCATTCAAGAAAGAGATCTTGGAGTCATTGTGGATAGTTCTCTGAAAACATCCACTCAATGTGCAGTGACAGTCAAAAAAGCGAACAGAATATTGGGCATCATTAAGAAAGGGATAGATAATAAGACAGAAATACAGAATCATGTTTTAACTTGGGTGGGACAATTTTGTTCTAACTAGGTCCTCTGATGCAGTTGTCTCTTAGTGTGGACAGGGTTTCTGCATTTGTCTATATGTCTTAATTTTACCCTCTCAGAACTTTGCTTGTGGAATCCCTGGGAGACTTCAGGGATTCCCCCACACCACATGCTTGTCATGCTTTTCCTGTAAGTAGAATAAATCTGGCTTAGTAACCTGCTGGATGATTTGTCAAGTTGGACGTCAGCAAAGGTATAAGACAGCTTGGGTACGAGCATCTAACATGGGGTGAGAGGAATAAATTAAAAAGGTGACAGCATTCCACAGTGGAATCTTTTTTTTAAAGGAAGTTGATTAACGCACCAAATTCCAGTTACGTTTTTCATTGTGAACTTTACTAATTCTTCTTTGTACAAAACAATTAATTTTACTCTTGTATTTCAGAAAGTTCAGGTCTGAGCTGCTGGATAGGAGTTGCTATCTTGTCTTCTGGTTATTGACACAAATGTTTGGGATGATAGTAGGAATTCAGACATTGATGGGATAAAACAAAAATCTTACATTTTCATACAAGCTTACTTTGGGGAAGTTCCTTGATTGTATGGGCTTCTTTTTCACTAGGTTCTGGACTGTTTTTCCAATGTACCTGAAGTGTAACAGACAACTGCATTTCTTGTAGACAAATGGTATCTTTTGCAACTAGTTGAATATAAACATTGATAGACCTGGAAAACTGTTTGTATTTACAAGTTGATCTAATATGACCTCCTTTGATGCACAAGGCATATATAGTAAAACCTGCCTGAGAGAGACCAGCTGTTATGAGCAACTTCTTGCAGAGGCCATGGAATATGACCACTGTCTGCTGTGCAAATTTTTGAAGAGAGACCACGTCTTACAAGTGACCACTTTTGCTAACTCAGATGAGTGGTCGCTCTTGGCAGGTTTTACTGTACTTTGCATTATAGATCCCCTAGGCACCGCAATCTTGCTGACACTTAAACAGATGCTTAACTTTATGCACATAGCTTCAGTAGGGCTGGAATAGAGTAAAGTACATGTATTTGCCGTATGGGAGCTTTAATATTCTAGGTCCGTGATTCTCAAACTTTTTGGGCTCAGGACCCATTTGTAAATTCTTACGGCTTATAGCGACCCAGTAAATAGTCTAGGGGTGGAGGCCCTAGGGCAGGGGTCCCCAACACGGTATGGGGCATCTGTGCGCTCGCATACTGGGCGGCGGACAAGCGTCTGCTGAAATGCCGCCGAGAAACAGTGCCATCCAGAGGCTTCGCCGCCGAAATTCGGCAGCATTTCGGCGGCGATGCCTCTGGATGACGCTGCTACTCAGCGGTATTTCAGCGGCGACGCCTATTGACGTTGCCGCTTGTCGGCGGCATTTTGGCGGATGCTCATCCGCCGCCATGGTCCTCCGTGGCTCATCATCTGGCGCCTGCCAGACAAAAAAAGGTTGGGGACCACTGCCCTAGGGTAATTTTAGTCAGATCCTGCCCCTGGGGGTGAGAGGGTGGTCTTGCCAGCACTCACCCCTCAGTGGCGGCTCCTCCAGCCCCTGTGCTGTGAGGCTGGTTGGGCTGGACTTGGCTTGGCTCTCTGCTCTGGGTGTTGCAACCTCTGGGGTTGCAGTGCCACTCAGGTTTGGCCCCGCCCACCTAACTGGATCAATTTTGTATGAGTGGAGTTGTGACCTGGCTCATGGGCTTGCAGTGCCACTCATTCATATTTGGCCTACCTGGACTCCTGTCGTCATGATGCCTGGACCAAAGCTGAGTGGTGGTGAGATAACAGAGGTTGCGGTGCCTGGAGCAGGGAGACGAGCCTGGCCAGCCCTGTGGGACAGGAGCTGCCATGTGACCCTTTGAAACGTTCTGGATACCCAATTTTGGGTTTCGAACAGGGATTATCAACCCATGGGTCTCGGTAACTGTAAAACAGCAAAAGGGTGTGTGTGGGTGGGAGGGGAGGGCTGAACCTCATTAGACTTTCAGATTCTTTAGAAATGTGTAGAATTATCTTGAAATAAGATCCCTCTTTTATCAAAGACAGAATTTTTGAGGTGGGTTACCCTCAACACTGTGACACAGTATAGAAGTTCTAGAAATGTTGGTTGGACTTTAGGTTATTGATCCTTTTGTACTAGAAATTAAACCGCTTAGAAGTCTGTGGAGGGGAAGCCTCTCTTAAAAATTTCTTTACTGCTTTTCCATAATAGCAGTGTAAATTATACAATGAGAAATGTTACTATCGAAAGATATTGGCATCTCAGTATGTTTTTTTTTATATACTAGTGGTTATTTTTTCTAGTTTCTGTTGTACCAATAAAATATTTAGCATATTTTAAACAAGTTTCATCAAACTAAGTCCATCCATGATTTTTAACTTAATAAAAGAAAGAAAAAGGGATTATTGGAAGATTTGATTTAGTCTATCCTTTTACAGGGTTTGGGGTGTGAAAACACATTAGCCTAAAATTTTGTTAAAGCTTGGAATCCTAGATTTAGGCTATTGATGTTTTATTTGTCATTTGCAAGAGTGAAGAAAGTGTTAGTCATTCATGAGTTGAACCTTCCTTTGTATCCAGTTCTGGTAGGTGTTTGGTTGTGATAATTTTCAGTGATAATTTTCAGTCATTTAAAAACTGGCATAGTCCCAGAAAATATAGACAATCTGGAGCTTGGCTGGAAATAGGATAGCTTTGTCCAGAAAAATCAGTGATTTGATCTGCTGTTTTAAGCACAAATTCTGCACAGATCTCCATATGGGTGGATCCCTGTGGCATGTGATTAACTTCAGTGGAACCTTAAATTTCAAAATGCTAGTTCTTGCATTTTAACTTACATTTTTCTTTAAATTTATTATCTTTTCTGACAGTAATGCTTAAAAATTGTTTCTGAGCAGGGTAAAGTGTTACTGTCAGTTTTCGTTAATACCTCAGATGGCTCTTGTACTTTTTTCCATGGTCCCTGCAGAGGTGGATTAAGATATATTAGGGTCCTGGGCACAAAGAACATTTGGGCTTCCCACATGCCCCCCGCCATTCCTTCCCTTCCCCTTGATGGCCCTGGAAGCTGGGCCATGGTATGAGCTTCCCAGGGAGCCTGGGCCACCGTGGGGAGCCCTAGACCCTCCACCTGCCCCTGGGGGCAGGGACAAGGTCTTGGGGTTGTTCTTGGGCCCCCTGACCCACAGCCTAAAGTAGGTGCAGGGTCTGGGACTCCCCACAGCTGCCCAGGCTCCCTGGGCAGCTCTTACCACAGCCTAGGGAAGTGGCTCTCAAACTGTGGGGCATGCTCCCATAGGGAGGCATGGAGGAACGTTTGGTGGGATGCAGCAGGGCCCAGCCCTACCCCCAGCTCCACTCGGTCCCCACCCCAGCCCTGTCCCTAGGCCCAGCTCTGGCTCTGCTCCTGGCCACCCTGCCACTCTCAGCCACTGACTGCGGGTCCCAGCCCTGGCTCCCAGGGATGAGGGGGCGGACTGGGTAAGGGGGAGGTGTGACCGAAAAAGTTTCGGGACCCCTAGCCTAGGATGACCATACTTCCCATTTTGGTCCCAGATGTCCCAACTTTTTTTGGCAAAACTGGGCATTTGCTCTTGTCAGCTGATCACCAGTGTTACTAAGACAATTATTTCTCATACTAGCTACTTAAGCTGTCAAACTGCCAAGGCCATGTCCCCCCCCCCCCAAGTCTCACACCATGTCCATTTTTCTTTTTCTTTCCCTGTGTTATACTCTATCTCCATCACTATTTTTTCTCCCCTCTTTCTCTCCTCTCCCCACATCTGGTCAGAGCAGGGCTTAGCTGTGGTTTCCAAAATGGTGGGGAGCAAGGTTTGTCCTTGCCTGTTTGCACTAAATTATGTTCAACGCCAGTTCAGCTGCCACTGTTACTGACATTTGTTGTCATCAGAGGGTAATTTTCTTGGTGTAGACAAGGCTTATAATGTTGACTCCTTCTGTGACATCGGGTAAACGATTAATTCCTTTACCTTAGCTTTCGTGTCTGTAAAACTGGGAAAATATGGCTTGGAATTTTGGTCAGTATGAAAGACGGGAAGAGAGAGGCACCGGCTGGGGTCCCAAACAAGACCTTTGTTGAGAAGTCCCGCCAGCAGTTGCCGAGATTACTTCCAAGATGCTTTGACCTTGCTCAGAGGCTCCATCTTTAATAGCCTCTTGCTAGTAGATGTTTGAATTTGAAGATCCTCTTCCTTGTATGTTGGAAGGGGGAGATTTTTTTTTCTTTTCTCCATCTTTGCCAGCACTCCAGTCCCGATGTCTTCTGACTTTGAGTGACGGTCTTTACTAGTGTTCTCCTGCCCAAGAGTCTTGGCTGGTATTGCTTGGTAGGAGGATGCAGAGATGTCTCCTAGTAGATCCCTGGCTTGGCCTCCACTTTTTTATATTGTTTCCTCTTGGATAGTGCTTGCTTCTGCTGTTGCTTACAACTTCCCCCATAACAGCAAGTTTCATTGCTGCCTAGGGATAGCTGAAAAGCAGTAGTGAAAATGACCAAAAACTTGTTAATTTCACTGTGTTCCTCCTTGACAATGCAGTGAGTAATAGCAGAAGCTGTCTGAATACTCAGACTGCATTGCTTCATCCTCAGTTCACACTTGGAAGGTTTTTATATAACTGTATGGAGTGGGGACTTAATTTTTAAAACATGAAAGGTTAGATTCTACAGAAATTGAGCTTAGATCTCCCTTCCCCACTTCCAAGTCACTAGGGAAAGCATCTCCCCAGAAGTGAATAGATTTTTTTTTCTTTTCTCCCAACCCCAAGCATAATACTTCTCACATGGATGATGATTAATTAATATTTGTAAAGTGTTTTGAAGTTCACAATTATATTTTATTCTTGAGACACTTTTCTTCCAAAGCTTGCAGTTTGCATAGTTGGGTTATCTCTGTTTCACAGGTGGGAGAGCTGAGACAAAGAGATGCTATGTAACTTGTCTATTGTTAAACAGCAAATTATTGTCTGTTGGACCTAGAGAACTCTGGTCTCTTGACTCTGAGCCTGTGCTGTATCACTAGATTACAGTTGCTCTCTAGGTGGATATAAGACACGCAGCCTGATTTTTTTCAGAGGTGAAGAGCGACTACGTCTCTTCTTGAGTTCAGTGAGATTGCCAAGCACCTCTGAAAATCAGGCTAATGTGAGCTGAATACTGGTGTGTGAAGTGTATAGTCAGGAACGGATCTCAGCTTCCGCTTCTTACTATGCCAGCTGACTTTAGGATAACTGCAATGATTTAAGTATTTAAAAAAAGACTTTACAGTTTAAAATTGTTTAAATTCTAAATGAAAATTGCTGCTCAGAAGTCAGAATTCTTCCTCAGTCCAACATTTTTTTTTTTTTAGTCTAATCTGGTAGTGATGTGTTTGGTAACAGAACAATAAGAACTAATATCTAGTTCAAAGTAATATGATTCATTTGGGAAAATTCTTATCTGTTAATGTTGGTGCTGTTTTGGCTTATTTAAAAAAAGTCACATTTTACCTGAGAACTTTTAGTCCTTCAGTTTTATGGGTGTTAATTTTGTGGAGCAAACCACATGTATAACTCTCTGTTTTTTGTGTTTTCAACTTTGACTCTTAAGTCAAAAATGATTGTGTTGTACAGAAACTGAGCTAGTCAGTGTCTTCCAAGAGGAACAAATACCTAATAAATATACCTTTTTTTCAATCAGTCGTCTTAATTTTGGTCGGTAGGAGCTGCTCATGTTTACTTTTACAGTAACTCTTACAATCTAAATTAATCTCTCTCCAGCCAGATTTAGTATAAACTGTTCCTAAACTTCAGGTCTGCTCATCAAGACTGCACAACTTGGTGCTGAAGTTTAGGGATGTGTTCACTATGAAGATGCTTGATCTTTATATACATAGTCTAATACAGTAGTTCTTAAACTTTGGGCCACTTGCTGCAAAAATCAGCACACAGTTGTGGCCCATGTAACATACTCAGGGCCAAGTGGGTAGTGTGGATACGGCCCACATAACACACAGAGCTGAATGTGCGGCCCCCCATGGAAAATAGGGTGAGAACCACTGATCTAATTTTACAGTTTTTGCTCACTTGTGAGGCTTGCAAAAAAAGATAATTGGGGTCCTGTGAGTCCAGGGGTTCTCAAATTTTTGTATTGGTGACCCCTTTCACACAACAAGCCTATGAGTACAAACTCCCCCCCCCATAAATTAAAAACACTTTTTTTAATCATAAACACTATTATAAATGCTGGAGGCAAAGCGGGGTTTAGGGGTGGAGGCTGAGAGCCATTCAGTTTGAGAACACCTGTGTTAGTACAGTAGAGACCCATTTATGTGCGGATGTCAGGAGTCCAGCCGTCACGACTGTGGGTTAAGAGGGCCATGCTGAAAAAAGTGTCTATGATTCACTTAGAAAAAAAGCCGTTATTTTCTGCTCTTTCATGCTCACATTTTTTTCTTTCTTATGAAGTCTGTCATTCGCTGCAGATGAATGATTTCGTTATTTTCCGCGTTTTGCTCCTCCATAAATCTTACAACAGTTTCTACAGCACTAAGAGCTCTGTGGGCGAAATTTTGACCTTTTCAACTACATCCTCGTCGTCGTTGTCATTTAGGCCTGCATTATTAGAATTCTCGCCATCACTTTCGTGGTCCGCCATAGCCTCGCAGCCTGTTCAGAATTTCTGTCTGAGGAAGAAATATTAAGTTGGGCAATCTTCATCCATCTCCAGCCACTCAGTTATGATTTCCGACGCCGTATCCAAACTAAAATCTTTTATCATTTGAAAGAGAAGTTTAGCTTTATCCTCTTTTGTCTGCGTGCGTGTTTGTAGGACGTCTTCTTCCGAAAATCCTTCGAAGTCTGGCTCTGAATCAGTGCCACTGCTGGAATTTTCTGTGTCTGAGCCGTCTTTGACAGAAAAGGTATCACCGAGAGCCTTCATCCAGCAGTTTTCAATGGACTTCTGTTTTACTCCGATCCAAGCTTTTTTAACTAAATAAATAATTTCCTTCATGTTTAACTGTTTCAGGAATTCGGAAATGCCTGAAGACGTGCATGACACGATCGCTGAAATCAGCTCCCTTTGATGATTGTTTTTAAAATTCTGAATAATACCCTGGTCTAAAGGTTGAATTTTTGATGTTGTGTTGAATGGTAGGTATAGCACTCACATTTTTCCATCGCTCGATATCAGTGATTCGGCTGGAGGATGGGCTGGACAATTGTCAAGTAGCAAAAGTGCTTTGGCTTCGAGTTTCTTCGACCGCAGATGCTTACGAATAGCTGGAACAAAGCTGTTGTGGAACCAGTCATCGAAAATGTCTCGTCATCCAAGCATTTTTGCTGTTAGCGTATATTACTGGCAGTTTGGCTCTATTGAGGTGATTAAAGCAGCGAGGGTTATGAAAGCAGCCAACGAGAAGAGGGGTAAGCTTATGGCTGCCCGCCTTATTACTACAAAAAAGAAGAGTCACACGATCTTTTATCTTTTTAAATCCAGCTGTTTTCTGTGTCTCGTAATTAAAGACTGAAGTCTTATCAGGTAGCAGTTTTGCAAATAAAGCTGTTTCATCACAATTATAAAGTTTTTCATGGTAGTCTTCATTTTGTAAAATAGATTTTAACTCGGCAGGAAACGCGTTCGCGGCCGATTCATCAGCTGATTGGCTTTCTCCAGAAATGGATACCTGCGCTATGCTATGACACTTTTTAAAACTACTTATAAACCCCTTGCTGGCTTGGAATGATTCATCCTCCATTAAATTTCTAAATTTTGTCGCTTGGGCTTGAAGAATTGGCCCACTTAGCGGCATTCCTTTCAGCCTTTCCTGAGCAAACCACGTGCACGTGGCCTTGTATGTTGTGGGTTTTGCTGAATAGCGCGCACGTTTTTGCGTAAGTCCCACGGCAGAATCAATATTTTGTACAAAGCCATTCAGTTTAGATTAGTTTTTTTAGCCATCCTAAATTGCCGGAGAGTAGATTCGGCAATCCCAATATCTTTTGAAACTTTGGCCTGGGTTTCTCTGCTATTTACTCAAACTGTTGCAGCAAGCTTTTCTTCTACAGTGTAGGAATGCTGACACTTGCCCTCTGCCATTATATTAGGCCTACGGTTAAAATTTTCTAATGTAGTATATATATTCCTATATAACTACTATATATTATATATCTCTCTAGTGTGACAATGACTAAACGTGCGTGATACTACTTTACCAATATCGGTAAAGACGTACAACACGTTTCTGCTCTGCACTTCCCGTCAGTTTCTATGTCAGTGAGTTAGTGAGCAAATCTGTAGTGCTACATAGCAAGTTCCTGGACCGCGTGTTAACAAGTCTCGCATGTTAAATAGGTAGCACTGGGAGGCATGGCGCTACTGCGCTATAAGCGGATTCGCGCGTAAACAGGTCGGTACTGTATGATTTTGAAAACTGGCACAATAGCTATAGGAAAAAAGTTTTAGAAAACTAGTTTTCTTTTTCTTTTTTTTTAAACAAGCCATGGCTATAACTTTTTCTTTTTAGGTGCCTATAGAAGAATCAAGTTACTTTTTTATTTAATCATATCTAAACTGTTTAGTTACGCTGTTAATTTTTTTAAGTTTAAGGAATAGTAAAAATTGAATTCTATATGGATCTGATAGAATTACTGTGAAGTCTTTAATTTGAGAGACAAGGTGGGTGAGGTAATATCTTTTATTGGATCAACTTCTGTTGGTAAGAGAGAGGAGCTTTTGAGCTACACAGAGGTGGTCCTCAGGTCTGGGAAACTTACTGAAAACATGGTCTTACAGTGGAAACTTACTCAGTGTCATAGCTAACTATCATTGTTCATTTTCTCCCTCACTGCCTTTGAGGTTTTTCCTTCTTCCATTTGGTCCATTGTCTTTTTTTCTCCCTTTCTGTCACAGAAAATTGTGGGTTTTTTGTTGTTGTTGTTTTTTTTTTTTTAATTAACCAAAGCATCAGATTCTTTTGCTTTTTTCTTCCAATTTTACCACTTTTAACCTGGGGTCTTCCTTTGCTCTTATTCACTTGTTTTTCTCTGTGCTCTCTCATCCTTGTATTTTTCTCATGTGGGCTGGGCTGGGCAGGGCTCTTGGCCGTAGGGTTAGTGGGCAAGGCCAGGTGGGTTCGTGGGGGTCATGTCCCAGGAGTCTACCCTGCTCCCCAGTGCGGCTCTGGCTCCAAGTGGTCTCTGCTGCCTGCCACCTGTAGGGCCCCACCTACCTCCCTAGGGTCGAACCATTGGGACAGGTGCAGAGGCTGGTCTGGTCTTGGCCAGTGGGGGGAAGGGGAGGAAGCGCGGGGGGCTCAGCCAAGCCCCACCAGGCAAGTGGGTCCTGAGGGAGCCCAACCCAGGCAGGCCCTGCTCCCACTCTGACCTGGCTGATTGCGCCACTCCTGAGGGGCTGGAGCAATCCCCGTCCTGGGACTGGCTCTGGCCATGCTGCTGGCTCAGCCCGGCAGACACAATCACCTGCCAGTGGGGCCAGTGAGTGCAGCAGGGTGTGGAGGAGTGGGTCTCTGGAGGGTTTGTGGGGGGGGGGTTGCTGGGTAGTGAGGGGGTGGGGACGCTGGGCAGTGGGGGAGGTTTGTTTTGGGGCACTGGGAGGGTCTTTGGGTGGGGGCGGTGGATGGCAGTGGTGTGCAGGGTGCTGTGTGGTTGTGGGGGGATAGGGGTGTGCAGGGGTCTCAGCAGTGGGATGCTGGGCATAGGGGTTGGGAGGTGCTGGGCAGGGGGCAGTGTGGCGCGGCATGGGCCCATCCCCAAGGGGAAGGGGCACACCAGCAGGATAGTGTCGGATGGGCCCGTGTGCATCTGGTAGCTGCCAGTTTGTAAACTGTTCCCTCGTGCTGGGTTGGGCAGAGTGGGGCTGCCCCAGTGTGCTGTACCCCTTTGCCTCTGACCGGCCCCTCGTTCCGGAGACTGGCCTCTTTGGCCTTGACTACTGCACCCTCATTCCCCTCAAATTTATTCAAAATAATGCTGCTAAGATCATTTTCTGGCTTGTCATTCTGACCACATCATCCACCTCTTTCATTTCCTCTGGCTCCCTCTTAACCACTGTATCAAACACACACATTTCTTGTCTTTATGTTCCAAGACCCTTCCCAGTTTAATCCCACACTACTTTAGTTGATTTGGTAACTTTTCATGACATCAACTCCTGCCTTCTCTCTACCAACATTCCCAGTCTTTACCATGTACCAGCCAGTTCCTTTCCCTTTTATGTTCTCTCTTATGCTATCCTTATGCATGGGGAAAATTCCCTAATACAATGACCACTTCCTTATCCTAAGCTTTATTTATTTCACACCATCCAAACTCAGCACTGAATACAGAATTAATTTTTCATGAGCTTCTCTGTGGCAGTCTTACCTTAACATCTATGTGCTTCATAAGCATTAATGAATTTAATTTCACAAGGTGAGGAGGCAGTGTTCTCACCATTTTACAGATAGGGAATTGAGTCACAAAGAGTTCAAGGGCAAAATTGTCAAGTGTTACTAATATTGGGTCCACAACTTGAGGTGCCTAGGGTCTGATTTTTCAGAGTATTTAGCATTTTTAGAGCCCTTCATGCATTTAAAACACAGCTCCCATTGACTTAACTTACAATTGAGAGAGTGCCACTTGTGCAAATTAGGCCCCTGGTATCTCAAGATAGGGATCTAGAAAATGAGGAACATGCAGTTAGTTGCCACCTGTGGGAAATTTTAGTTTGCGACTTACCAAGCAATGCATAGGAACGTTGTGCCAGAGACAGGAATAGAATCCAATTCTCCAGAGTGACATTCAGCTCCCTTGACTACAAGACCTTCCTTTCTCTTTTTACAATCCCCTGCCTCACTCAGTACACACCTTTCAGCTTCTTCAATAGTTGAGGCAAGGATCCTGCAGACATCAGCCTCATTCACCAAACAGCCCTGAACCCGGTCTACCCTATGAACTGAATGAGGTGTAGTGGTCCTGTGGAAAAAATTGTGTGACTTTGTAACTACAGATTGTATCAAAATGCATACATAAGGGGGACAAAAGTAACTTTGCCCATACAACCTTAATCTTGCCATTTAATTTTTTTAAGGCTTTATTTTGTAACATTAATGTTCTTTTAATGTAGTTTTTGTAATCTGTAATTTCCTGATTTTTTGACAAGCCAATAAAGAAATCTGAAATTCATCATAAGAAACTATATTGAGCTCCACATTGGTCATCAGAAGAGGGAGACCTTTTTAAATCCACAGCATAGCCCTTAACCACATGAGCTAACAGCAGCCTTCAACTGCTAGCAATTATTCTGTCTTTTCTGTGGATCTGTCAGTTAGAAGGGAATGCTGACACACTTTGCCCACGAGTTTCACATTCATTTAGTAGACAACAAAGGAATGTTGAGACTCAGGAATAATGGTTTCAGTTCCAGGTTCTGGAGGGGAATGTGCTCTGCTGCTTATCAACTCTTCTGGCCCTGCCCCCTCTGCTTTGATTCCTCAACTCCCCCTCCCGCCCGGACTCCTCTCTGTCCCCCGCTACTGCTCATCATCAGCTCTCTGCTTCTCACCTCTCTGCATTCAAGTCAGACTGCATCCTACTCCATGCTGCCCTAGGTGCCAGCAGGAGGAACATTGAAAACATAGGGGGAATGTACCTGTTTGTCAGTTCCTGTGCCTGGAATAGCACTTGCTGGAAAAGTCCTCTTCAGCCATGGGTTTGGCGCATGCTCAGTCACTTTTTGGGGTTGTAGTATGTTCAGGCAGATCAGATCATTAGTTGTGTGGAGTAGAGCATTTTAATGCAGACAGGATTTTCAAAGATTTTTAGCTGTGAGTTAACAAACCTCTATAGAGTTTGTGTGAACTGATATTTCTCTTCTCCTCCTCCCTCTCCCTCTTCTCCCCCCCCCCCCCCCGGAAGCTAGAGCTTTTAAACGAAGTGGTTGTAAGAGTTTTTGGAACATGGACAAAACATTTTTCACTAACCTTTTTTTCTTAAAAACCATTTTAGTTGAAACATTACAGAAATCTTCAGGCTGAGGCAGATGCCCGATGTGTAAAATTTCAGCCCAAGTGGTTGAAGTTTTACAGTTAAAGCTACTGAAAACAGTGTCTTATAATGAAAAGTAAGGCAGCCTTACCTATAGTCATAATTACCAGCTGCTTCTGTAATTGATGAGAGACTTTAAATTGTGCTTGATGATGAGCATCCTTGCTCCTGCACTGGATTCATCTCTTGCTATCAGTTAGTAAAATGAAAAATAGAGTATAAAAAACACTGCAGTGCTGGATAGAGCCAGTACCACTAGAAGAGGAAAAGAGTGTTGAATTTAGAAAGCATTTAAAAGAAAATAGTTCGATTTTGTTAAATCCTCAACCTGTCAAGATTCAAGAATGAAATTAAAAAGTTGCCTCTATTTTCCCTGTTAGTATAACAGTGTTGCTGACTATCAGAGCATGTGGATCACTGCTATACAAGTTCTGTACCACTTGCAGCTAGCCTGCAGCAAGTTATTTGGTTACGTAGTTTGGGGGGGATAGCTTATAGTCCATAATTGAGAGAAATATAGTGTAGAATTCTCACTTTGTTCGAAGTATTTTTTAAAATATACTTTTAAGGAAAATTTAAATGCTTCCCAATATAACTTATTTAGAAGAAAAGTCTGAAGTGGGACACCATCATCCTGTGTTGTTCTAGCGCCATGGCAGTGCTTTTAATATTGCCCATCTCAAGCTATATCTTCACTTAAAATTCTACAGCACACAGCTGTAGCGCTTCAGTGTAGACAGTTGTCATAGTGATGGGAGGGGTCCCCCATCACTGTAGTTAATCCACCTCCCCCAAGAGGCGGTAGCTAGGTTGACAGAAGAATTCTTCTGTTAGTTTAGTGCTGTCTACGCTGGGAGTTCAGTTGGTATAGGTACGTCTCTCGGGGTGGATTTTTCAGACCCTTCAGAGACCGCTATGCTGATGGAAGTTCTCAGTGTAGACTGGCCTTAACAGAACTCCTATGGAGAGGTAGGAGTGCACATGGTGCTAATGCTTAGGTGTAGTTTCACACAGAACTGCATGAGTGAAATTTATGGCTGGCGGTATAGGAATATTTATTACTGATCGGTCACTTTAAAAAAAAAATATGGGTGAATGTCTTTTAAATGAAGACACCTTCAATGTGTACAATATATTGGACTTATTAAAAATCTTTATCTGCACGCTGTGCAGATGCATAATCAGCTGTGAATGAGAACACATTTTAGTACCACCATTGAGTGAGCTTGGGAAATACTGCCATGTTTTCCCTTCCCTCAATCAAGAAGAAGCCTAAAGAGCCTAGAAGAGTCCACTGGGATGTGTGAGCCCTCTCAATGAGAAGCCAAGCTTAAGAAGCCCAGCAGGCCAGGTGAGCCTCTTTGAGAGGTAGCCAGACCCATAATAGATGTATTCATATGCCCCTGAAGGGAAAGTGGGACTAAGGAGCCCAGAGAGTGTGCATGGTTACCTTTTGAATATCTGCAAAATCTACTGTGTGGTGTCTAATAGGTGGAGCTCAGAATAATGCCCCAGTACCATTTTTGACTCTGATCCCTAACCAAAATGTAGTTTGCTAATGTGTAATTTCAAAAGTTAGCTAATTTGTAAATTATTAACATGACACTGGAATGTAGACTCCTGCAAGCATAGTGTAAAACGTTAAACAGATCACTGAAGACCTAAGAGTGCTGCCTTTATAAAAAAAAAAAAAAAAAAAGTTTCTGGCTCATTTCTTTGCAAAGGCAGACCTCAAAATATAATCCCATCTCTGGGCTTATCAGTGTGGAGTAGGGAACGCTCTAGCTTTACCCCTTCTGCCAACTTCATTATGTCCAAAGGACTGACAGTCTCCTCCTAAAGTCTGCAGCTAAGAGGGAAATGGGGCTTGCAGGACCAGGGTGTAGGGGAAGAACTTTCCTACATCTCCCAAGGATCACTGAGGGTTTGGCACCTACATCCTAAAACCAGACCTGTGGTTGCACTTCTTAAGCAAGGCATTCAAATGGCCTTAATTCGGGTTTGAGAATTAGGAACTTGTCTATCCATAGGTTTGTGATCACACAGATGGGATGTCTTAATCTTAATTGAATAGTGGTTAGACTGCTTAGTGTCTTCTTTTACAGTCATACACATCTCTCTCTGGGCTTAGCTACACTTGCGAGTTAGAGCCCATTAAAGCAGCCCCGGGTGCCCTAGCTCACTACCCGTCCACACTGGCAAGGCATGTAGAGTACTCTGACTCCAGGGCTAGAGCACTCTTGGTACTCCACCTCGGCGAGAAGATTAATGCTTGGTGCGCATTGGCTGAAATGCCCGGGCGTCAGTGTGAAGGAGGTGTTGCATTACTGCACTCTGATCAGCCCCTGGAAACGTCCCATAATCCCCTTAAGTCAAGTGGCCACTCTTGTCAATGTTTTGGAATCACCGCAGGAATGCGGATGTGCCCTTTGAAAGCTGTGTTTCTGACAGCCGGCATCTGCTCCGAGGCAAAGCAACCATTACTGTGGAATGCTGTGTGTGTGTGTGTGTGAGAGAGAGGTGGGGAGGAGGGGGGATCTGCTGCTGTCTGAACTTACAAGACAGCATGCTGACATGCTCTTAGCCCCTCAAAAATCCACTCTCTCCCCCACATACAGACAACACACTCCACCCCACCCTGCCCGTTTGAAATGCACAGTTGCAGCCACTTGCATGCTGGGGGATAGCTACCACAATGCACTGCTCTCTGTGGTCATTTTAAGAGCTGCTAATGTGGCCACGCCAGTGTGCTTGCCGCTGTCAGTGTGGACAGATTGCAGCGCTTTCCCTACTGTGCTCTACGAAGGCTGGTTTAACTCAAAGCACTCTACATCTGCAAGTGTAGGCATGCCTCTCCTTCCCCCCTCCCCCAATTTTAAAAAGTACTTAATAGAAGGATAGCAACATGAAGGCAATCATTCTTCATTAAGGGTCCAATCCTGCCAGATGCTGAGGACACTCATCTTAGTAGGATGTGATCAGCACCTTACAGGATTGAGCCCCATGATTCAATGTGCCATCCAGTTGGCCAAGTGTCAGGCAGAGAGGTAGCGTGTCTCCATATATAAACTTTGTATACCCAGATGATGTTAGCTCTTACTAAAGAGAGCAAAAGTTAGTGTGGTAACAAAGCAGTACGTCCAGTATCAGATGTGTGTATGAAATAAATGATAAAACCAGTGTTCTGTGATGCACAGTTTTGGTACTCTACACGTAAAGAAGGGAAGGTGATAGGCTGGCTTCTCGGGACAGAATTACCATAGTTTGGGTGCCTTGCTTTGAAAAGCGCAACTTCCTACAGCCATAAAAGGAGACTCCATGCTCTGAAATGATCAGTGATATTGCTGTTGTTGACTTAGTCCATGCTGGGTTGTCTCCATTCAGTGGGACAGTCGCTTTCCTGAAATGACAAATTAGTGGACTTGCAAAAAGGGTGTGTGGGGGAAATAAAACTTGGTGAAATTCCCTACTAATTATTAGGTGACTCTGCTGCTACTATAAATGGGTGGGGAGATGGATGTCTGTTGTTTAAGGTAATGTGATTATTGAAACTTTTTTTTCCCCTAGAGTCGGAGGTCCCCTCCAATTTATTCAGGAATGTTTAAGGAAACTAACTTTTGTATTTCACCTTTAAATAGTCATCCAGCATTTTTATGGATTTATCAAAATGTGTTCATTTTTATTAGTTATTTGTATAACTGTAGTGCCTAGGTGCTTTAGTCATGGATTAGAACCTGCTGTGGTAGATGCTGTACAAACACAAAACAAAAAGACACTCCCTGCCCCAAAGAATTTGCAATCTAAAACAAAAGGCAACAGATTGATTGACAGATGAGGGAATACAAGGAAATAATGAAACAATATTGGTCAGTATGATAAGCTGCTGGTGTGTTGAGCATACTGCCTAACTGTTAAGTTTTTTGGAAGCATAACAGCAAAGTTTTGAGGGTTTTCAAGGTGGATAATGAGGTAGCTTTGTGGATGTTTACAGTGAGCTTGTCCCAAGTTTAAAGGGACGCATGGGAGAAAACATGAAGTTGCTTGTTGGAAAATTTTAAGAAGTGGGTGATGGAGGTTGGCATCATGGCCAAATGGATATAACAGTCCACATCTCAATAGTGAATGAGATGTTAGGGAGGGGATAGACCTTGAAGGGTCTCGAAAGTGAAGACCATCAGCTTATGTTTGAAGTGATAGAGAAGGGGGACCCGGCGGAGAGATTTGAAGAGGAATAGCATTGCCAAAGTGATGGGCTGAGAGATGGTCTTTGCAGCAGCATTCTGAAAGGATATGAGTGGTGCAAGATTCCGTTTGTCAAGGCCAGAGAGAAGGATGTTGCAGTAATTGAGATGTGAGCTCTGATTGTTTCAGCTGTGTGGATGGATAAGAAAGGTCATCTCTTAGAGAGACTATGCGGAAAAGAATTGGCAAGACTTAGACGAAGCCTGGATGTGAGGACTTGGAGAGGTTCAAGCTGAAGATGATGCCCAGGTTACAGACTTGAGTGACTGGCGGGATCAGACCAATGGTCCGTCTAGCTCAGTATCCTGTCTTCCAACAGTGGCCAGTGCCAGATGCTTCAGAGGGAATGAACAGAGGGCAATCATTGAGTGTCACATCCTCTGTTGTCCAGTCCCAGCTTCTGGCAGTCAGAAGTTTAGGAACACCCGTGGCATGGGGTAGCATCCCTGAATCATCTTGGCTAATAACCATTGATGAACCTCTTCTCCATAAATTTATCTAAATCTTTTTTTGAACCCAGTTATACTTTTGGCCTTCACAACATTCCCTGGCAATGAGTTCTACATGTTGACTGTGTGTTGTGTAAAGAAGCACTTCCTCATTTGTTTTAAACCTGCTGCCTATTAATTTCATTGGGTGACCCTAGTTTTTGTTATGTGAAGGAGTAAATAACACTTCCTGATTCACTTTCTCCACACCATTCATGAGTTTATAGACCTCTATCACATCCTCCCTTAGGTTTTTTTATAAGATGAACTGTCCCAGTCTTTTTAACCTCTCCTCATATCAAAGCTATGCCAACCCCCTAATAATTTTTGTTGTCCTTCTCTATACTGTTTCCAGTTTGAGGTGGGGTGACCAGAACTGCAAGCAGTATTTAAGATGTGAATGTACCATGGATTTATATAGTGGCATCATATTTCTGTTTTCTTATCTATCCCTGTCCTAAAGGTTCCTGAACATAGTTAACTTTTTTGACTGCTACTGCATGTTGAGTGGTTGTTTTCAGAGAACTATCCACAATAACTGCAAGATCTTTCTTTAGTGATGGCAGCTAATTTAGACCCTATTATTTTATATGTGTAATTGGGATTATTTTCCAGTGTGCATTACTTTGCGCTTATCAACATTGTATTTCATCTGCCATTTTGTTGTCCAGTCACCCAGTTTAATGAGATTCCTTTGTAACTTTTCGTGGTGATCTTAACTATCTTGGACTTCACTATCTTGGCTAATGTAGTCACATTTATTCACCTAAATTTAGGTTATTGCTGATTATGCACTATATGTATCTTATGACTTTTAAAACAAACTTGTATTTTGGATAATCTAAGCACTATACCCATGTGTACAGACGCTCGTTTCTTAACCTGTGTATTATATAATTTTTTAACATTAGCTTTAATACAGTTTATCTGCAAACTTTTCCATCTCACTGATTACCGCTCTTTTCATCGAATTTATGAATATACTGAACAACACATTGCCAGTACAGATACTTGGGGGACCCTGCTATTTACCTCTTTCATTGTAAAAACTGACCGTTTATTTCCTGTCTTTTAGCCAGTTACTGATCTATAAAAGATCTTACCTCCTATTCCATGTTTGCTCAAGAGTCTTCAGTGTGGGACCTTCTCAAAGACTTTGTGACAGTCCAAGTACACTATATCAAGTGGATCACCCTTATCCACGTGCTTGCTGACACGCTCAAATAATTCTAATAAATTGGTGAGGCATGATTTCCCTTTACAAAAGCAGTGTTGACTCTTCCCCAGCATATCATGTTCATCTATGTTGCCTGATAATTCTATTCTGTACTATAGTTTCAACCAGTTTGCATAGTATTGAAGTTAGGTTTACTGGCCTGTAATTGTCAAGATTGCCTCTGGGGCCTTTTTTAAAAAGTCAGCATTACATTGACTATCCTCCAGTCGTCTAGTACAGAGTCTGATTTATGCAATACGTTACATACCACAGTTGGTAGTTCTGTAATTTCATGAGAGTTCCTTCAGAATTCTTGGGTGAGTACCATCTGGTCCTCATGATTTATTACTGTTTAATTTATCAGTTTGTTCCCAAACCATCTCTATTGACACATCAATCTGAGACAGTTGTTCAGATTTGTTACCTAAAAAGAATGGCTCAGGTATGGGAATCTCCCTCACATCCTCTGCAGTGAAGACAGATGCAAAGAATTTATTTAGCTTCTCTGCAATGGCCCTGTCTTTCTTGAGTGCTCCTAATCATCTTTTGGTCCCCTGATTGTTTGGCAGGCTTCCTGCTTTTGGTGTATTTCTGATGATGGTGGTATCCTGTGTGTGTGTGTGTGTGTGTGTGAGAGAGAGAGAGAGAGGAGGTAGTTGGGAGGTCTTGTGGAAGCTGTGGAAAATTAGGAGCGTTCTTTTAACTATTTTTAGCTTTAGGAGATGGCTAGACATCCACAAGGAGATGTCAGATTAACGTGAGACAGGTCTGGAGTAGAGCGGTAGATCTGTAAATTATCAGCATAAAGGTGGAAGTTTAATTTGTGTTTGTAGGTGAGATTACCCAGGAATAAGGTGCATAGGGCGAAGAGATGGGGACCAAAGACAGAGCCTTGTGGAAACTCCGAGATGGCATCCCGCTTTCCGACTCTCAGATGTTTGGCTGGCTGACTTTTGTTCATATGCTCAAGGTCTAACTGATCACAGTATGTGGGTTCAGGAAGGAATTTTCCCTGAGGCCAGATTGGCATGACCTTGCTGATGGAGTTTGCTTTTCTCGCAGCTTGTGGTGCGGGTCACTTGCTGGGAACATGTGGGTATATCTCACTTAATTAGTTCCCAGCCATTGCAGGGCCCTCAGGCATTGGTGCACCACAGTCCCTCCTAGTCTCTGCCTGTAGCACAATAATAGTTTAGTCTCCTGTGAGCAGTAATATTTTTGTCTAATTTTGTTTGTTGTGGCTTAGTGTGCGGGTGCTGGGTGGCGTTGGTGGCCTCTGATATATCTGAGGAGGTCAGATTAGATCATCTGATGGTCCCTTAAACTCTTGGCCTTAAACTCTTATGACCTCCACAGAAAGTTGGAGGGTGGATGAAGAGGATACTCTGAAAGACGCAATGTAGGAGCAATTAGAGCGATAGGAGGAGAACCATGAGAGGACAGAGAAACCAAGGGACCATGGTTGAGTGTCAGCACCAGCTGACCGGTCAAGGAGGATGAGGATGGAGTACTAGTTCTGAGTTTGAGGACAGTGGTCCCAAAACTATGGAGCGTGCCCCCCCAGGGGGACATGGAGGAATGTTCGAGGAGCCGTGGCCTGGGCCAGCCCCCATGGGAGCTAGGAAGAGGTCATTAGAGACTTTGGCAAGAACAATTTCAGTGGAGTGCCAGGGGCGGAATCCACAGTGGAGAGCATCTAGGATAGAACTAAAGGAGAGGAACTCCTGACAGCTATTGTAAAGAGCATGTTCAGTGAGCTTAGATATGAAAGGAAGAAGGGGTTGTACCTGAAGAGGCAAGTAGGATAAGGGTGGGTTTTTTAAGATGGAAGCATGATTGTGTTGCGATGGGAAAGAGCCAGAAGAGAGTGTGATAAGGAGAACAGTAAGGGAGGGGATGAGAGTAGGCACGAGGGAGATCAGGAGTTGGAATGGGGGTACTGAGGCAAATGGAGGGGTTAGAGGAGGCGAGCAGACAAGAAACTTTGTGATGGGGAAAGGAAGGGGAAAGGGAAGGCAAGCTGAGGGGAGGGCGAAGGTTATCTTGTGTTCTTCCAAGAGAAAACTGACAAGATGCTGTGCAGAGAGAGAAGTGGAGACAGGAGGAGGAGAGGGTTTGGGGAATGAGTTACAGGTGATGAAAAGGCATTAAATTTTAGTCAACATTAAAATGAACAGTCTAAGGTTCTTGTGACCAGTTTTGAACAAAATGCAAAACATTTGCAATAAAATAACATAATGGCCAAGCAAAAGCATCAGTGGTAACTTGGATGTACAGTAACTCCTCACTTGTCGTTGTCCCGATTAACGTTGTTTCATTGCTATGTCGCTGATCTATTAGAGAACATACCCGTTTAAAGTTGTACAGTGCTCCCTTATAACTTGGAGCTGCCTGCTTTGTCCACTGCTTGCAGGAAGAGCAGCCCATTGGAGCTAGCTGGTGCGGGCTTGGAACCAGGGTGGGCTTGCAGTCCCCCTATCATCTCCCCTAAGTTCCCTGTGCGGCCGCTTGCCCAGCAGGCTATCAAGTGCCGGGCAGTTCAGGCATCCATTCTCCCACTGCCCTCTGTCTTGGATAGGGTGACCAGATCACTGACATGAAATATCGGGGGGAGGGGGAGGGGGATGGCGGAGGGAAAAAAAAAAAACCACCAAAAAAATAAAGTTTAAAAAAAAAAAAAAAAAAAAGGCCGTTTTGCAGGTGCTGGGGGAATTAGCAGGCCCCGGCAGCGCCGCGGTCACATGCAGCGTGTCCCGCCGCCCCGTGGGGAAGGAGCCGCTGGAGCACAGCCGAGTGGGAGAGGCGCGGGGCTCCAGACCCCGGCAGCAGCGGGGGAGAGCGGCTCAGGGCTGCGCGAGTGGCCACGTAAAGTTTATCGGCTGGGGAGGGGCACCCCGGCCAGCTCCTCGCCCTGCCCTGTAGGGGGGTAGCGTCCCCGCCCCGCGCCAGCATGTTTCGCCGGCTGCCACAGGCCAGGTAAGGAGCCGAGTCTCCCTGCCCCGGCTCCTCAGCTGAGCGGCATTCCTCCTCCCTCCCAGGCTTGCAGCTGTAATGCTGGCGCAAGCCTGGAGGGAGGGCGTGGTGACCGGCTTCCAGTTCCTGGAGCTGGAAGCACCAGGTGGGCAGGCAAGGGGGCTGCTCCCCAGGAGGGAGATGGGGGGGAGAGGGGCTCAGCTGAGGAGCCAGGACGGGGGGGGGGGGAGGGACTCGGCTCCTTACCATCCCCCTACAGGGGTGAGGACCGGCCGGGGTCCACCCTGAGCTGATAAACTTTACATGGGCACTCGTGTGGCCCCGAGCTGCTCTCCCCCACCGCTGCTGGGGTCCAGAGCCCCGTAGCCCCGTCTCCCTCCTGAGGGAGCAGCCCCCTTGCCCGCCCGGTGCCTGTACTCACCAGCTCCAGGAACTGGAAGCCGGCCACCACTCCCTCCCTCCCCTCCCTTCCTCCCTCCCAGGCATGCCGCCATTACAGCGGCAAGTCTGGGAGGGAGGAGGAATGCCATCTGCTTGGGGAAGAGGCGGGGCCAGGGCGGGGATTTGGGGAGGGAGCCAATGGGGGAAGGAGGAGGTGGGGTGGGGGTGGGGCAAGAGCCCTTCCGGGAGGGCAAAATTGCTTGTTTGTCCAGTGTCCCGACCACACATCGGTCGGGACGTGGGACAAACAAGCAAATATCGGGATAGTCCCGATAATATTGGGACATCTGGTCACCCTAAAGGAGCTGCTCTCTGGAGCTTCCTGCTTGCTGTGCAGGGGGAAGAGGAGTGCTGTCATCAGGGTGTCCCCGCTCCTGTACCCCATCTCCACAGAGCAGGGTGGGGACGTGACAGGGCTCAGGACTGAGGGAGCTTGCTGGCACAGTAGCTGCTGTCTCAACTCGCTGATCTACTTAAAAAGGCAGTGTGCTCAGAGTGCGGTCAGCATACTTAAAGGGGCAATGCGTGTCTGTCTGTCTGTCTGTCTCTCTCTCTCTCTCTCTCTCTCTCTCTCTCTCACGTACGTATGTATGTATGTTGGAAAGCGGAGGGAGTGGTGTGCTCCAGTGGGATAGCCTGGGTTGTTCTTTACGTTGTTTCCGCAGGTGGGATATTTTCCAGTTTGCAGCCACTGCCATGCGTCTATTGTGTCTCCTTTCACCATTTGTGCTGCCTTGTAGAGTGTGAGGCTACATTAACAACATGTTAACTAACCCTTGAGGGCTCAGCCGAGTGCTAGTTCATCATGTAACAGCAAGGCATTCCCTGGGAAGTATCACACCCTCTAACTCCACCACCTCAACCAAGCTTCACAATCATTATTGCTGTGTACAGTATTACATTGTTTGTTTAAAACATATACTGTGTGTGTGTATATCTCTCTCTCTTTTCTCTGGTAAAAAATATTTCCCTGGAACCTAACCCCTCCATTTACATTAATTCTTATGGGGAAATTGGATTAGCTTAACATCATTTCGCTTAAAGTCAAATTTTTCAGGAACATAACTACAACGTTAAGCGAGGAGTTACTGTAATTGTTATTGACAGTTCTTATATTTATCTGCCAATCAAAACTTTTTATAAAGTCTAAACATTTTTTGTCCTTGTTTGTCATGAGATGTTGTCTTAATGATTGAAATGCAAATAGTGCCCAACAGAAGAAAGAAGATGGGTATAATACTCGCCTTTTTGTGTCTTTCGGGGATACCTGAAAGGTCACACTTCAGTGTTTTGTTAAGCAATACATACTAGAAGCCAGTATAGTAGGTAAACTGTTAACTGACTTTTTAGGCTATTTCCTCTATATGGATGTGATTTGACACTGGGAGGAAGGTACAAGATCCTAATCTATCTTGGATTGTCAAGTACAGCTGATTGGAAAGTAGTGGGAAAACAGTGAAAAATGTCCAATTTTTTCCCTCCTGTATTTTTGTCAGACTTCTGAACTTTTCAAAATTTCCCAACCAGTTATATTGCCAAGAATACTTCTGTGGGAGGCTGTCCCTTAGTAGATCTGAAAAACTCAAAATGAAAGCATGGTATTGTATTGTTTATCAGGCATGTGATTAAGTCCTACTCAGTCTGAAATGTATATGTGCAATACTCCTTTCATTTTTTTTTTTAATTTTATTTTGAGGTTGTCACTTGCTATAAATTTTGCCCCAGGTGAAGAGAAATCTCTTCAGTTTCTTTCCATTGTCATACATTTGGTAATGAAAGTCTAGGATAGACAAGAAAGGGTCTTCATAGTAGGTAGAAAGCACAATCATAAATTTCAAAAATGTTTTAACAATTTGAAGGCTATTCTAGTAGGAAAGATTCTATTAGGAAGCTCACTATTTTTTAAGTTGTTGTATACATATTTTCCCACTGTCTTGTTTCTTTGCCAAACTTGTCTAACATCAGTTGCTTTTTTCCAACTTGCAAACTTTAGTTTGTTTTACTTACAGATATGTGACCAAGGTCTAATTTCTCTTCTATTACCACCTAAATACAAAAAGAACAGGAGTACTTGTGGCACCTTAGAGACTAATAAATTTATTTGAGCATAAGCTTTCATGGGCTACAGCCCACTTCATCGGATGGATGCAGTGGAAAATACAGCGCGCGCGCGCACACACACACAGTTTCATGTTCTCTCTGTGTGTATATATGTATTTTCCACTGCATGCATCCGATGAAGTGGGCATAGCCCACGAAAGCTTATGCTCAAATAAATTTGTTAGTCTCTAAGGTGCCACAAGTACTCCTGTTCTTTTTGCGAATACAGACTAACACAGCTGCAACTCTGACACCTAAACCCAGCAACTCCAACTTTTTTTCAGTCTCAATTTTAGAACAACTGAATCTCTGGCTTTCACCCACGTTAGCCAATAAGTGCAAACTCAAAATAGGAATGGTCAGAGTGCATAACCCCCTACTTTCCATAGATTTCTACACCGGATCTTTTAGTTTTGGATTCTTTCCTCTGCTTTGAGTTGGAAAAGCAATTTATTAACATGTAATTTATGTACTTTTTTGCAGTGTACTAAGGCATGCTGATGTCACCATAATGCCACAATTACGACGTCTGTATAGTTGAGGATGCAGTTTTTCCCTTCTCCCTCTGTTAACCAGTATCTCAAGGATCATTAAGGCTATCTATTGCTTTAGCAACCCCCTAGATCCTACATTGTAATATATAGGTTTTGAAGGAAGTCTGTTCTTCCATTTGCTTGAGGACTTTCTATTTAAAGAGGTGAGGCACTCATCCCTTTCAATCTTTGAATGTGCTTCCTTTTCAGCCATTCTGTTCCATTGTCTGTCGTGTGAGCCAGACCCAGGAATGGGAATTGAAATCTGGTCTTCCACTTGACAATTTGGAGCGTTACCCGGTCCACTTTTTTACTTTGTGATTTCATGGAACGGAAAAAGAGCATCTTACCCTAGGATACTGAAAGCTATGAAGGTAATGGCACATTGTCTAACAGCTATTAAATATAGCAATACCGTACAAGATTCAGATTGTTTAAATCAACAGTTCTGACTTGGACATTTTAGATAAAATAAGAGTTTCAGACATAGACTGTACTGTGGTTCATGGGCCCCTCCATGTCAGAGTTTGGTTTCAAGGATCCGAAACCGTTATCTCTGGAGAGCTAAAAGTAGTTCTGTTGCTGACATAAGCAGCATCAAGCTTCTCTGGATCCATCTGGATCAACTCATTCAGTGCTGTGGTCCAATGTCATCAGTTGTGAAGCCACTTTCAAAGTGGTTCTATGTCTGACATAAGCAGCATTATATGTCTAGAGCTCTTCTGGATCAGTTGAGTCCAGTGCCAAGAAGCAAGCATGTTTGCCTATGAAGCAGAGCTTACCAAAGAGGTGATGGTGCCCAGATCTGTCTGCTTAGGGATTCCAGCTCTGCTGTCCATGCCCAGTCTAAGTGGCATGGAAATCCATAGGTCCATGTTGGTTGACAGAGTCTGGTGCTTAGGATCAATCACTGCACAGAGCGTCTCCTTAATGACTCTGGATGGACATTGAGATCTGTGTGGAGATTTCTTGGTTTTCTTACTAATTCTCTTGGGTTAGACTTCAGTTTGGTGTGTTATGCTAGATCAGCATTTACTTCACTTATGTCCAGTGCCATACATGCTCCATCTATCTCCTTTGTAGTCCTGTAGTAGGTTCATGATGACCCTCTGGATTACTGACTAGCTGCTGCAACTTGCTTCCAGTACTAAACCAAGAAGAGCACTTTTTGGAGTCCAGTTCTGGAGTGACTCTGGTATGGAGTGGGCAGCTATAAACTGTAGCATCCTCCCACAGTATGGAATTGGTCAGTGCTGTTCCTGTGATGCTGAACCCTGCCTTGGTGTTAGAAAGCACCTCCTTGGATCCAGTGGAGCAGTCATGCTTTGTATTTGAGGGAGTCACAGCAGCTCTAGCTTTGATTATTTACAACTTCTTCATGACAGACAGTCTGTATCAGTTCCTTGAGCATTTTTAAATTCAGCCAAACGTTGGCTTATGGGAAGAAACACTAGTCTAGGAACCTATGGATTTACATCTAAGGATAAAGACTTTCATTACAGGGGCTTATTGGTGTGTAAGGTTTATTCCTTAGCCAACTATCAAGCAGTGCTGACCATGATTTCTTCACGTGTGGTTTGCTGCTGCTCAGATATGTTATCCCTCAGAGGATTGATACAAGAGAATGCCTTTCCCATTGAGGTGCCACAAACAGTACTTATTGACTTCCACCCAGCCAGAAGTATTCCTTTTACCTATGGGGTCTTGCCCATTCAGTTGCATTGCAATTTGCAAATTGCAGTTTCAATCCGCACACTTGATGATCAGCTTTGAAAGATGCCTACTTTCATGTTTTGGTCTCCATCATTTAATATAGCTTGGCTAGTATAATGGAAGACTTCTACCAAATAACATAGTGTTCTGTACTTTGGCATTCTTCTAGCACTACCAGTTTTCACCAAATGCTTGGATATCATAATTATTTTTCTGGGATGCTAGGGCATTAATTTCTGTGCCTAGATTTTGGCTTTCAGGAATATGTTCACCTTTCAGTTCTTGGAACGTTGTATAAACAAAACATGGTTAATTTTAATCCCTACACGAAAGGGTTGGGGTCATTGGAGCCTTAATGAGGCCCAAACCAGTAAACTTTCCTGCTGGAAGACAGGTTCCTAGTACACCTGGGTGCAACCTTTCATCATGCTATATTTTAGGCCTCTGTGTGGCTGCTGCTATGGATATACAACCCCTGTCTTGAACTATGAACACCGGTGACATTTCAGGCCCTATGAAATCAGTTTTATTGTGATGGGTTTTTGGATTTATTATTTTCCGATTTTGTTTTTTCCATTTTTTTAAGAGGGTTGTTTAAATCAAAATTGTTTGGATACATTGACAACAATTAAGTATCCTTACTATAAATTCATAAAAATATTCAGAATTGGATTGCAATGGGGAAAAACTGATTTAAAAAAAACCCTACAATTTAAATAAAACATCCTGCAGATATACAGTATATGTAAAAGTATTAAATCACATTTTAAATCGCCTTTTTAAAGTAGCACTCGGTTCCTATGACCAAACTAACATTGCTGAACAGTAATACAAGAAGTCCACAGAAGTAAGAGTCTCTTACAGTGTCAATGTAACTGAATTCATAATTAAAAAACAAAAAATGCACTAAACATAAAATAATTCATCCTTGCAGCAGTCATTGTTGCCATTTTAAATTAAACTCTAATTTTCAAGCTTCTTATATTCTGAAGGAATGTTTAAATTAATTTCAAATTTCCAAATTTTTAAATTTCAGACTATCAAACCAACAGTTTATTGCTGAGTAGCATTACAAATTGACAAATGTCATTATTGTTGCTATCTCTGGCAGACATCTTCATTGTGGTACATTATGGTTATCCTTTGAGCGTTATCTTCAGAAAGTGATTCCCTCTTGTCTGTAAGTAGATTTTCATATTTACTAAAGCTTTTCTTTGTGTCTAAAATTCTGACAGGAAAGAAGATGCAAGGTAGAGCAATGTCTGCTACTTTAGGCACTCGTCCCTTTATAATCTTCAAAAAAGAACTAGATAAGTTTGGAGGATAGGTCCATCTTTGGCTATTAGCCAGGATGGACAGGGATGGTGTCCCTAGCCTCTGTTTGCCAGAAGCTGGGAATGGGTGACGGGATGGATCACTTGATGAATGAACTGAACAGATATTCCGTTTGGGGCACCTGGCATTGGCCACTGTCGGAAGACAGGATACTGGGGTAGATGGGCTTTTGGTTTGACTCAGTATGGTTGTTCTTATGTTCTTACGTTCTTATCTTCCAGTAAGCGCCAGAGATCCAGTTGATCTGGGTTGGGCTCATTCTGAGTGCTGCACAGAAACACCAGCCATTGTTCACACAATTCTGATGAGGGGTGGGCAAGAGATGGTGTATTGCTTTACTGATCAATGTTTTGCATCTGTAGTGATTGCCAGGGATCAAACAAACGGATCAGGCGATGCATGTCTTTTGCTGGATGGACATCCCAGTGTTTGGAGAATTTGGTAAAAGCAAGCTGATAGGTTTCATGTAGATTGTCCAGGATATATACCTCTGTCTCTGTCTGCCTGTCTTTCTCTCTCTTTTTTTTTTTTTTTTTTAAAGTGATGAAGTCGTCATCCTCTTGGATGCTTCTTCACCAAACCCACAAGTTTTGGCTGTTCCAGTAATCAAGACCGACCTCAGGTCTTCCATAATAATGATAGCTAAGGCAGTTTTAGGGCAGTGGGTACCCTCAAAGATGGTCAGTGCTGTTGTCAGTTTGGGGAAAGCTGTCTTAAGTTTCAGCAAGTCTGATTTCTCCTGACTGCTAAGTAATGTCTAAAGGTTTGTCACAGCCTGTGTTGATGACTTCTCTTTTTTCAAAAACGTTCTGATAGAGCTCAGTGTGCTCTGCATGATTTTATTGCCTGAAACCAGCTATTCCATCTTGTGTGTACTACTTCAGGGGAGGACCTTCATGGTGTGCACGTCGTCTTTGGACTTAAGAAAAGCAACCCATCTTCACTTTCTGGCTGGCTTTTTGAAGATCGCAGTTTTCATACAAGTAACAAAAATGCCACACCACTAAAGAAGTGAAAATGCTGCCATGTCTCACCTATCAAATTGATTGTGACATAGATATGTACACTGGGCACGACACATTTCGGTGCTTCTCTGTGTGCTTTGATGCAGTATCCTGCATTGTCAGTTCAACTGCTGAGACATCATTGAAGCTGAGCTGGTCCCTATTCATTGACTCCATAAAGCCTGTGAGAATGTGGAGTGGTTTCAGCTCTCCATGAATAGAACATCAGTCAAATAGTAGTGATCTTCAACTCCTGGGAAAAAAAATATTCTGTCATAAATTTTCTACTTGTTTGTTACTGGAGGATTTCATTAAAGAAACTTAAAATTCAGTAATGGAAAAAAAATCCAGCTTCAAAATAATTATTATTTAATATTAAAGGGATTTTTTATTATACAGGCATAATACAGGTGCATTTCAATGCATATTAAATATGAAATGTTTGATAAAATTATTAACAAGCACTTTATAGAATAGCTCCAGAATCCCAATGTGGTGGATTTTTTTTGGGCTAAGGTTATTTTAAAGTTACAGGATATTAAACATTTTTTTCTTAAATTATCTGTACTTATATGATTTAAAGTGGTTAGTCTTTCCTAACGGTAACAAAAGTTTTCCTAAAGGCCAGTGTACCCATAATAAAAAATCTGCTTAAGGATCTGTTGTCATAGTAAAAGAAAAAAAACTTAGCTATGACAATATTTAGCACACTGCCGTCTTGGATATCTGTTGTCTCATCGATCACCACTGCAATCTTTTTCCCATGGATTTTGGCCAGCATTCACTGCCACCATGTGTTCCTGATAAACATGTGTCATGTGAATCTGTTGAATGCTGCTTCATTTTCAGGCAAATCCCCCTCCCTGCCTGCAGTGTTTTAAGAGGGAAAAGTCAACGCTACTTCATTTTTTTCCAATGGGATATCAGCCTCAGCACAGACTGCTACAAAATCTTCAACAAACTCCCGTCTGGCATCTGCAGACTTCATATGGTCTGTCTGCAGTTGTTCTCCGTAGCGAGTGAGAACCTTGATGAGTCTTGTCTATTTGGAACAATTTTTCAGATGGGCTTTTGACATTAGATGATTGTTGCAGGTATCATTTTGGGTCCAGTGTAGTGTATGTCAACAGTAGTTGCAGAATATCATACTGCCCAATTCATAGACATCATTAGGAAACTGACTAGCTCTTAACTGTGGTGTCAGCAGCATGTCATTTCTTAGCTTTCTGGATGAGCATTTTCCAATTGTAGAATGACTTTTAGACATGTTTAAATCATGTCCTGAACCATGGGTTAGGGAGCCACAATAGTAGTAGTAGCAGGTCGCATCTTTAAGCAAATCTCCTCCCCCCCCCCCATTCCTGATGGACATAGCTATGTTGCCTAAAAGTTAAGTATAAACCAGGCTTGGGAATCTCGGATGGAAGGTGCTCAAGAAATCTACTATATAGAAATCTTCTATATAATTTTAAAAGCATACTTTCCTTAACCTTAAATACATTGAAATATTATACTTTATGTATCTCTTATACTAAAATAAATGCACTTGTTTCTCATACAACTTAGTTTATCCAAAACTGTCTGGTAAAGGATTATGTCTCCAGTGTCTGTTAAATTGAAGATTCCCTTAATTTTGTTCAGAAAATAATCATCCTACCATGCTGTCATTCAGGTAGTCAAGGTTATGTTGTGGTTTTGTTAAGGCCGGAAAGCTAAGGAGAGGAAAGATAGTGAAGTTCCATTCCTTTTCAGAAGCAGAGTGTGAGGACAGTGGAGCTCTGTTTCCTGTCTTCCATCTGGAAAGAAAAAGGTGCTGTCCCTTGACTCTGTTAAGGGACCCATTTTTGGTAGTGTTTTGGATACTACCCATGCTATCTGGTGTGGTCTGGAAACCACAAGGGTGCAATTAGAAAAATTAAGAGTACTGTCCCATGAGCTGTCCACAAAGTTCTGCCCATTTGCCATACCAAAACAATATGCCAAAGTGGAACTCCACTCATCATTCGAGCTGGCCGGAAAACATTTGTTTTATGAAAAAATTTGAATTTTCAACATTTGTTTCCATTCCAGCGTGGAACAAAACTGAGACTTACTGAAATTCTTTGTGAAAAGGAGAATGATTCCCCCACCTCAGAATAGCTGATAGCTTGATGGGATTTTGGAGACACTGGTTCAAATCCCTGCACTGCCTGTTTCAGACCAGGGACTTGAACTGTTGTCTCCATCTCATTTTTTTTTCTCTCCTGTTGGCGCTGTTCTACTTTGTATAAATAGGTCACGTTAGGCCAGAGTCACTCACAGAAACTCTCTAGCCCAGTGATTAGGGCACTCACCTGGGATGTTGGAGGCTCAGGCTCAAGTCCCTGGTCTGAATCAGGCAGGATTTGAACCTATGTCTTCCACATACTGGGGGAGTCCCTCACCACTGGGGCATTAGGTATTCTGGGGTGGTTTTTCTCCCTGAAACCAACACTTTTCTACCAAAAGCTTTAGTTTAGACGAATCTGCATTTTCTGACACAAAAATATATAGTTGACAAATGCCTGACCAGCTCTACTACTCATAGTTTGTGCCTATCTTCATAGTATGTTCATCCCTCTTTGCTGTGAGCTTTGATCAACAGTGAAATATTTATATTTAGACAACCATATTAGACTTCATTTAACATGCTGTAGAGGTGAATATTTCTATTTTTAGTACTCTACAACATGTGTGCCCATTCAGAGCTTTGGACATATTTGACAGTCTTTTAGTATAAATACACTAGTAAACAGAACCCAAGAGCAAAATAACTCAGTGACAACATAGATCTAATAAACCGTTCCATGGAATCCATATAGCATATGGGCAGTTCAGACCTCGCAGCTATTTCAGGGTATTTGCAGATTCAGAGAACCATCCCTGCATCAGTTTACACGGTTCAGATTTTGAAGACACTCCAATTGGCCCAAATCAACCCCTTAGTAAGCTTTAACTGTAGAAATTCAGAAAGTGCATATAGATGCATTCCAGAATAAGATGGCTGGAATTCAACAGTACAGCTAGGTAATCAATAGTAGAAAGCTGGTAAGAATTTTAAAATACAGTTGTCAAGGCTACAACTAACTTTTTGCTGCTGTGTAATAGATGAATGACTGGTATGGCTAATCAGAAAGGTAAAGAACAGTATGAAATAGTAAAAATGCAGAAATTGGAGGATTATTTGCAGTTAAAAACCAGCATAAGTAAAACATATACAATGAGCATCAAATTACAGAAAATTACTTCAAATAAAAATATTCTTGTAATATATCAGCATATTTGGAATAGGCAAATAAAGAACTACTGGATCCCTTACTGGTGGTTTGGAGAGTTTTGGTTGAAGTTACTTTTGTGTCCATTTTTATGTAGGAGGAGGGTGATATTTGCTTTTCTTTTGGGATGCTCTTTTCACAATACACTCCTGCTTAAAAGGTGGGCAGCTGCATTCTGAACAGATTTCAGTTTCTGAATAGTCTTGATGCTAATCCTCATATAGTTTTACATGTAGCATACAATAGTTATAGACTATTAGAAATGTTGTCTTCTGTCAAGAATGAGTAAATGTTTAGTTAATACTCCTTCCCAGTGAGTATATGCTATATGAAATAAGAGTAAGTTTTCTTACTTTAAAGTTGTATTTGACTTGATACTTTTGTTTCTTCATGGATGTGGATTTAAAATGTTTGTATATATTCTAATAGTTTTATTTCTTTCAGGTTATGCAATGGTCTCTGCAAGATGGCTTGTTCTTGAGTTGGAGCTTTTTAAGGCAGACATATGCTGGTACTTCAACTTTATTAAGCGGACTATAATTTCTTCTCTCACGACAACTACATAAGCAGACAAAATTGCAAAGATCTGCCCTGTGTCGAGTATGACAGCCACGACCCGTGGCTCTCCAGTAGGAGGGAATGATAGCCAGGGCCAGGCTCCTGATGGACAGTCTCAGCCTCCCCTCCAACAGAATCAGGTATGATGCTAATGCTGTTAGTAAAGCTGCCTAGAAAGACAATAGTAGTTCTGCAGCATTACTTTCCAGGTAATTCTTTCAAAATTTCCTTAGGGTATAATTTTATGTCTCGTTGAAGCAAGGTCAGGCCTAGTTTGTACTTTGTTGGAAGTCTGTTGGTGAGTCACTGCTGAACAACTGCCTCAGTATGGTGATAGGCGACCCTGTACTGCAGAAGGTGCTGCCTTTAGATAAAATACCATGTGGATGAAGTAACCTGCCCTTTCAAGTGTCTTTACTTTGGGCAAAAAGTCTGCTTACCAGGATGTCGGATGCCACGTCTGATTCACCTACCTCAGATTTTGTGATGTCAGCTTGATACTCAGCACTCTGAAACACCTTTTTGACCCCTCTACCTTGAGGAAGATATATACTTGTTTTTATTCACTAAAATTGATGCCTTAATGGCTGATACGTCCACCAGAATGGTTTCAGAATTGGGGGCCCTCTGCATAGAAGAGAAGTGCTGTACCTTCTGTTTGGGTAAAGTAACATATAGGAGCGTCTTAAGCTTTATTCTGGAGATCAGCTTCATTTTTCGTAGTTCACAGGTAATAGTTCTCCTGTCTTGCTTGCAGAAACTGTCTGCATGAAGAACGCTAGCATACCCTGGGTCTATTTATATTCCTTTCATTAAGCAGTTCTGCAAGTCAGCACCCATTTTGTTAACTTACCTGTCATCTTAAAACGGATTGAACAATACAAGTATACTGTATCAGGATGGTCCTTTTCCAAATGCTATAAGTTGAAAAGCGGTTGGCAGTTCACACCTTCTGTAGGATTTACAAGCTGAGGGTCCAGATATCTGCCAGAGTTGCATGTGGTAGGAGAGGGTTTCATGCTGTAGTCCTCTCATATCAGAGAATTGGGTTAAGTTCAGTATATAGTTTAATGTAATTTTGCCCTCCCTGAATCTACACTGCTATAAAAACCCCCATTGTTAGCAGACCTGTTGATCTTAAGATGGAGAATAGAAAAAATTGATCCCTGTTAACCTGAAAAATTTCTTTTTTAGAGTAGTAAGGGGCAATGAATAACTTCCCCCTTTTCACAGTTTCAAACAACTTTAACAAATTTCAGAACTTTTTTCACTGGAATCTTTAAAAACAGTGGAAAAGTCTGTTACTAGTGCATTAAAGCTTTTTTGCAAACATTAAATTTTGTTCTAAATTTAAGTTGACAATATTCCTTTAATGACAAATAATTTAGGGTAAATGGGTCTTCAGTGATTCATGCATTGGTAATGAGTGTGGCCTTGTCTTCCTTAGATTTTTTTTCTTTAGTATTTCCACACTGTTGTTTATACCATTAGAGTTGCTCTGATAGTAAGAATGATAAGAAATTTTAAGAAAAGAGAGGCTGGAGTAGACAAGGCAAGAGACAGTCTCTCCTAATTTGGTTTCAGTCTGACCCATGTCACCAGTGAGTAAAAATGATCTGACTACAAAACAGCTGTGAATATGAAGTGTTCTTAGTGAAGAGAAATCCAGGTCAAAACCCACCTTCATAATTGCATCTTTGATGGTAGTCTCACCATACTGATCAAGGATTGCATCAAGTTTGAATTATCTTGTCACCTGTAGATGTGGTCATCTGCAACTTGGCGCAAATGAATAGGTTAATGTATAGAAAGGTATGCTACTGAACATACTTGTTAGACTTTAATGCCCAATTGTGGGGAATAAAAATACCACAAATGTAAATTATACAGAATTTTCTTTAGCAAAGATGAGACTTTAAATAGTACAAGTGAGAACTACATTTGAGTGTGGCGGAGAAGATAAATCAGGGTCTAAAATTCAAGAATAGCGAAGAGTGCGTCCTGTGTTGTTGGTCAAGTGGGTATAGGTGACTGAAAGCATTTGAAACTAAAATCTGTCGCCTTGTGTCGGAAATAAAGTTATTAACACATAGGCTGACTTTGGTATGCAAATTTCACCATGCCAAATACTGAAGGGAATTGAAGGCTGCAATTTAACATGGCTAAGATTCTAAGTACTGTAAGTTGCGTAATAAAATGGGGTTTAGAATGCTGATAGACTTTAATGTGACATTCAGAAAGTTTATGCCCAGACAACTTAACTTTTTGTGTAATGATTTTTTCAAAACAAATAGAAGTGTTAAAATTATTTTCATTTATATTTGTTATTGGTTTGAAAACATCCCTGAAGTATTTGCAACCGAAACATTGTAGTATTGTTCTAGTGCATGAAAATCTGAGTGAAATTATTCCACTGATTGGCTCCGCTTAGTGGAAATGCAAAAAGTTAGCAACAAATATTTAAAAAACAAAACAAAACAAAAAATTGATCTTAAAAAAAAAAGGGGGGGGGGAGGGGGGGAAAGAGAGAAATTCTTTTATTTTCAGTGATCCAAGATGGTACCAAGTTACACAGGAAAGAAAGATTGATTGTTCTTTCACCTCCTCTTATGTTTCTGCACCTTCTGCTATCTTGCCCTTTCTTTAGCTCTTTGGAGCAGGGACTGTCTCATTTTTATATAGCGTGTTCAGTGCAGCAACTAGGGTTGCCAACCCTCCAGAATTGTCCTGGAATCTCCAGGAATTACAAATTGTCATATGATGAAACTTCCAGGAATACGTCCAACCAAAATTGGCAACCCTAATTTACAGGACCCTGATGCTGTTGGAGGCCTATGGGTACTACAGCAATGCAAATATTTTGAATAAAGGACAACTGCTTAGTTCAATTTTGAAGTAATGAAATCTTTACTATATTTTTTTGGTGATTGAATGAATTTTAAAATTAATTTGCTATTGGCATTATTGGAAGACTAAATTCTGATCTAAGCGAAGAGACTATATGAAACTACATTCATGCTGTATTAAAGTTGAAATTGTAATTGCGCAAGCGTTCCATAACCTTGAGTTAAAGGAAAACTGCAATGAAGTGTAAAAATATGCTAATTACTACATTTTAAGTTATTAAAACATTTATGCCTGAAATTAGGTCCTCAGTCCATATTTAGGCATTAATTAAGAGTGCAAGTGATGGAACCAAGAGCTAGTTTGAAGAGGAATACAGTTCTTGGGAAGGATATCAACCCAAGCCTGGTCTCTCAGCTATTTAATACTTTTTGGTGTCAGAAAAGCAATGTGGATAAAAATCTATTTTTAAAAATAAATTAACTTTTACTGGATTTTTAAAAAATTAAATACATTTTTCTTTTACAGTATAAACCTGTGTTAAATTAAATTTGAAATTGACAAACGGAAGTTCTAAACTTACTATAATCTGTTAAAATTTAAATGGAAAAAAAATGCTGCATCAATGAACCCTTCCCAATTGTAATAAGTTAAAAGGTACTGCTTTTTCAAGTGTGTATATATACCGTTTTTGGGAAAACATCTTAAATTTTGAGGTCAACTCAAGCTATTTAAATGTTACAATGTTATATGCTGCATTAAGTATATTATTTTCAGTCTTTACAGTGGAGCGAATGCTGGTATTTTTTTTTTCCCAGATGTAAGTACTTTCTGTTTCTGTTGTGCAGAAAACCTTTCGCCTGTATTACTTTTGGTTTCAGTTTAGGTAGCAGGTGGAGAGAATATTTTCCTCATTTCTTCATTCAAAGTTGAAAAACAGTAGAAGAAACAGGAAAACATTCAGCCTATGAATAAAAAACAGATGGAAGAGGATGAGATCTAATTCTAAAACTCTGAAGGACAGGGACAGATTTTTAATGGTCTTTAGGCATTAATGATGACACAGTCCATCTACTTTACTCCTGGGGGAATTCTGCGCCACTGCACATGCGCAGTATTTGTCCCCTGCAGATTTCTTTGCTTCCCCACAGAAAAATAACTTTTTAACTGGGAAGCAAAGGGAAGCCACAAGAGCAGTCATGTGACCCATCCCAGCAGTATGTTTCAGGTGCCCAGGGCAGCTGGCAGAGAGGTAAATCACTGTGGGGCAGGAGGCTCCTACCCTGTGCCGGGCTCAGCTGCCAGTCCCAGCTAGGCTGGGGAGGACGGAACTTCCTCTTCCCTTGCACGGCATCTGGGGCTGGGTCAGACCGAACCCCAGATTTCTCCCCCAGCTGCAGGAAGCTCTGCCAACTTTCTTCTACCCCTCCCCACCCCGGCTTCCTGCACCCATTGCTCCTCAGCTGCAGGGGAAGGGATCCCTGTACAGGGAGCTGCTCCCCCATCTGCGCAACCCCAGTGCAGCCAGACCCTCCTGCTGAGCCTCACTTGCCCCCCCCCCGCACTCAACCGCTCCCCCGAGGAGCCCCGCTCCCCCTGCACCTGGACCATCCTGACGAGCCACCTGGATCTCCACCCCACCAAGCCCCAACCAGCTGTACCTGGATCCCCACCCCACTCCTCCAGTATCTGGGCCCCCCCACTGAGTTCCCCACACCCAGAATCCTCTGCCAAGCTCTATCACCACACATCCAGATCCCCCACTGAGCTGCTGGCACCCAGGACCGCCTCAACCCACCCTTGGGTCCCCCACACTAAGCCTCTCCACACTTGGATCCTGCCTTGCTGAGCCTGCCTGCCCACACCTGACACAGAGGGGCAGGGTCCTTGCGCTGTGTCAGCGTCGGGTGACGCGTCGCCTCTGAGTCCATGTCCTCGGGGGGGTGGGGAGTTGCATAGTGATCTCCCACCTTTGTGCAGCCAGTGGCCTCTGCTTCCCAATGCCGTACTGGAGCCTTCACATTTATTTGACAAATAAAATTTGCAGAATTTTTAAATATTGGGCACAGAATTTTTGTTTTTTTTGGTGCAGAATTTTTATTTTTTGGCACAGAATGCTCTGAGGAGAAATCAACTCACTAAGTACAGTTAATACTTTTTGTTTAATAAATCAGTTTTAAATAAAAAAATGATTTGATATTTTCTTAGCACATTTAAGGTAGTTTTATTTAGCTAATAATTTTTAAAGTGCTGTTTCTTTGTGTTTTTAATTGAACATCAGTTTCCATCCAAATATATCATGACATGATGAATTTGGAGTAAAAATGTTATCTGGTAAATAAGAAATGCGTCCCTCATCATTTTCTAACATACTGAAAAAATATAAAAATTAAGACTATGACTAAATATGTTGAGCAATATAATTGCTTAAATAAATATCTATAAACATAATATGTGATCCTGGTTAGCAAAAATAAATACCATATTGAGTGTAAAGGCTTTGTTTAGTTGCAGATCAACATGTTCAAATGGTAGTACCAACCAATTAGAATTAATCTCTTTTTAGGAATATAACTAAAGTACACACGTAAAAACAAGTTTAAAGTAGATTTAAATCAAGGTTCCTGCTTGATTTAAATCATGATTAATATTGGTGGTTTGTAATATATTGGCAACTGCTGCGAGAAGGAAGGGAAGGAATGTTAAGTTCATATGTGCTCACTTCAGCAAGTAAACATGTTGCTGCATTTTGGACAAGTAAAGAAATCGTTGCCTGCAGCTGGCAAACTGTAGAAGATGGAATAACAATAGTCATGTTAAAAGAAAATCAAGGCTTGGGTGGCAGTTACCGAATTCCCACAAGAGCGAGCAGGGGTATAACCAACACCAAACAGGTTATATAAATAGAAATCTTTAAAAAGCAACAGAGGGTCCTGTGGCACCTTTGAGACTAACCGAAGCATTGGGAGCATAAGCTTTCGTGGGTAAGAACCTCACTTCTTCAGATGCAAGAAGTGAGGTTCTTACCCACGAAAGCTTATGCTCCCAATACTTCAGTTAGTCTCAAAGGTGCCACAGGACCCTCTGTTGCTTTTTACAGATTCAGACTAACACGGCTACCCCTCTGATACTAGAAATCTTTAGTATGTGGTTCTTTATGATCAGAGGAAGACCTGTGTATTCCGTGTGTAATTTGTCTTATCAACTATCTGTGATCCATACAACCAGAGCATAGAATTCGTAGTGGCAGTGCTTACCAACCATCACTGATTCAGTCTCGTTTCAGTATAAGCCAGCTATCTTGGCTGGATTCAATACAATCTAGTTGCCATGCACCAAGTCAACATTCCCCTTCAGGGAGGCTCTTGACTAGTCCACTAAGAACAAAATCATGGGCCAACTTTGTTTCAAATGATACCATTTTCCCTCTTCCAGGAAACTAGCTTTGTTTTTAGACTACTTGAATATTAAAGAAAATATTTAATTTGACTAATAAATAATTTTAGTTAAGAAATTCTGAAAGCTTTAAATAGTCATATTTAGTGTTTTTGTCCTTTTTCTTTTTTTAACATTTTATTGACGTTCTCTGTTTGCTTTCAAAATTCAAATGAAATTTAAAGGGAAAAAAAGAAGCCAAGAGTAAATGATGTACATCTACTACAGTATCTGAGAAATAGGATGAATATTGTGCATACAATATTTAATTTAAATCCTTGAAATGTTTTTAATTCAGACTTCTTCACCTGATTCTTCCAATGAGAATTCCCCAGCTACCCCTCCTGATGAGCAGGGTCAAGGGGATGCCCCACCCCAACTTGAGGATGAGGAGCCCGCATTTCCACACACAGATCTGGCAAAGTTGGATGACATGATCAACAGGTACTTTAAGATTGATGCACTCTTCCTAATCATGTGGGTTATAGGTAAAATCTCTTAACATTGCCATCAAAATGTCTGGGTCTTTCTTTGTGTTCGTGCATTAGATTGCATATTTGCGGATGGGAGGGAAATAAGAAAAGAGATGGGGATTGGCAATTTTTTTCTAAAGTTGAGCCCTCTTTAGTGGGTTAAAAAGATTTTACACTTTTATCCTAACCTAAGGGCATAATGAAGGGGAAGATATGTTTTAATTTCTTTTCAGAAACCTAATTAAAATGCAGTACTTTTTTAAAAATTCAGACCTCGATGGGTTGTTCCTGTGTTGCCGAAAGGGGAGTTAGAAGTTCTTCTAGAAGCTGCTATTGATCTTAGTAAAAAAGGTAAGTTGAAAATGCAATGAATGGTTGCTAGAGGAATGTGTAAATCTGGCTTCTTAAAGGTCCTCCATATTCCTGTTGGAGCTTTATTTCTTTAATAAATTGAAATCCAAGATTCCCAAAACCTGGACTAGCATGAAAAGCTGCATAGATCTTTTGAAAACAGCATAGTTATGAGTTTTCTGCCTTGACACAAGCACTGGGGAACACTGACTCCACAGCTATAAAATAAGTATTATTGGTCTTTTCCCACTTGTTTTCTGTATTTTTACTTGCATATCAGACCTGATCAGGTCTATTTTCCTGACAAATTCTTATATTTTAACTTTGAGGTTTAATTTTTTTTCTTCAGAAAATTTTTGAGAAATACCTTGCTAAAAACATTTCTTCAAAATCTACATTTAGACACTTTAGATAATATTAGAAAATAAGATTTGGAACAATTAGAAACTGTGACCCAAAACAATTAGAATCATATAGTTAGATGCTGTTTGTCTTGTCTAACTTATTTGGGTCTAGGACAGTTCCCCTCAAGATTGTGTTCTTTGTGTTCAACATGTTGTGTTAGGTCAGAGTGACAAATGTCTCTTACATGCTTCTCCCAGCCTCTTCAAAGTAATCTTTCCAGGCCCTATAGATGAGAACTCTGTAAATTCACAGAGAAAGTAGTTGGTGAATTAAGGTGCCTTAGAGGAAGAATAGTATTGTTTTAAATATATTTTTATTGAAATATAAAATTGCCTGTTCTTTACCCTTGGGTAGTTGGACTAGGAGGAACTGACCTCATTGATAAATATTTACTCCTAGAATTGCCAAGGAGTAAAGGTTGTTGTCAGCAGGCAGTTCTGGCCTGCAGGAATTATTTTGTACGAATGTTAGTCATCTGTTTTGAAGCACCTGCTGGAGAAAAATTGTATTAATCCAAAAATATCTAGAGTATGTCTACACCACGATAAAAATCCCTTGACACAGAGTCTCAAAGCCTGGGATAACTGATTTGGGCTTGAGTTGCGAGACAAAAAATTGCAATGTACATGTTTGGGTTCAAGAATGGGCTCTGAGACACTCCCAATTCACAGGGTCTCAGAGCCTGGGTTGCAGCCTGAACCCAAACTTCTACACTACAGTTTTATAACCCTGCAGCCTGACCCCCTGGGAGCCTGAATCAGCAGACCCAGGTCCAGCCGTGGCCACGTGGTGAGTCTTTTATTGCAGTGTAGAGCAAAGGTAGGATATGATGCACGCGTCTTATTGTGCAGTTGATATGTTCTCTCGGACTGCAGTTGCCATTGACTTTTGGTAGACGTGTGTGCCTGGCTGAAATCTTCAAGTGAGCATAGAAGATCTCTAAAGAGGTCACGTTTGTTCAATGACAATACAAATGCTACCTTTCAAAAAATTTGACAGATGCAGCTAGCTACATCTCTGGGTCTGCTGCTGCAGCATGCTGGTAGGAAGAAATCCTCTAGTTTCTAGTTTGAGGAGAAGTTTTTGGGTGCTGGCAGCAGCTATGTCTGCCTTTAAAAAAAATCACACCACCATCAGTAGTGTAGCAAATAAACAAATATAGACAGACAGCTTCTTCAGCTGCTCTACAGACCATACCTACACACTCCACCACAAGGTAACAAATTTGACAATCCGTTTGGGAACTCTTTTTCACACACCTCCCTACCCTTCTGAAGAAGATCTGCAAAGCTGCAGTTTGGAGCTCCATTTATACAATATGTTCTAAGCACCACTATTGCTGAATTTAGCATCTAGTTCTAATATCAATTTTAGGCATATGTTCTACAGTTGCTTTTCATTACCACTCGTTATTCCACCCCTGGGGCTTATGCTGCAGGCTACTTTCCCACAAGTGGAAAGAGAGGTTACCAGGAACTGTTAAGTGTGTTGTGTATATGTGCACACTTCCTATCTTTCCCCACTCATTGAAGTAATGGAGAATGGCTGAGACTTTTGTCCCTTTTATAACTCTGAACAGTCAGATTTATGAGTGAGGTGCTTACCTGTTCTGAAGTGGGGCACTCTTTTGCTAAATGGTCCTGAACTTCGAAAGTGTGGAAATACAGGGGCAATATACTTCAAGAATGATGATTATTATTATGCAACCTTTCTGTTAAACTGTGGGAAATGTATGTCTTCTTCAGTGAGATTATGTGGATTTATTCTTTAAATCCAAATGATATCTGCTGGAATGGATACAGAGAGGATGAGGACTGGAAGAAGGGATTGAAATTGAAAGATAACTGTGATCCTAATATTGTCATTGATGTAATTTTGCACTGAGATCTGTGGCTCACCAGAACTTTAGAGCAGAGGAACCAAATATGTTTTGGAAGCTCACTAGATTATTACACCACAAAACTATTTTTGTTGCATGTTTTTTGAGAAACAGCATGGCCTAGTGGATAGAGCATTGGACTGAGATTCAAGACCTGAGTTCCATTTCTGACTCAGCCACTGTCCTGTTGTGCGAACATGGGCCAGTCACTTCATCCCTCCATCTGAGTCTTTATCTATAAAGTGACTTTGAGAACTACTGACGAAGAGTGCTATATAAAATGAGGTGGTTATATTGGTATTATTATCTCCTGCTAATTTGGGGGAAACATAGGAGGAGGATAACTGGCCCATTTAAATACTTTGTGGTACTGGCAGTCTGATGGTACTATTTACTCTATTTTTAATCTTTTAGAAAACTATTTTTCAGGCAGACAATATAGTCTTAGGGCTTGTCTATACTTACGCGCTGGTTCGGCGGCAGGCAATCGAACTTCTGGGTTCGATTTATCGCGTCTAGTCTGGACGCGACAAATCGAACTCAGAAGTGCTCCCTGTCGACTCCGGTAATCCTGCTCGCCGCGAGGAGTACGCGGAGTCAACGGGGGAGCCTGCCTGCCGGGTCTGGACCGCGGTAAGTTCGAACTAAGGTACGTCGACTTCAGCTATGTTATTCACGTAGCTGAAGTTGCGTACCTTAGTTCGATTTGGGGGTTTAGTGTAGACCAAGCCTTAGTTTAAAGAGGCACTCTGGTGGTTGTCTGAGGTTTTTCTGAGATTGGAGAAGCAACCTATTGAAAGAATGGTACCTGTCAACTCATTATTAAATAATTATAAAATAACTAAAACTAGGGACAGTATTTTTGAATAGTGGCAGCTACTCCAAAAAAAAATTTTGTTAATTGAGCTATATAGCCTATATTATAACAAAAAAATTATGCCTGGCTCTTATGCTCTGCTTCCCCCACAAAACCCTGCTACAGTTGGTCTGACAGCTGCTGGGTGTTCCCATTATGGGGTGTGCTGTTTCAGCTCATGATTTTGTAGTATGGGCCTGGTTCTTTATAGTGTTCAGTTGTTTTTTCATGTTGCTAAAATTTTCCCGAGTGGTGCAAGCAAGAGGAAAGGAAATGTCAAGTTTTAAGAACTTATAACTCAACCCTTTATTTCTGCTGAATTTCAAAGACCTGCTGCAGTGGAGGTGTTAGTTTCTCACAAAAAATCACAAGAATTAAAGAATATTTTATAATGGAAGGTATTAGGAGTTACTGCCAGCTCCCTGAATTTAGCTGTCTTTCTGGGTGGCTCTTTGAATCTCTGTTGAATTGTGGGGGAGGGAAATTCCTGTTCCCAAGCTTATATCTTCTCTGTTACTCTTTTGAAGCCACATGTCCTGCTCATTATTCGTCTAGACAGACTAGAACAGGAATTATTTTCTGGGTTCCCGTGATTGGTTGGTCACTGGTTTTTGAGGCTGGGCGTGTTACATTGCATAAGGAGTGTGATTCCAGGACTGAAAATGAAACACGTCCTGCACAGTTAAGTGCAGGATACAACCTCTAGGCTATTAATGTCATAATTTATATTTGCTGAATTCCTATTTTCATGGATTTGTAGATAAAACCATAAGGAACCATTGTGATCATCTAGTCTGACCTCTTGTATAATACAGGCCATTGCTTTCCCTGAATGAATTTGTTTGAACTCATTTTCTGAAAACAGTTGTATTCAATGTATGTGTGACTCAGTATATTGAAAATATATTTTCTTTTCTGTCCCCAGAATTGAGTTATTTTCAAATGAAAAATGAACTTTAAAGAGATAATGTCAACTTAAAAATCACATTTGTGTGTGAAAATTTGGGGTCTACTGTTTCAAGTAACCTTGAAAGCTAATACAACTGAAAGAGTGCTGTATTTTTTAATTTTGTATATGGCCAATTTCACTGTTTTTGTTGATGGTCAGTTTCACTTTGTCTCCTTCATTAGCATAGCTCTTAGGTACTGCTTTGGAGTGAGTTCAGTGCAGGAACTGCATTAGGCTTCTCCTCTCTTCCCCTCCCCTTCCCTGGAGAGGCAGGGGTAGCCGCAAGGGGGACCTCTAGTATTTACCCCTGTAGGTGCTTGTATCTATTTGGGTGAATGAGCAGGGCCAACTCTAGTTTTCCCTGCCACACACAGTCTTCTGCTGGGATAGTGTTGGTGAGACCTACCAGAGTGGTGGGTCTTAGAATTAACACTCCTTTGAGATGTATGGGGAAGTCCACCCCTCTCAGAGCCATTGTTTCAGGCTCTCTGCAGACCTGAGTAGCTCTCTCTGCATTTGTTGCACTCTCATCATGTTTTCACAATTTTTCTTTGTAACTGTGAGGGCAGGTACCCGTACCCCCCCTCCCCCCCACATGAAATCCAAAGTTTTGATTCAGTTGCATGACCCAAGGATGCTGGGGCCCTAGGGATGGGCATTTAGTGTCTATGTTGTAAATATGGCCCTGCTTATGTACCCTGCAAGCTGGTTTTTACCACTAACAGCAAACTGAAGAGACAAAAGACGTGTGTACAAAACAAAAGGAGGAGTGGAAGGGGTGTGGTTTTGTATTCTTGATTTGTCATGCCCAAAAGACTGTTTAAGTCTCAAGGGAGCAGAAAACATTTACAATTTTTAAAGCACTTTAAATATAGGACCTACTATTTAAAGGCTGTTCTATCAAAAATTATTTTTTGGAATTAATCAGTTTCACCAAATTAAAGTTTACATTGTAATTTAAATAAAACTTTGAAGCTGAAATGTTAAGTGAAATTTGATGGGAGAAGGGAAAATTAATTGGTAATTTTAATGTCTAGTTACTGAATTTTGACACTTTCTGATCTTAGAACGCTGTTCCTTTTTTAGTTTGCATGGCTATATTCCTTTTATTAGGAAATATCTACAACTGAGAAACTCTTCAATGTATATTGAAATTGTTCGAATATTAAGAGCTGAGATCTAAAAATAGAGAGAAAGCAGTCTAGTGGTTAGAGTAGGGGACTGGGAGTCGGAGCTGCTGTATTTCATTTTTAGTTCTGCTACTGATTCACTATCCAGTAGGAAAATCACCAAACCCATTTCCCCCCCATGCCTATTTACCAGTCTGTAAAAGGAGCTTGATAATAGCTACCCTACTCAATGTTTTAAATCTTCATTTTTTGTAAAGCACTTTGAAATCCATGGATGTGAAAAGTGTAAGTCCAAAATATGACTATTTTTAATGTTAAGTGAGCATTGTAGACAACCAGTAAAATTGAATATATTAACTGATCTTTCCCTTTTCTCTTTTAAACAGGCCTTGATGTTAAAAGTGAAGCATGTCAGAGATTTTTTCGAGATGGGCTAACAATATCTTTCACAAAAATCCTTACAGATGAGGCGGTGAGCGGCTGGAAGTTTGAGATTCATGTAAGTTTGTATTGTATTTTATGAAAAGCAAATAAGTTTAAACAGTGATGGAACTACAGAGGCCATCTGCTTATTTGCAGCCATGAACAATTTTTGAAAATCAGCTTCCTTCTGCCAGTTCTTCACAACTCCATGACTTGTGGCAAATACATTTCCTCCTTCCTTCCCTTCACTCCTCAGAGCTTCATGGTCTGACCTGTAGGGGGAGAGAGATTGGGTTAGTAGGAGATCACATTTGAGCTAGGAAGAAGTTTGGGTTGAAAAGAAATCAAACTTAGGGCCTGGTATGACGGGGTATCAAGGTCCCCTTCCTGTGTTTATCAGTGCAACCCCTTGTTGGGCTCCTGGCTATATAGTTCAGGCGCATGGAGCTATGTCTTGGTAAACACTTTAGAAACTTTGCTGATTTGTGCATGCTCATTAACAACTAAAATTTTCCTCTCATTAAGGACTAGCCAAATTTGAGGTTGTGGAGTTACTGGTGAGTAAATAAGTCTGGAAAAAAATTGAAGTAGAAAAAATATGTATTTCTCCTACCACTGATAACGCAAACACTGAGAAGATTAGCTCAGATTTTTGTTTAACCCCCTCCTCAATTATGAAAATAGGCATGAAAGCTTCAGCTCAGACAACTTTTTTTGAGAAAGCAAAGGACAAAGGTTTATAAAGAAAGCAATTTTGTAACTTTGCTTCTATGAATGCAGTAATACAGTTTGTAATTTGTTACATTTCAGTCATCTGCCAAAACTGTTAAATATCTTTTTCTTAATAGAGGTGTATTATTAACAACACTCACCGTCTAGTAGAGCTATGTGTGGCCAAGCTGTCCCAAGATTGGTTTCCTCTTCTTGAACTTCTTGCAATGGCCTTAAATCCTCATTGCAAATTTCATCTCTACAATGGTACACGTCCCTCTGAAACAGTTCCTGCGGGAGTTCAACTGGCTGAAGATGAACTTTACGCCCGTCCTCCTGACCCACGATCACCAAAGGTAAATTGATTTTTTTCCCAACTAAAATCCTAAATCCTTAAAACTAAAGTCCATATTAATATTTGTAATTAAACAAAATCACTCCGTATCCAGTTAGAAAAATCATCTAGGAGGAAAGAAGCCACAAGACTTTCTGCATTTTGTTTTGATATTTGATTAAGTCTTGTGAATGTAAGAGCTTCTCCAATATTTTTCCCTTCTTCCTCACTTATTTAATCTTTGCTCCACAATCAGGGTCCCCATGGTGATGTACCCACCAATGATCAGTGCTGGCATAACTGTATTTGAAATGTCCGTTCCACTGCTTTAGTTGGCCAGAAGTCATTGCTAGAATGACTGGATTTCCTTTTTCATACCACTTTGATTTTGTAGGTGTAACATGGTTGTAAAGATGCATCATCTGGTTAAAAATCATATTGTCAAAAACAGAGTTATTCTTTGAGTGACGTCTACACATTCGTGTTCTTTGGATGTGGTAATGGTGCAGCTTGGACCAGTGGCACCATCTAGTAGTAGTGTCCATTTGGAATCCTCTCATGCCTCTACCCCAGGGGTGGGCAAACTTTTTGGCCTGAGGGCCACATTGGGTTTCCGAAATTGTATGGAGGGCTGGTTAGGGGAGGCTGTGCCTCCCCAAACAGGCAGGCATGGCCTGACCCCCGCCCCCATCCAATCCCCCCTGCTTCTCGCCCCCCCCCCCGGGACCCCTACCCCATCCACACCCCACTGTCCCCTGACCGCCCCCCGGAACCCCTGCCCCTGACTGCCTCCCACCACCCCATCCAATCTCCCCTCTCTTTCCTGACTGCCCCCCTCCCTGGACCCCTGCACCCATTCAACCCCCGCTATTCTCCACCCTCTGACCGCCCCGACCCCATCCACACCCCTGCCCCCCTGACCACCACCCCAAACTTCCCTGCCCTCTATCTAACCTCCCCCCCCAGCTCCCTGCCTCCTTACCCCGTTGCCCAGAGCACTGGTGGCTGGCGGCGGTACAGACGCGCTGCCCAGAACGCCAGGACAGGCAGCCGTGTCGCCCAGCTGGAGCCAGCCACACCATCGCGCAGCTCAGAGCAGTGGGTCAGGCTGTGGCTCTGCAGCTGCACTGCCTGGCAAGAGCTCACAGCCCTGCTTCCCAGAGCATTGTGCCGGTGGCGCAGTGAGCTGAGGCTGCAGGGGAGGGGGGAATGGGGAACAGCAGAGGAGGGCATCTTCTCCAACAGTTATCCCATTCAAATCAACACACTCTCACCTCCTTTACCAGTCCTCTTCAGAGATTTTTCTCACAAGAACTTGCTAACATGTAGCTCATTCATTAGTAGAGTCAGGTGCCATAAAGGAAGTTCCTAAAGAGTTTCATGGGAAGGGATTTTATTTCATGTATTTTCTGATCTCAAGGAATTACAGATGTCTCCCAACCCCTTTCTGATCTTTGGAAGCTAACTCTTTCATCAGAAAGTTCAAATTCCTCATCCTTATCCTACCTCTGATCATCCTTTTCTTAAACACCCACGCTTGGTTTGGGACCTCTTGATTTAGAGGGTACCTATTCTCATATCTCAGATCTTCACATCGAAAATACCTATGGTTGGTTATGGGAAAACATCATCGCCAATACAAAGATGTTCTGTTTGGCATGTCTACTGCACCCTATGTGTTCACAAAGTGCCTTTCAATGGCAGCAGCACATTTGCGATGTAGGGGCATCCACTTCTACTTGTTCGGATGATTGGCTTATTAGGATATCCTCATAGAAGGACCTAGCAAAAGATATGACACAGTCATGACTCTATTCCAAACACTGGGGTTCAAGATAGTGGAAGACACACCTTCCAATCCAGATTATAGTTTTTATTAGGGCTGTTATGGACTCTCAAAAATACAGTTTTTCTTCCAGATGAAAGATATTTAAAAATCCTTATAACAATAGAAGTACTACAGGAAAACTCATTTCAAACAGTGTTCTTCCTTAGTTTGATGGGCATTATGACTTCAGTGACATATGTAACTCCCTAAGCTCATTTAAAGATGAGGCTTCTACAGCATTGGCTAGCAAGATGCTATATATGCCAATATAGGCAACATATTTATGAATTTGACACTACCTAGGGTGTGTCCCTAACCCTTATATGGTGGACTGCACGTCACAATGTCCTCAAAGGAGTTGAATTCAACAACCCAGCTCTGTCTTTCATAGCCACCTCTGACTCTTTCAGTCTGGAGTGTGGAACTGATTGAAATAATTTAAGAATCAGTCACTGGAGTTTATGGGAGAAAAAGCTCCATATCAACGTGTTATAATTAGGAAATCAGAGCCCAACATGTTGCTCTTTTCTCCCTCATCTGCTTCGCAGAATAGTTCAAGTAGTTACTGACAGTAGTACAGTGATATTTCACATGAAGAAGCAGGGGGAGCACATTCCAGCTAGCTGTGCAAAGAGGCCAAAATTATCTGAGAGTGGTGCATAATACACCAGATTTATCCTGTTGCTGTCCCCCTTACAGACAAGGACAATATACTGTCAGATCAACTCAGCAGAGACTTGCACAATTAGCATGAGTTGGTCACTCAGGAACATCTCCTTGTGTGGAGCTATCCAGAGAGAGTCTTATTTACAACAAAATACAACTCCAAATATCCAATATCTGGTTTTGCTCCAAAGTAAGAGCAGACAACCAGTCTATCTCAAACGTTTCTTCTAAACTAGAGTGGAGAATGCATTGTAGTTCTTCTCTCCCCATCCCTTTTTTCCAAATTCATCTAATTCTAAAAATGATGCACACAATGTTTTAAAATTCTGCAAAATTCTGCACATTTTATTTGTCAAAATAACACAATATAATCACTCTGGTTTCAATTATTTCAGTAATTTATTTAAACTACAATACACTGGATAGAGAATGGGAGTAGAGAGCAAACCCCCTTGCCTAATAGTAATGTAGCTAGGTTTCACCCTTTATTTTGAGTTTAGTCAACAAATATATGCAGTCATATGCTCAGTGTTACAATATAGGCAAGTGAGGGCAGGTGAATCAAACACACAATTTATATTGACATCTCCAGAAAGGTCAGCAGCAAACAGTTCATGGAGAACATTTTGATAGGAAATTTTTTCAGTCCAAAAATGTAGACCAGTCCTAATCACTAAAGCACCAGAAGCATTTATAAAGCCATACTGTCTTTTATACCACTCTGACAATGTAAAGGAGTCTTAAAACTTTTACACCTATTTTATACTTCTGGGGGAATTCACAAAGAGAGTGGAAATAATTCACTAAGCAGACGGGCTCCTACATTCTGCTCTGTGTGAGGGGACAGAGCCTGCCCCACACCTACCTCCTCAGAAACACCCCGAAGCCTGCCCCTCCATGCCAGGTGTGCTGCAATAGCAAGTGAGAGGGACAGTCTCAGTCTCTCTCTCTCTCTCTCTCTCTCACACACATGGACCCCCTTCCCGGTGGTGATTTACATCTCTACTGGCTGCTCCGGGCACCCAAACCAATGTGCCTGTGCTGCCAGGGAGGGGCATGTGACTGCTCTTACAGCTTCCCTTTCCTTCCCTGCCAGAAGTAATTTTTCTGCAGAGAAGCAAAGAAATCTTCAGGGGACATGAAATTTGCGCATGTGCAGTGACGCAGAATTCCCCCAGGAGTATATACTACAACTATCACAGAACAATTTACTGTTTCTTCCTGCAATTCCAGAATTACTGACTCAGCAGAGAGGTCAAATTAGTCATCTGGATCCATGCTATCTCCGCTTGACAGCATGGGCCATATGACTTTGACAGTTAGAACTGTCCTGTTAAGTAAAAGTACACGAGAGCCTGTTAAATTTTAGGAAGTCGTCATCTCACCTGTTATGATAACAAGTGGAAAAGATTATTTTTGTGGGCAACCAGGAATACCACAAACCTAGCTTCAGTTAGTATTCAGTTTATATATATTTGATTTGAAATCTTTGATACTCAAGAAGAAAGATGGTCCACTGATTAGGGCATTAGCTTAGGATCTGAGAGAGACGGGTTCAATTCCCTGCTCTTTTGCAAACTTTCTGTGTGAGCTTGGGTGGGTCATTTAATCTGTTTGTTACCGATCTGTAAAATGTGGATAATAGTACTTCCTCACCTGACAGTGGTGGCGTAAGAATGAATACAGTAAAAGATTGTGAGACTGTAAGGGTGCGTCTACACTATGGGGTCTATATTGGTATAGCTATTGCACTGTAATTATGTCATTATAACCCCATAATATAGATGCAGCCTACACTGATGGAAGGGGTTTTTCTATTGTTATAGGAATGCCACCTGCCTGAGTGACAGTTGTTAGGTTGATGGAAGCATTCTTTTATTGACCTATTTGCATCTACACTGGGGGCTAGGTTGGCATAGCTATGGTGTGCATTCTTCAGACTCCTGATGGACCATAGATTCATAGATTCTAGGACTGGAAGGGACCTTGAGAGGTCATCGAGTCCAGTCCCCTGCCCGCATGGCAGGACCAAATACTGTCTAGACCATCCCTGATAGACATTTATCTAACCTACTCTTAAATATCTCCAGAGACGGAGATTCCACAACCTCCCTAGGCAATTTGTTCCAGTGTTTAACCACCCTGACAGTTAGGAACTTTTTCCTAATGTCCAACCTAGACCTCCCTTGCTGCAGTTTAAACCCATTGTTTCTGGTTCTATCCTTAGAGGCTAAGGTGAACAAGTTCTCTCCCTCCTCCTTATGACACCCTTTTAGATACCTGAAAACTGCTATCATGTCCCCTCTCAGTCTTCTCTTTTCCAAACTAAACAAACCCAATTCTTTCAGCCTTCCTTCATAGGTCATGTTCTCAAGACCTTTAATCATTCTTGTTGCTCTTCTTTGGACCCTTTCCAATTTCTCCACATCTTTTTTAAAATGCGGCGCCCAGAACTGGACACAATACTCCAGCTGAGGCCTAACCAGAGCAGAGTAGAGCGGAAGAATGACTTCTCGTGTCTTGCTCACAACACACCTGTTAATACATCCCAGAATCATGTTTGCTTTTTTTGCAACAGCATCACACTGTTGATTCATATTTAGCTTGTGGTCCACTATAACCCCTAGATCCCTTTCTGCCGTACTCCTTCCTAGACCGTCTTTTCCCATTCTGTATGTGTGAAATTGATTTTTCCTTCCTAAGTGGAGCACTTTGCATTTGTCTTTATTAAACTTCATCCTGTTTAACTCAGACCATTTCTCCAATTTATCCAGATCATTTTGAATTATGACCCTGTCCTCCAAAGTAGTTGCAATCCCTCCCAGTTTGGTATCATCCGCAAACTTAATAAGCGTACTTTCTATGCCATTATCTTAAGTCGTTGATGAAGATATTGAACAGAGCCGGTCCCAAAACAGACCCCTGCGGTACCCCACTCGTTATGCCTTTCCAGCAGGATTGGGAACCATTAATAACAACTCTCTGAGTACGGTTATCCAGCCAGTTATGCACCCACCTTATAGTAGCCCCATCTAAATTGTATTTGCCTAGTTTATCGATAAGAATATCATGCGAGACCGTATCAAATGCCTTACTAAAGTCTAGGTATACCACATCCACCGCTTCACCCTTATCCACAAGGCTCGTTACCCTATCAAAGAAAGCTATAGATTGGTTTGACATGATTTGTTCTTCACAAATCCATGCTGGCTGTTCCCTATCACCTTACCACCTTCCAAGTGTTTGCAGATGATTTCCTTAATTACTTGCTCCATTATCTTCCCTGGCACAGAAGTTAAACTAACTGGTCTGTAGTTTCCTGGGTTGTTTTTATTTCCCTTTTTATAGATGGGCACTATATTTGCCCTTTTCCAGTCTTCTGGAATCTCTCCCGTCTCCCATGACTTTCCAAAGATAATAGCTAGAGGCTCAAATACCTCCTCTATTAGCTCCTTGAGTATTCTAGGATGCATTTCATCAGGCCCGGGTGACTTGCAGGCATCTAACTTTTCTAAGTGATTTTTAACTTGTTCTTTTTTTATTTTATCCGCTAAACCTACCCCCTTCCCATTAGTATTCACTATGTTAGGCATTCCTTCAGACTTCTCTGTGAAGACCGAAACAAAGAAGTCATTAAGCATCTCTGCCATTTCCAAGTTTCCTGTTACTGTTTCTCCCTCTTCACTAAGCAGTGGGCCTACCCTGTCTTTGGTCTTCCTCTTGCTTCTAATGTATTGATAAAAAGTCTTCTTGTTTCCTTTTATTCCCGTAGCTAGTTTGAGCTCATTTTGTGCCTTTGCCTTTCTAATCTTGCCCCTGCATTCCTGTGTTGTTTGCCTATATTCATCCTTTGTAATCTGTCCTAGTTTCCATTTTTTATTACTCCTTTTTATTTTTTAGATCGTGCAAGATCTCGTGGTTAAGCCAAGGTGGTCTTTTGCCACATTTTCTAGCTTTCCTAACCAGCGGAATAGCTTGCTTTTGGGCCCTTAATAGTGTCCCTTTGAAAAACTGCCAACTCTCCTCAGTTGTTTTTCCCCTCAGTCTTGATTCCCATGGGACCTTACCTATCAGCTCTCTGAGCTTCCCAAAATCTGCCTTCCTGAAATCCATTGTCTCTATTTTGCTGTTCTCCCTTCTACACTTCCTTAGAATTGCAAACTCTATGATTTCATGATCACTTTCACCCAGGCTGCCTTCTACTTTCACATTCTCAACGAGTTCCTCCCTATTTGTTAAAATCAAGTCTAGAACAGCTTCCCCCCTAGTAGCTTTTTCAACCTTCTGAAATAAAAAGTTGTCTCCAATGCAGTCCAAGAATTTGTTGGATAGTCTGTGCCCCGCTGTGTTATTTTCCCAACATATATCCGGATAGTTGAAGTCCCCCATCACCACCAAATCTTGGGCTTTGGATGATTTTGTTAGTTGCTTGAAAAAAGCCTCATCCACCTCTTCCACCTGGTTAGGTGGCCTGTAGTAGACTCCTAGCATGACATCTCCCTTGTTTTTTGCCCCTTTTAGCCTAACCCAGAGACTCTCAACACTTCCGTCTCCTATGTCCATCTCTACCTCAGTCCAAGTGTGTACATTTTTAATATATAAGGCAACACCTCCTCCCTTTTTCCCCTGTCTATCCTTCCTGAGCAAGCTGTACCCATCCACACCAACATTCCAATCATGTGTATTATCCCACCAAGTTTCAGTGATGCCAACAATGTCATAGTTGTATTTATTTATTAGCACTTCCAGTTCTTCCTGCTTATTCCCCATACTTCTCGCATTTGTATATAGGCATCTAAGATACTGGTTTGATCTTTCCTCCCAGTTTTGTCCTGACTCTCCTTTCTCTCTGCCAATATAGCCCACACTCCCTCTCGTTTCCGACCCATCTCCCCGGTCTCCATGTTCCCCACTTACCTGTGGGCTTTGCTCACCTGTCCCCATCGAACCTAGTGGGGGTTTAGCTATGTTGACCTAAATTTAAGTGTAGACCAGGCCTTATATGCTATGGTAATGGGGTCCATATAAGTATGTAAAATAGAATGGACTCTTCATGTTGTTGGTAAAAATACATTTTGCAGCCGTCTTGGCTCATCACTGCTCCATCAGGCAAAAGACTATTCACCTATGCTACAGTAAAGTTTCTTGAAGGGGGTTAATGAAGTTTAGAGAACCTCCACTTACATGAGACCTCAATTTAGTACTTACTCAGCTCACAAAACCCCCTTTGAGGCCATGAGAGAATGTTCCTTGTTTCATTATTCAGTTAAGACTGCTTTTAGTGTACCTATCATATCCGGTAAGAGAGTGAACTTTCACAACTTCCCTCCATTTTTTTACAGCCTTTCACAAAGATAAAGTGGTTCTTCATCCACATCCAAAATTTGTCCCTACTGTAGTAACAATTTCATTTCAGCCAGTCCCTAAATAAAAAATACTTCTCGCTTACATAGCACTTTTCATCTGTAGATCTGTGTATTTTACAGATGGGGAAACTGAGGCAAAAAGGCCAGTGGCAGAGCTGGGGCTAGAATTCTGGTCCCAAGAGTCCTAGTTCAGCGCTTTAGCCAATAGGCCACATTGTCTGCTCATTAACTTGCCAGTGTTTTTCCTTAGGTCTAACTCAGGGGAAGTGAAGTCCTTACCTTGGATGCTAAGAGAACATTATTAGCCTTCCATTTAATAGATCTAAGGAAAAAAGGAAATCACCTGGACTATTTCTCTCTCTTATGGGGAGAGAATAAAAGCAATCACATCCTAATGCCTTTCTAAGTAGGTTAGACTCTATATTGAAGAATGTTATAAATGCACTGTTTTCGTTTTCCAGAAGGGCTGAGAGAGCACTCAACTAGAGCAAAGGCCTTCTCCAGGGCCTGCCTTCGACATATTCCCATATTAGAAATCTGTAGAGCTGCTCTTGGATCTGGAGTCATACTTTCACAAAACATTATTCCTTTGATTTGGCATCTGTTTCAGATGCACAATTTGGTAAATCAGTATTACAATTTTTATTTAACTAGGCCTCCTCATTCCATCAATCAAAGTACTGTCTGTCTAACTCCCAAGAGTTGGGAATGTGCAGAGGCCATTCAGAGAAGTGAAGGTTACTAATCTATAACTATTGTTCTTTGAGATGAGCCTCTGCCCATTCACACTCCTCACTTACCTTCCCCTTTCTCAGAGTCCCAATTACAACTTTGGATCTGAGGAGGCACTGGAAGGAACTGGGGTAGTTAGCCTGCCCCTTTTATGGCTGCTTCTTCTGAACATTGGGAGGTACAAGAGTGTTCCAAAGAGCACTGCTAATAGAAGTTTCCACTGGTCCAAGCTACACTGTTGGCACATCCCATGAATGTGGAGAAGCATCTCAAAGAATTCTGGTTGCAGGTGTATAACCTTCATTTTTCCTTACCTTTGTTACTAGTAACACCATACATGATAGGTTTCAGAGTGGTAGCTGTTAGTCTTTATCAGCCAAAAGAACAAGGAGTCCTTGTGGCACCTTGGAGACTAACAAATTTATTTGAGCATAAGCTTTCGTGGGCGAAAACCCACTTCATCAGATGCATGCAGTGGAAAATACAGTAGGAAGACACTCACCCTCCCACCCACCATGAAACAATGGGTGTTACCATACACACTATAACGAGAGTAATCAGTTAAGGTGGGCTATTATCAGCAGGAGGGAAAAAAAACTTTTGTAGTGATAATCAGGATGACCCATTTCCAACAGTTGACAAGAAGGTGTGAGTAACAGTGGGGGAAAAAATTAGCGTGGGGAAATAGGTTTTCTTTGTGTAATGACCCATCCACTCCCAGCAACCACACAACAAAAACACTAACCCAGGAACCTATCTTTGCAACAAACCCCGTTGCCAACTCTGTCCACATATCTATTCAGGGGACACCATCATAGCACCTAATCACATCAGCCACACTATCAGAGGCTCATTCAGCTGCACATCTAGCAATATGATATATGCCATCATGTGCCAGCAATGCTCCTCTGCCATGTACATTGGCCAAACCGGACAGTCTCTACGCAAAAGAATAAATGGACACAAATCAGATGTCAAGGATTATAACATTCAAAAACCAGTCAGAGAACACTTCAACCTCCCTGGTCACTCAATTACAGACCTCAAAGTCACAGTACTCCCAACAAAAAAACTTCAAAAACAGACTCCAACGAAAAACTGCAGAATTGGAATTAATTTGCAAACTGGACACCATTAAATTAGGCTTGAATAAAGACTGGGAGTGGATGGGTCATTACACAAAGTAAAACCTATTTCCCCATGCTTCTCCCCCCTCCTCCCACTGTTACTGTTATTGGAGAGCAGCCCGTTGAAGCTAGCTGGTGGGGGCTTGGAACCAGGGTGGACCAGCAGCCCCCATCAGCTCCCCGTTCCCCTAAGTTCCCTGTGCAGCGGCTGCCCAGCAGGCTACTAATTGCCGGGCAGTTCAGCTGTCCCTGTCCCCAGTGCCATATGCTACCCTCTGCCTTGGAACTGCTCCCCAGAGCCTCCTGCTTGCTCTGCGGTGGGGGGGGTGGAGGAGAGGGGGAAGAAGGGGGCTAATGTCAGGGTGTCCCCCTCCCCTTACTTACCCCACCCTGCTTACCACATCTCCATAGAGCAGGGGTTGGACATGACGGGGCTCGAGACAGCAGCTGCTGCCTCTGTCCTAACTTCCTCATCTACTTAAAAAGGCAGTGTACTTACGGTGGGGTCAGCGTACTTAAAGGGGCAATGCACATCTCTCTCTCTCTCTCTCTCTCTCTCTCTCTCTCTCTCTCATGGTGTGTGCGTCTGTCTGCCATACAGTCTCCTCTCCCTCCATTTGTGGTGTCTTGTAGAGTGTGAAGCTACATTAACAACAATGGGTTAACCCTTGAGGGCTCAGCCAACTGCCAGTTCATTATTTAGCAGTAAGGCATTCCCTGGGAAATATCCCGTCCTCTGACTTCACCATCTCAACCAAGTTTCACAATCATCATCGCTGTGTACCAGTATTAAATTGTTTGTTTAAAACTTATACTGTGTGTGTGTGAGAGAGAGAGAGATATAAAAATAAAGATGTCCCTGGAGCCTAACCCCCCCTATTTACATTAATTCTTGTGGGGAAATTGGATTAACTTAACATCGTTTTGCTTAGTCGCATTTTTCAAGATCATAACTACAACGTTAAGTAAGGAGTTACTGTACTTTTAAATGTGTGAAAAAAGCCAGTTTCGAGAAGGAGCTTCTATGGGAGGCAGGTAAAGCAACGTTTAGGGTCGGTTGATAAGCAGAATCTCTTTTAATAAAAACAAAAAACTGAAAAATGGAACATGAGATGGAGATAGCACATTAATATAGGCTTAAAATCGTAAACAATTAGCTATTGTTAGGGGAAAACTGAATATCATGACCATAGACATCCCTGAAAAACCCCTCAAGTATACAAAGCAGAAATGAAATGAAAAAGGAAATACATGTGATAAGTTGTTGGCTGGAAAACCTGAGGATTAGAAACCTGGAGGCTTTCCCCCCGCCATTTAAAAATGATCAGCAACAGCTAGTTACTCTTAATGAAATATGTACAGCTTTTGATGCTTAGTAGAATAACCCCTATACTTCAGACACTCCACAGTCTGAAGTTATTTGAAAATATCTGTAAGTAGCAGGTTTGCCACAGATGCATGAGATTCATAAGCAAACTCTGGATGCAGAAATTATATAGGAGGTGGTCATAGAGGCAATAGCCAGCAAGAAAAGTGGTAAACTTCATGGTTTTATGGCTATCCATCTTAATTTTACAAGGTATACGAGGAAGTGTTAGGAGGTCCTTCAAGGGATATGTTTAATACTGTTTTGTTAGGGAAAGATCTTCTTAGAGCTTATCTACATGGTGCAACAGTGCGTGTTGTGGGCATGTGATTTCTAAAACACACCATGTTGCACACTAGCTGGTCCGTGCAGTCCTTGCTGGTGTGCACGGACTATACAGGCCAGTTAGTGCTTGACTTTGGTGCACTTTAGAATTCTCACCCCATAGTGTGCATTGCTGCACTGTGTATATGAGCCCTCCATCTATAAAGGACACCACCGTTGTGGGTTCTTTCTAAGGTTGGAAAAGATTGTACCACATGTAGTTATCGAATCATGATATAAAAATCTTAACAAAAATACTAGCTCCATGTTTCCTATCCAAACTGTTAGTTTACATACGTCTGGATCAAACTGGATTCATTAAGGGTAGGCAAGTGTTAGATAATGCTCATACAATACTTGAGGTCAGACTAGATGATCACAAGGGCCTCTTCTTGCCTTGTAATCTATTGAATCTATAAATCATTCATTGTGCCAGATCTTAAAACGATAATTTTATTTGATCACTTGACTCAGAAGGTGTTTGATAGGATGGAGTGGAATATTTTATTTAAAAGTTTTGTTACCCATTGGCCCTTTGTTTCCTTAAGTGGATTACTGGTCTTCTTTCCATGCTAAAAGCAACTATGGGAATTAATACGGTTAAGTTTTCTCTGATAGTTTATATAGGGGAACTCAACAGGAGTGTCTGCAACATCTTTTACTTTTTGCACTGGCCATGGAGCATTTTGCACAGAAGACAGTGGATAACTGATTTGTTACAGGAGTAAAACTGGAAGATGCCACAAAGTAGCGCATGGGACAATATTATTTTTAATTAAACCAAACACTTGCTTAACATTATAAGAAATTCATCTTTTGGAAAAGTGTCTGTCTTAAACTATGCTGCTAGCTGTATATTTGCCAGATTCAGAGAACTCATTCCCTCAGAGAAGTATTGGGTGTAAATGAACAACCCATTTTATAAGGTATCTGGGAATTCAGTTTCAACATAGAACATCTGTATGATTTAAATATCAAACTGTTACTTCATCAAACTAAAAATGATTTGCAATGCTGGGAGAACTGTGCAAATTCTTGGCCAGGGAAAATAACCATGGTCTAATGAACATTTTGCCTAGTTTATCATTTTTAGAAATCAAAACAAACTTTAATTGATCTGCTCTTCCAGTAACTTCCAAGTTAAGCATAAGGTTTCTCATATTCTCAGAGAGACATGTTTATTATATAGTTAGCTAATTTGAGTAGAACCAATGGCTTCAGGATGAACAGGAAACAAACATTCCTCTGCGCCCCCCCCCCCTCTGCCATTTGTCAGTTTTTGGTGATCACACAAGATGATCAGAAAAAGACTTGGAATATGATACATTTGAACTTTCATATGACCTGATGAGGGGGAAAAAGGTTTGGTAGGCAAATGACCCTGGAAGAAAATGGGCTTTCATATGGAAAAGAGGCAGTTTTGATTTGCAGTGCACAATAAGAGAGAATGTATTTTATACTGTTTCAATGGTACCTTATACCAACAAGGTAAAAAATAGATTGGGTAGGAATAGATGTTGGGGGAAAAGTGATTTTATCCATGTACATGTCCAAGTATTAAATAATATTGGGAATGTATGTTATCATATATTACAATCTTTGGACATTTATTATCAAACGATTAATTGATTATCCTTCTGGGGCTTCCTAGTGCAAATAGTCTCACTCATGGAAATAAGTAATAACAAAATTCTTGCCATATTGAAGTCAGTGGGAGTTTTTTTTAAGTGGGGCAGATTTCACCTAATGAATCTTACATCTTGCTTTTTCAATTGTTAGTCAATATCTGCTAAATTAATTTGACCAAAATTAGAACAAAAATGCATTGCTTACTATTAATTTACTAAGAGTACACGTATATACAAACAAATTATATTTGACAAAGTTCTTTGAATAATTAATAGGTACAGTACCTGTGCTTTGATTTATTAATGAATAGACAGAATTATCTTCTTAAAAAACAAACACAACAACACAGAAACAGCATGTCCTGGATTGTGTAGGATCATATGTAACTTGTTACCCTTACAAATAGAAAAACATGATTATATTTGTTGCATAATGAGTCTCTAAACAAAGGTGAAGTTTATTTTGTAATGGCTAATATTGTATTTCTGGCTCTTTATAATGGTAACAGTTTTTAAAAATGAGAAAGTAACTAATTTATTGTGTTGCAGGGTTGGTTAGTAGATCTCATCAACAAGTTTGGCACATTAAATGGGTTTCAGATCCTGCATGATCGTTTTATGAGTGGCTCAGCGTTGAATGTTCAGATAATTGCAGCTCTCATCAAGTAAGTTTCTTAGAAAGCAGAGTCATTTTGGGATATGTTCATTGAAAATAAATGCAAATATTGAGCTAAGGATTTCAAGTATCCATTTATTTTTTCTCTTCTGAAAAGGGGTACTATGATCTGCTATCAAGTATTGTTTACTTGAATGTCCGGAATCTGAATTACCTTTCATTATTTTGTTCACTTGTAAAAATGTTTCCTGAACAAAACACTCTAATATCTTAATAAAAGTAGACAAGTATTCACTTTACATCTGATTTTTTTTATTGTTTTTTAGACCATTTGGACAATGCTATGAGTTTCTAACGCTACATACAGTGAAGAAATACTTCCTTCCAATTATAGAAATGGTTCCACAGTTTTTAGAAAACTTAACTGATGATGAACTGAAAAAAGAAGCAAAGAATGAAGCCAAAAATGATGCTCTGTCAATGATAATCAAATCTCTAAAGAACTTAGCTTCAAGAGTCCCAGGACAAGAAGAAACTGTAAAAAACTTAGAAATATTTAGGTTAAAAATGATACTTAGGTAAGGCAATCTTTCTGTTGGAATGGTTATTTTTTTTGTATTTTTTTGCATTTCTTACACTTAATATCTCTTACAGATTATTGCAAATTTCCTCTTTCAATGGTAAAATGAATGCACTAAACGAAGTTAACAAGGTGATATCTAGTGTGTCATATTATACCCATCGGCATGGTAATCCTGAAGAGGAAGAGTGGCTTACAGCAGAGAGAATGGCAGTAAGTTTTTGTTCTTCTTACCTGAATTAGGTTAAAAGACTTTTTTTCTTTAAATGTAATAGTAATTCTTCAGAGGTAGAGTAATGTGTATATACTGTGAATCCTCATTATCTGGTTTTATCCAAAGTCATGAAAATTAATTCTCTTTATAAGTAGTCAAAGTAATTACTAGAGTGTCATAAGGGTTTTTATGGTTTTGCTGTTGACATTACTATATTTGTATCAGGATTGCTATTAAAATATATTCAGAGATTTATAAGAACTGGAAAAAAATATTTTCAAAGTGGATCTTGTGTACGAAGGTGTAACACAATTTAAAAAATTATTTTTTAAAAATTGAATGTAAAATAGATGTGTACTGAAGTTGACACTTTTGTACCGCTATAATTAATATAAGATTAATTTATCCAAAATTTCATGAGTAATTTCTCAGAGAGAAATGTTGATAATTGAAAAAGAATTATTCAAATTCAATTTTGAAAGTGATTGCTCTACATGCTGGTCTTCAGTATGCATCCTAATTGTTTGACTGAAAAACTTTTCATAGAATAATTTTGTGGTAACAGACTTTTATAAATTTAGATTTGCGGAATCTCTGAAATAGAACCTTTATCAAGTTCCAACATGCTGCATTTTAAGATGTAATTGCTACAGATGTTTGCTTTAGCGAGCGAGAGAGAGAGAGATTAAAAAATTCACATGGTCTCTGGGTTTAGTGACTTTTTTTCCCTGCTGTGAAATTCATAATCTGTAGGAGGAATGCTATGGGGCAGGATTATGCAGCATTTGCGCTATATGTACTATACAAATAAATAAGGGCTCTTGACATAACTGTGGGATTAGGTGTCTCAAGCAGGATTGACTCTGGTTAGAAATATTCAGTTTTTTTTGACAAAAATAATGTGTTTATATTGGAAAATATAAAGTACAGATGATAATTGAAAAATCTTGTTTGTCCAAGTCTTACATGAGGCGCCAGATTGACTCTTCTAGTTATATAATCAGTATAGCAACTCTGAAGGGATGGTCACCTTCTCTCATTCCTTTTTCGTTCTGGCACTCAGCAGACATTCTGCTGATGCCTCAGTCTGAACGAAAGAGCTGGGTTACATTGTGTTCCTTGCACTATATCAGTGTTACTTTTTGAAATCATCTTAATTTTTATCTCCACTTCTTAAATCTTGCTTGAACTCTTTTTTTTCTCTAATTCAAGTAGAAGTTGAGGCATTTAAAGAGGTGACGCTGACTTAAGAGTACTTTTTTCAGAATATAGCTTATTTCCTGATGCTTTCCAGTGTTTAATCATCCTCTTGTTCTGTAATATGCTATGCTATAAGGGTATCAATTGAGTTACAGAAATGTTAGACCTGAGTCACTGAAATATCTTCAGTGACTCCAAGCTACTGGAAAAAAAGTGTATCCCTGGAAAAAGTAAATGCTCAATCTTCCCCCTGTCCCCTTACACTGGAAGCTGTATGAGGATTTTTATGTTCAGAGTTCAGTTTCATTTTGCTTGAAAAACATTTGTAGTGAAGTGTCCTTTTCCACTGAAGCTACAAAGCATGGGAATTATTGCTGATATTGCCTTCAGAAGACAACTGCAGGAAAAAAAATCTTCTGTATTACAATGGGTAGGGTATCAGAATTGTATAAAGTACTGACTTGCTTTGATTTGGGGGGAGGGAGGTGGTATTGCGTTCTAGGACTTGAAGGTGAAGTATAAATATCCTTTCCTTTTTGTGTGTTTGTCTTACCTTTATAAGAGACAGAATGATTTCTGGCTTACATTTTCTGCTTAACTATAATCTACTTTTTGAAAAAACTTCAATATTTTGAAATTGTATATATTTTAATTTAAAATTAGGAATGGATCCAGCAGAATAATATTTTATCAATTGTATTACGAGATAGTCTTCATCAGCCTCAGTATGTAGAAAAGTTAGAGAAGATTCTTCGTTTTGTCATCAAAGAAAAAGCCCTCACTTTACAAGATCTTGACAACATTTGGGCAGCTCAGGTAAGGAATTAAACTACTGCCTTGAGCGGGATTGATCTTACTTTATAGCACCTCTTGACAATTTTAAGTCAAATTTGTTATGTGAAATAAATGTTATCAAATAAGGAAGGAAGGTAATGGAGTTCATGTAGAAGGGAGGGTGCTTTGAGATGGTGTTGCTGGTGGTGTGCATTGGTATATACAAAAAGAAATGGAGGAGGAAATCTTGAAAGCTAAATTTAGACTGCTAGCTAGACTCAAGTCCAGGATCTCAGACTGCCTTTTCAAATGTGCTACAAGTTCAATGGACAGGACTAACTAGGCAGGAGGTAATAAATTGTAAAGGCACAGATGAAAAAATGGTACAGAGGAGGAATTAATATTATGCGGCGTGTGATTCTAGATTCTTTAGCTCATCAGTGGACAAGATGAGGCAATTAAATATAATGGTGAAGTAGTGTAAAGCATTTAAAATGAATATTTTGGCCTAGTTTTACTGTAGAGGACAAGGGAAATTTCTTTTATGGACGGTGCTTTAATTTCCATTGAGAACACAGTACCATTTCCCATGAAGTCTCTAAGGCTAAGGCCTTGTCGACACTGAAAAGTTAAGTTGACCCAGCTATGTTGCTCAGGGGTGTGAAAAATCCACACCCTTGAGCAATGTAGTTAGGCTGGCCTAGCCCCCTGTGTAGACAGCACTAGGTCAAAGGAAGAATTCCTTGGGGAGGTGCATTACCCACGCCAATGGGAGAACCTCTCTTTGGCGTTGGTAGTGTCTACAATGAAGTGCTATGATGGATGCAGTTGCAGCACTGTATTTGTGCCGCTCTAGCATTTAAAGTGTAGACAAGCCCTACGAAGAAATTACTGGAATAAATGAAGTGCAATAAATCTGAGAGCCAAATGAGTATTCTGAAGCTTATAGGAAATAGTGTGAAACAGTGAATTCCAAACACCCGGTATAGCCATAAAACTAGTGACTGTTCTTGAAAGCTTGTAGTGTCACTAGTGTGCTCATCTTTATTTCTTTAAAAAAAAAAAAAAAGACAAAAGGAAGAGTCCAACAATTATACTGAGTCCTCACCTCAGTTCCAAGGAAACGGATTGAGTATCTCGTTACAGCACTAGAATAAAAATACAGTGATAAGATGAAACCAGCACATGTTGTGGGGAACAGGGGAAATCATGCTGCTTTAACCTGTTAGGAGATCTAAAATATTTAGCTTTTAGTATAACATTTTCAAGTATCTCATGAATTCCTGCAGACAAAATTAGTTCATGTAGGTTTGGGGAGTAATACTGAAGTCTGCAAGGAAATACTAGTGCTCAATGGCAACAGATTGAGTTTCAGGGAAGTGTCATGAGGGGAGGGAATTGGTGTTGGGACTCCATCTTATTTTTCTTCATTAATGATCTAGAAGTGGGAATAAACAGCATATTACCTAGAGCAATGGTTCTCAAAATTTTGTACTGGCAACCCCTTTCACATAGCAAGCCTCTGAGTGCGCGCCCCCCCCCCCCCAAATTAAAAACACTTTTATATATTTAACACCATTATAAATGTTGGAGGCAAAGCGGGGTTTAGGTTGGAGGCTGACAGCTTGCAAACCCCCCCCCACCCCATGTAATAACCTCATGACCCCCTGAGAGGTCCCGACCCCCAGTTTGAGAATCCCTGATCTAGAGGGTCACAGGGTTCATTGAGGTCTCCTTCCATTCCTTGATTCCCTCTCATCCCCTTCTATTTTAGGGACTCCCTGCACACCCCCCTTCCCCCCCGCAAAGGGCTCTGTTGCTCTCCCTTCCCCTCCTTCTGCTATGACCCCGCCGATATCTCCTTTCTGCCACATGCCATGGGCTGTGTGCCCACATTCTTCTTCCCCATGCTAGGAGCACTGTGTGGGCCCCCATGCTCCCTCCTCCCCCATTCTTTCTTCATTTTTTTGTCTGGAGATAAGTCATTCATGGTGTCAATGTTTTAAACTGTATTGGGAGGATGGACAGAGGGGGGTGGTAGGGTTGAAGGTGTTAATGACTACCATCAACTGGTTCTTTGATCCACAGACTAGACAGACAGAGAAATGTTGTCCAGTTCATTTCTGTAAGGGCTCACTTTTCCCACTGAAAATTCACAGATACTAAGTTGAGAGGTGTTGCAAACATCATTGAGGACAGAGTAATCCCCTCTTCTGTTGGTTGTGTTTATACTGTCCTTTGTTCTGTGACCTTGTGTTCATAGCTGTCCATAACGTGAAAGGCACACATCATAAATAGTAACAAAAAGAATGAATGAGTTCAGAAACAGGTTGAAAATAACAAATAGAGATTGACTTGGAAAATAATCATAAACTGATTCAGTGGGAGAGAAGAAGCTAAAAATCAGGAATGCCAAAAATAGGCGTTGGCATGATAGTGGATAAATTAGATATGAGTAGGAAAAAAGACCAATGCCACTTTGGACTGGTGATGATCGCATCTCTCTCCATATGGTGTTGGTTTAATGGCAATTAGAAGTTAGCATTTAAATGCATGTCACATTAATACTAGAAAGACAACCAATTGGAGGGGCTTCAAAGAAGTCCAGAGAAGAAACTGGAGGAATTTGATTTAAAAAAATTAAGAGATTTATATTGGTCAGCAGGGGGACACTAATTTCTAAAAAGATTGGAAGTGTTCAAATAGATTGGAATTATTTAAATTTTTGAATTCCAAGAGTGAAAAGTATGATTAGATTTACTGAATCAGGAAAATTTAAAATGGCTTAACATTTGAGGTATTCAGCAGTATGACTGCCACAGTCATTCTCCCCCACCCCACCCCCTTTTTTAAAAAAAAATCTGGACCATAATATGAAAGTAAAAGTCACGGCATAAAATTTAGAACAAATACAGAGTAGTAACACTGCGCACCATATACTTTTTAAAGATATTGAATTGAGTATTGCAAGGGGTGAAGTGAAATACTGATGCAGAGTTTGCAAAGTAGTGAATTCATTACTATTAATGCATTCATTTTTAATACTGAATGAGATTAACAGTATCTCTAAATTTTGCTTTTCTAAACTTTACGATTTACAATAATAGGTTAGTCTTGCAACTTTACATATTTGAAATGTCTACTTAAAAAAATGCCATATTAAATTATACTATTGGTTCATCTAGTCAGGAATCCTCATGTTTGATAGGCATAGAACCCAAATAAGGCGTCTGTTTGTTTTAGCATTAGACCAGAAAAAAATTGGTTTCTACCTTTTCCCACAAATCAAAATGTCAACAATTATCGGTTAAGCCTCTGTCTTCTCCCCCCTCAATTTTAAAAAGTCTTTATGACTCTTATCTTACCATGGCTGTTTTCTGATGTTGCACAGCTGATCAATGGGTAGGTTCACCTTTACAGTGCTGTCAGCCAATTTTTAAGGAAGGCCTTCAGTTAGCCATTAAATATCCTCCCCTACCATATCAGGAAGAGTTCAAGACACAGTATAGCAATATTGTATTTAAAATCCATTTAGACACACAACAAAGCAGCATGATGAAACATGCATTGACGTGCAGGACAGCTTGTTCATTAGAAATATTTTAATTTTAGTTCTTTGCAGAAATCGTTATCTTCTACATAAAACTGTGAAAAACCTTGAAATTTTTGACCTATAGATTATTTTTAAACCAGTCCCTCCACTAAGAATTTCACCTGATTTTTAACTTAAACTAACAAAATAGAACCAGACAATCAGATGTCCTCAGTGTAAAATATCTAGTCAAAGTAGGTAATTCTCTGGTGGTGGGGTAGTAATCCTTCCTACCCATTTCAGGTAGTCATCTGACAGATTTGAAGCATTATATCTTACTAGCTTTATCTTCGTATAGATAGTTACAAATGTTAATTTTGTTTCTGTGACAGGCAGGAAAACATGAAGCCATTGTTAAGAATGTGCATGATCTCCTTGCAAAATTGGCTTGGGATTTCTCTCCTGAACAACTTGATCACCTGTTTGATTGCTTTAAGGTAACACTGCATTTTTTCAGCTGTTCTATTACTGTAAGTACTGAATACAGTTAACTTGCCTTTAATGTACTGTATGTAGTAGGTTAGTATTTTGATTGTGCATAATCTAAGAGTATTTTTATATATTCAAATTACCATAGTAGGACTCTTTAAATTGTCTATCATACTCTTTAGATAAATTCTGTGCAGTCTCCACAGATGGGGGACTTCCCGTTGCATGTAGGTATTAACATGGTTCTAACTTTTGTATACTGCTCTGCTGTTTAGAGCATACGATGGGATATTTTCGGGATATTTCTTCTGAAATAAAACAAATATGTAGACTATGGCGTAGTCTACACTAGAAAATTAGGCTGGTTTAACTACATTGGTCAGTGGTGTGAAAAAAGCACACAGAGTACATTGTTAAACCAACCTAAGTACCCATGTGGACAGCATTAGGTCAACAGAAGAATTGTTGATATATCTACTGCCTCTTCGGGAGGCGGATTACCTCCGCAGACAGGAGAACCTTTCCCATTGGTGTAGGTCAGGGGTCGGCAACGTTCGGCACGCGGCTCGCCAGTGTAAGCACCCTGGCAGGCCGGGCCAGTTTTATTTACCTGCTGACGCGGCAGGTTCGGCCGATCGCGGCCCCCACTGGCTGCGGTTCACTGTCCCGGGCCAATGGGGGCGGCGAGAAGCCGTGGCCAGCACATTGCTCGCCCGCGCCACTTCTCGCTGCCCCCATTGTCCCGGGATGGCGAACCGCTTACATACCTCTCAGTGAAAATGGCCTTCCTTGAACTTCAGCATTTCTTTTAATTCTCAAAAGAATTTTGTTGTACAACAGTAATCACTGAAAAGTGTGCTCTTAATATGTCTTCTTTTATGATTGACAGTTTATTAAAAAATAAACAAGGAGGTTGTTGTTTTCACAGTATTCTTTTGTAAGTGGACATGTCATAATGTATAAGAGCAAACTTAAATATCTGGTGGTTTTTCATTTTGAATGAAATTCTTTGTTTACCAGGCAAGCTGGACAAATGCAAGTAAAAAACAACGGGAAAAATTACTTGAGTTAATCCGTCGTCTTGCTGAAGATGATAAAGATGGTGTGATGGCACACAAAGTATTGAATCTTCTGTGGAATTTGGCACATAGTGATGATGTACCCGTTGATATCATGGACCAGGCTCTTAGTGCCCACATTAAAATTTTAGATTACAGCTGTTCACAGGTAAGAAATTGATTGGAGTTTTATTAGGACATAAGAACTACCATTCTGAGTCAGAGCATGGTCTGTTTTGCCCAGTATCCTGTCTCTGACAATGGCCTGTACTGGAGCTTGAGGTGGGATGTACAGAATAGGGTAGTTGTGAAGTGATCCACCCGGTCTTCCACTCCACCTTCTGATAGCCAAAGGTTTAGGGTCACGCGGAGTACAGAGTTGTCCCTGACTGTCTTGGCTAATAGCCACTTGATGGACCTATCCTCGGTGAACTTGTCCAGTTTTTTTTCAACCTAGTTATAATTTTGGTCATTACAACATCCTATGGCAATGAGTTCTACAGGTGATTTGTATACTGTGTGGAAGAAGTAGTTCCTCTTGTTGGTATTAAACCCTTTGCCTGTTAATTTCATCCAGTGACCTCTGTTTTTTCTATTGTGGGGAAAAGGTAAATGACACTTTTTTTCTCCACGCCATTCATAATTCTATAGACTCCGATCCTATTCCCTGCCTTAGTTGTCTCTTTTCTAAGCTGAACAGCCCTATTATTTTTAGTCTCACCTTGTATGGAAGCCATTTCATATCCTTAATCATCTTTGTTGCCCTTCTCTGAACCTTTTTGAGTTCTTTTATATTCTTTGAGATGTGGGGTCCAGAATTGTACACTGGGTGTACAATTGTACAAGGGGTGGGTGCACCATGGATTTATATAGTGGCATTATGATATTTTCTACCCCGTTCCTAATATTGTTAGCCTTTTTGACCATTGCTGCTCATTGAGTGGAAGTTTTTAGAGAACTATCCAGTGACTCTAAGATGTTTCTTGAGTGCTAATGGCTAATTTAGAGTCCATCGTTGTATATGTATAGTTGGAATTTATTTTTTTCCAATATATACTACTTTGCACTTAGCAATATTGAATTTCATCTGCAATTTTGTTGCTCCATTACACAGGTTTGTAAGATCCCTTTGTAACTCTGCAGTCTGCTTTGGAATTAACTATCTTGAATAATTAAAAAATTGAATTTTATGTTGTCTGCAGACTTTGCCACTTCACTGTTCATCCCCCTTTCCAGTTCATTAATGGATATGGTGAACTGCCTGGGTCCCAGTACAGATTCTTGGGGGACCTCACTGTTCAGCTCTCTATTGTGAAAACTAACCATTTATTCCTACCCTTTGTTTCCTATATTTTAAACAGTTATTGATACATGAGAGGAACTTGTCTCTTAACCCAGGGCTACTTAGTTTCCGTAAGAGCTTTTGGTGAGGCACCTTGTCAAAGGCTTTCTGAAAATCCTAGTACAATGTATTGAATGGATCACTGTTATCCATATGCTTGTTGACTTCATCAAAGAATTCTAATAGATTGGTGAGGCATGACTTTCTCAACAAAATTGTGTTTATCAAGGTGTCTGATTATTCTGTTCCTTACTGTAGTTTCTACCAATTTGTCTAGTACTTAAGTTAGGCTTATTGACCTTTAATTAGCAGGATCACTTCTGGAGCCTTTAAAAAAAAATTACATTAGCTACTTGCAGTTGTCTGGTACAGAGGCTGGTTTCAGCAATTACATACTATAGTTCATAGTTCTGGAATTTCATATTTGAGTTCTTTCAGAACTCTTGGTTGGGTGAATATCATCTGGTCGTGATGACTTAATACTGTTAAATTTATCATTTTGTTCTAAAACCTCTTTTACTGACACATCATTATGAAACAGTACTTCAGATATGTTGTCCAGAAAGAATAGTTCTGATGTGAGTATCTCCCCCACATCCTGTGCAGTGAAGACCAGTGCAGAGTTCATTTAGTTTCTCTGCCATGGCTTTGTCTTCCTTGAGTGCTCTTTTAACACCTTTGATGTCTAGTGGCCCCACTGCATGTCTGACAGGCTTCCGGCTTCTGTTGTACAGTAAAATCTGAGTTACGACTCAGTCAACCACACACCTCATTTGGAACTGGAAGTATGCAATCAGCAGCACCAGAAAGAGAGACCAAAAAACCCAGATACAGTACAGTGCTATATTAAATGTAAACTACTAAAAATTAAAGGGAAAGTTTAATTAAAAATTTTTTTTGACAAGATAGGGAAACTGTTTCTGTGCTTGTTTCATTTAAATTAAGATGGTTAAAAGCCGCATTTTTCTCTGTATAATAAAGTTTCAGAACTGTATTAAATCAATGTTCAGTTGCAAACTTTTGAAAAAACAACCATAATGTTCGGTTCAGAGTTACAAACAACCTCCATTCCCAAGGTGTTCATAATTATTTCACTGTTTGTCTTCAGCAAGCTGCTTCTCGTATTCTTTCTTGGCCTGCCTTCTTATACTTCTACCTATTTCTTGCCAGAGTTTGCTCCTTTCTACTTTCCTCATTAGGATTGGATGTCCAAATTTTAAAGGATGCCATTTTGCTTCTGATTACTTCAATTACATTGCTGTTTAGCCATGGTGGCATTCTTTTGGTGGTCCTACTGTCTTTTTGACTTGAACCTCTCTTATGGTATTTTTAAGTAGTCTCCATGGTGCTTGGAGGCATTGTACTCTTGTGACTGTTCTTTTAAATGTCAATCGTCCTCATTCTTGTGTAGTTCACCTTTTTAAAGTTAAATGTTACTGTGGTGGGTTTTTTTTGATGGTCCCCCTCTCTCCCTTACTAGGATGTTTAATTTAATTACATTATGGTCACCATTACCAAGTAGTTCAGCGCCTCTTGGACCAGATCCTGTGAACCACTTAAGACTAAATCAGGAAATGCCTCTCTCCTTGTGAGTTCCAGGATAGCTGCTTCAAGAAGCAGTCATTAATGGTGTCTAGAAATTCTGTCTCTGCATAATGCCCTGCAGTGACATTCACCCAATCAATATGAGGATAGTTGTAGTCATCTATTACTGTTGCGTTCTCTGTTTTTGTGGCCTGTCTAACCTCCATTAGCATTTTACAGTTACTATCACCATCCTGGTCAAGTGGTTGGTAGTATATTCCTACTGCTATACTTTATTATTCAAGGATGGAATGTCTATCCATAGAAATTCTATGGTACAGTTTGATTCATTTAAGATTTTCACCTTATTTAACTCTGCTTTTTTAACATATAAGTGCTATTTATACTGTCTTTTCATTAAAACTAGGAGGACATGGTGTAATAGCACAAAATGCTGTCATGCACAAGATCAGTGTCCTGGTACATCCTCAAAGCACTCTTCAAGCAGATTGTAGTGTGACATTTTTTGAAGGTGACATGTTTGGGGGTTTAATAAGACGGTGTTGGTTGTATTGATTTTGTCTCTACCTCATTGCAACAAATGGTGTCCAGAGGCATGATGTAATGGCATGGGGGTCACCCACACCTACCCCCTGGGATCAGGCATGGTGCCACAATTTCCTTTCAACTGGGGTATAAACAAGTCCAAGTATGCCTTTTGGTATTAAAGGGTATTAAAAAGCACCCTCTTCACAGTGTCTCATTTATTTACTAGAAGAAGGACAATATGAATACATAAATGAAACTCATCTGCTCCACTGGAAACTCTACTCCTCTGGGGTAATCAGTCTTTGGTGCTCTGTAGCTAGACACACATCAGGATGAATACCCTGCCTGGAGCTTAGGCCTCTGCCAGGTGTTGTGTTGGATACTACTTTTTCCCTAACAGTGAGTCACTGTTTTGTTGAGCAAGTCCCTAGTAGCTCTTTGAGAAGGTTCACGCCCAGTTCATTCTCCTGGGCTGCTAAGGTCCCTTGCCTGGGAACAGTTTCTGTCTAGGTCTGTTCCTCTTTCTCTTTGAGCCTCTGCTCACCAGGGAGGCATCATTGGAAGTAGCTTCTTAACCAGCTATCTTGAGGATTGTCTCTTCTCCGAGCTTCCTGTGTTCTGGGGCTCTTGACTGAGCTCTCATAAGCCTTTATTAGGCCCAAGTGTTCCTTAATTAACTGCTTCACAGCTATCTGGGTTGGTTCATTCTTTTTAGCGGAGCCTGTCACAGGTAGGCTGAGTGCCTGACCTCCTCAGAGCTAAGTTACTCTATGACACATGGTAACATGAGGGCTGTCACTTTGGGAGTAAGAGGTGGTCCCCAACTAAATTGGGGGCGGGGGCATTTCCTCTGATCAATTTTAAATTTGTTGCCTTAGTTTCATGGCTAATCCTTGACTCTTTATTGGAAGATACAGGAGATAAATGGGAAGCACCTAACTGACCATATATTCTTAATGTTTTCTAAACTAAATAGTCAATTTTAAAATCTCTCAAGTTTTTACATGCCTCTATAATTTCATTGCCCTTCTCTGGGTCTTCTGAATTGCTATATCATTTGTGAGATGAGTTAGTCAGAATTGAATATAATCCATTTAAAGGGGTAATATTAATTTGACACATTTTCAGTATTATTCTCTATTCCTTTCTTAATATTACTTGTACCAAAGTATGTCATACTACATATTCAGTATTTGGGAGTTGCTAATTCTTCTATGTGCAGTGGCACTTAAGAATATTATTAGCACAGTCTTTCAGTATCTTTTCCTGAAAAGAGAAGAAACAAAACACTTGTTCTTTGGCCTAGTGAGGCCAAGCTTTTAAGCATGATTACCAAAATCAGCACCAGTTCAGATGCACCTGTTACCAATATCCATTATCAGCATCTGGTAATTTTTCTAGTGTACTCAAATCCTGCAACTAGTTTGATTCAGGGCAGACTCCAGGCAGGTTTGTGGAGATGCAAAGGGGAAAGGACAAATTTTAAAACTCATGGAACTAATATGTAGAATGAACAAATTGCAAATTATGGATCTGTTACACCATTGAAGTCTTCTGCTGATGCCATGAGCCACTTAGGCTTCCCTCTTGTGATTTGAAATTTCAGAGCTCAATAAAATTAGTCTGATAGTTCAGTTACTTGTTTGTTCTATATTTATGCATGCACATGGATGGAAAAATAAAAATGGATAAAGCAGCTTTAATTTGGATTTTTGATGTATACTAAACTGTGAAAACTTGCTTTTTAAGGATCGGGATACTCAAAAGATCCAGTGGATAGATCGTTTTATAGAAGAGCTTCGCACAAATGACAAATGGGTCATTCCTGCACTGAAACAAATTAGAGAAATTTGTAGCTTGTTTGGTGAAGCACCACAGAACTTGAGGTAAGGAAATAATGTGAATGGGGTAGAATTGTGGACATTATAGTTCTTTATAAAATAGGATAGGTGATGAATTTTATATTAAGTTGAAGCTTGGTTTTTTTGCTCTTAAAATACATGTTAATATGTTTGTGTGTGCCTGTATAAACCCTTTAAAAATTATTGGATTTAAGCATTCAAGCGCAAGAATAAATCATTGTTGACTACTTTGTTACTTCAGGTGTATATAGACTGTTAAACTGAGATGTTACAATCTCCTAATTACTCTCTCATTTAATATGATTGGAAGAAGGATGGTGTTATGGTTAAGTTACAGAAAATGACTACCTGTGACATGGGCTTCCTGTGTAACCTTGAACAAGTCAGTTCATATCTCTGAGTTTTCATTCTTTAGCTGTTAAATGGGGATGATAATACTTCCCTTTCTTATAGTGGTAATGAAAGTATAAATTCATAGTTTTTGACCTTTCTGAGGATAGAGGCCATATAATTACCTAATTAGAAACACACAGCTCAATTACTTTAGGGATTTTTGTTGATGCAAAATGACGTTTTCGGGGGAATTCTTGACTTCTTAATAAGTTGTCTAAGAAAAGCAAATTGGAGATTACCCAGAAATGTCCATTAGTTAAAATTCTCTAGTTGTAACAAATTGGTTCTTTGCTTTGCTTTTTTCTATTTCATCATGCTTTTCTGGAATAAAAGAAAGTGAAAGTTTAGCCAAAATTGTTTTTATGTATTAACTGTTTAATGGGATCTGTTGAAATTAACAAGCTTAGTTTCAGTTACTCCATGTCCCCTCTTTACAAAAATCTGACCCCTCAAAACTGAAAATTTCAATACTTGTGCTGAAGTTTCTGTAAACTCCAAAGTTTGTGCTTGTGTATTCATGTTCCATTGTTTTTGTTTTACCTGAATAGTTCTGTGAGCAGGCAGAGTATTCAGTGTTTTAGTACCCTGTCTGCTTACAGGAATGGATAAGACTGAAAAAATTGAGGGATGATGTGCATATTTGCAACAGATGACAGCATTACTTTTTTGTTGTTGATGGGTTGTCATCTTATGGAATTGTGGTAATATTGCATTCCTGGTTTTGGAAAGTTACTCTTATCCTTCTGCATTGGGTAATGTTTTAAAACTTTATATATATATAACAATTTAAACCTTAAAACTATCAATTTACATAATATATTTTACATGTCCCAGCGTTTTTTTGAAAGTCAAAAAGATGTCGGGTCTGTTGAGATTTTTTTTCCATGCCTTGAAGAGTTCAGTAAAATTTCATGTGGAATCCTGTCCAATCAGGGAATACAGCCAGTCTAGCTTGTTGGCATACTGTTTTAATTGGATGCTTTCTGTCAGATACTTAATTCTTAGTGAATCTCACTCCTCCAGTTCCTTAGTTTTGAAGGAAATCTCAATATTGCAACATAAGATGATGATTCTTTAAATTCCCAGTGTAGAATTTGAAGAAGTATAAGGCACTCAAAGCAAGATTTCTCCTCATGGTACTGTGCACCTGGAGCCCACGAGTTAGAGGAGATTTCTTCTGTGTAGAGGAAGATTTATTAGAAATAATTTATGAAACTTCTGTCTTTTGAGAAGTGATTATCAGCTAATCTTCACAAGGAACTTTTTTAGCCCAGTACCAGTGCTGTTCAGTTAACTGGAGTTTCCCAATAAAAAATCAGTTTGAAATAGTGAGGGCTTTTTCAATTCTTTAATTCTTCTGGGTTCTGATAACTCTAGACATTAAAGCCATTGGAAGTTTGTAATCCATGAATTTGTATTGACTATAATGTTTGACTACTCTCGTTCATTCTTAAAAATATTCAAGAGACCAAATAACTGAACTTAGCCATATTTACTGTCTAAAGACAAAGCAGTACAGATTAATATATAATCTCCTTTTGCGAAACAATTCTGATCTCACAGCATGTTCATCTTACACAGAAGTTGTTTCAAAAATACATATTTCAGCTAGTAGTGTATATATTACTATTTTACAAATTAGAAAACTATTTACATGTCACTAAAATCCAGCCCACCGGTTTGTAACAAGTTCCTTAACTTGTTTTGTTCTGTACTTCTAAAATTTCTGTTTTGGATACTACATTCCAAACTAGTTGCCTGTCAAGGTACCTATTATAGGACATAAAACTAATCTATTTTGCATTTGACAGATTTTGTATTTGCTACTGCTAAAGCTGACTTCGGCTTTGCAAAGTACTGTGGGATACACTTAGCAAGAGTGAACAAGAGTAAGCATAATACCATTCACATACAAAGCTTTGTGCTAACATATATAATGTGTAATAGATATTAATATGATGTGCAATACATATAATACATTTACGCTAACATTTGTGTATTAATTACAGCCAGACTCAACGAAGTCCCCATGTGTTTTACCGCCATGACTTAATCAATCAACTTCAGCACAATCACGCCCTAGTTACTTTGGTTGCAGAAAATCTTTCTGCGTATATGGAAAGCATGAGACAGTATGCTAAAGGTAAGTTATATTTTTGCTTCCTAAATCAAGTGTTTCGTAATTCCAATTGAAAATTGGTGTTTAAAGCAAAGTATTGCTAATGGGGCAAAAAAGAGTGTTTATTTCACTTTCACAGGTTGTTAGATGTTGGAGACCTACATGTGTATATCAAGCCAAAACAAATAATGAAATGTAGATTTTAAGATTACTTTTCGTAAATGTAAATATAAAAAATCAAATCCATTTTGTAGTGGAACTTGGAAAGTGGCAGTCCCATTGCTCGTATTTACTTTCAAGTTGAAGATAACCCTTTTATGCCCTGTTTCATTTGTGATAGTGATTTTTATGGAAAATGTTAAATTCTGTCCCACTTGTAGCTTTGTGTAAATCTCATAATTCATTATTACAGAGGGAGTTGGTAGTAACCCCTATATTTAGGTTGTATAACCCTTTCCATTATAAAATATTCTTAGTATTTTGTTTTGAGAAGCTCTAACACCTGTTTTTCACAGCAAGCATTGGAAATTTGGGAGGGAGAAAGCCCTGAGACCAGAGAAGTGCTATTTATTAATTACATGAAATTGTTCATATTTAGCTGTTATAAACTTCTGAAAAAACCTCCTTTTCTGTTTCTTGCTTTGTCAGTATGCCAAAATAATAATGAATATGAACATATTCCACTCTCAAGCCAATCCCCTGCAGATTATTCTGCATTGGGAATCCCAAGAGCAGGCAACCTAGTCGCTGCTGTACAACTGTAGCAGGGATGAGGAGGTGAAGAAAGATGGGCCAGGTCATCTCAACACTCCCCAGCCTGCCCAGTATTCAACACATGGAACTGGGGCACATCCTCCACCTTGTTGGCACCACCTGGGGCAGGAACTCTCCCCCACAAACAGAGGGTGAAATGGGGAAAGAGATCTGAGCTAGGTGCCCTGCTTACCCAACATATGGGCCCAGTCACCCATTTCGACCCCAGGATTTAACAGCCTGCGAGCGTAATGTAACTAGCTGTGTCGCTCAAATGGTAGATATCTGCTGCAGTGTTGAGTTCAGGATTCTAACTTTACTGATGATACATGATGGGGGAAGGAGGTTGTTATTACAGCTACACATCAGAAAATTGTTTCCTTTTATATAACCCCTACCCCCATTGAGAAATTACATACAAAATAACTGTTAAAAGGAGGTTACTCATGATGCACAGACAGCCTTAATTCAGGCATTTCCTAACTCTTCAGTGTTTGACTTTGTAATCTAAAGAGCTCAGCTCTTGGAGTTGTGCTACTATCCAAGATTTACTTCAGCTTATTTTCACAAGGTCTTGAGAGCAACCTTCATTTAAGAGACATGGAGATTGCACAGTCAGTTTGTTTTTTCTTCATCTGGTGTTGCCTATTTTAAGTGATTATTTATTATAGCGCTGCAGTAGTTAATGTAGAGATGGCACTTCCATTCTAATAGCTTATTTTCAATTGTTTATAACTTTATCAAAATTTACTGTATGTACTGACATAACTCAGGCTTTGTCTTGCCTAGAAAAGTAGAGTGGGATATGTGCTAGTCTTTGCACATAAACCTTTATAAAACTGGGTGTGGCACTTTTAAAGTTACCTGAATATTTAGGGGGGGTGGGGGGAAGAGATGCGTGGCTTCTTTCCACACCCAAAAAAAAAAAAAGTATTGGATAACTGAAATTTAGGATAATATATAATTCCAAATGAGGAGAAACTATGTAAAATCCATTATTTTTCAGCAAGGAAAAGATAATGTTGAAAACATACCATTCTCAGGATGTCCAATGTGTTAGTTTCTTAACTTCAGACTTCCACTGGAGGAATGTATTGAATATTCACAAATGCAAATATTTGACAGATTATACTTGTCTAGAACTAAGAGGAGGAGTGGAGAAGAAGTACCATTACATTTATTTCACAGGAAGTTAATGTTTTATATGAATAGCTTAGCTCTCTGAAAACAATAACACTTTTTTTTTCCTTTTTAGCTTATTAGTACAAAGGTTCACAGAATTATAAGACTTACTGGGTAACAAATGTTCCAGATATGTAAATCTTATATATGTTCATCCCAGGATACATACATTTTAAATAATAGTAAAAGTTGCAATTAATGAAACCGCTTGAAATTAGGGGTCAGACCATTCTGAATAGGGCTGATCTTGTCAGATTTTTAAAAAAGCCAAGTTGACCTCTTTCAGTAATTGGATGAGGAGACCTCCAAAGATTTTTTTTTTTTTTTCTTTCTTTCTTGGAACACATTCAGTGCACCAAACTTAAGCCACCAATTTGTATTGAAGTTCTGTTTGAATTCCCCCTTCAATTTTTATTTGTTTTATATCATTGGTGGTGCTGACAGTAATGCCTATAGTTAAGGTTGTCTAATACTTTTCTGTATAGATCTGTTTCCAGTTTCATATAACTTTGCCAAACTTCAACTATTTACGCTGAAATTTTTTTGTGCCTGGTGTCTTCCTTGGGCTGAACATTTTTGGAAAGTTTCAGCAAAAATAGTTCAGCCATTTCTGAGAAGGAAGTTGAGGAGAAATTGTTTTCCTTATGTTAAGTGGGAAGCTGTAGGGCCTCTGTGGTTTGGAGCAGGGACTTGGAATTTGGCAGGGAGGTTCTTTTTTACTTTCCCTGTGAAAATCCACCCAAATTTTGGCCAGGTTGTAAACTTATGAAAATCACTGCCCAGGCTCACCCAGGGGGTGTGTTAGAAGAAGGGAGACTCTCTTCTGTGTTTTCAGAGTTCCCCTGCTGGCACCCAGGCAGCATGGAAGAGGTAACAACCTGGCTTGAATTCAGGGTAGGGAGAGGGACAGACACTGGGTTGGATGGGGGTTGAGGCGAACAGGGATATTCTATTGGCCATGCTGGGAAGAAGAATGAGGCAATGGCAGAAAGGTCTGTAACCACTGGAAGAACACTTCATTCCAGAATCTGGAATTGAATCTGGGATTTCAGTGTCTCAGCATTCCTCTGGCCTATCAAATAGGAGTTAATCTCCCTGGGGAAGTATTCAGGATGGGTTACATGTTGTCTTTGATAAAAGGAATGGGAGAAGCAGATGATAAAATTAAGAGTGTCTTTTTTTTTTTTAATGTTGAAATCGATATTAAAATCAGGGTAATAGGTCAAACTGGAGGAAAAAAGTTGTGGTACTTTAAGTCTGTGTGCATTCACGACACCACAATTAGTTGCTATTTATAGTGAATTGCGCAGGACTTCATAGTGCAATTAGCCCTATTTCTTTCGTGCTTTGATCAGCAAATAAAACTGATTCTGGTCATCATGGTTGTGAAGAAAACATTAAACAAATGTATTCCAATACAGCGATGTCTTCCTGTGTGTACAGACAGCTTGAAAAATAGAGGTGTGTGAACTGAACCACTCATCTCAAAGAATTTTAAATTCTGAAACCAAAAGCTGATAGTTTGTGTCCATATTGTTTACTTATCTCACTGCTGATTTATTTTAGCAGAAAGATTTAGCTAATGTGCTTATTTATTCTAAAATTCCAAAATTTTCTGATACCTTCTTGGGTGCCAGCCTCCCCCTCAACTTTTGATTCAGGTAAGGATTGGTAAGATGAATATTTCTGGCACAAGAATAACTAAAATTTGGAATACAATATATTAAATTTAATATAAAAACAATGAAAACAAATTCTATTCACTTTAAATGAAGCTGCTGCAAAATGTCAATTCTTCGCACATAAATGCTGTAGAAAGTGGTCTTGCTGCAGAAATTTGGTCTAGCTTGTGTGATTGTATGTAGGCCTTGTTAAAGAAACTGTTTAAATGTCACAGATTTTGTTTCAGCGCAGTTAAATTCTGCTCTGAAGAATAAATAAGCCACCTAAGTTGATGCTGACAAAGGTGGTATCCTCTTAACACTCTTGAGTCTGCTGTTAAACATTTATCAAATTTGAGTATGCCCCACTCGGTATTTGGCATGTCTGCAGATCTCATCTTGGGTATTTTGGTGTAGCTTCCTTTGTCTTGCCCCTATCGGCAAATGTTCCATATTAGAATTATTTTCAAAAGCCCTTCGTGCTGTCTTCAGTCCATTCATGATGTTTTCAGGATTGCAGTGGCTCCCCAACAATGTAAAACCCACAAGCATTTACTTGGTAGTAGCCTATTGTTCAGTCTAATCTTCTCATTTATAAAGAAAATTGCATATTTTAAAGACTGAATACTTGTATCTGCTACTTGTATTGAATTCCAACCAGGCATATTTTGGACAAACAAGACTTTAGATTTGGTTGCCTGATAAGAAAACATTGTGGTTGCAATTTTGGGGCGGTAGTGTCATCCTCTCAAATAAAATAGTGAGTTTTTGGAATAGGAGTTCCCGTACTGGATCAGCTAGTCCAGTATCCTGTCTCTAGCAGTAGCCAGCACCAGTTACTTCAGAAGAAGGATCTCCTAATCCATAGTAGTCAGAGATTGTCTTAAATAATGAATTTTGAGGCTTAATCTTGCCTGAAATTTGCTGGCACTATTATAACCCTGGATAATCTTGTTATTCCTCTAAATGTCCAGTTCCTTTTAATCTTGTAGTGTTTTTGGTCTCATTGACATCCTTTGGCAATGAGTTCAACAGTTCAATTATGTAGTCTGAAAAAAACATTCTTCTTCTTGTTCCTATGAATAATGCACTTTAGATTGTGTATGTGCTGCATGCACCAAGATCGGAGAATTTTCCGTAGCAGTGTCCACTTGTTCCATGCATGTGCCCCTGCTCTCCTCATGCTCTGCACCAAAGATATGAAGGGGGCTGCCAGACCGGCCGTGATTTCAGTTCCATCTCACTGCTCATGGTCTGGAGCCTCGTTGTTTGTGCTGACTTCCTCTGCCTTCTCTGTAAATAAGCCTCCTCCCTCCCCCCAGTAATTTTTTTTTAGTCCAATTTAGTTAGATTGTTGGAGTTCAGTTCCCTAGTTTTGGGACCCGCCCTAGATGCGGAGCAGTGACAGGGAGAGCAGTCCAAGGATTCCCGGCTTCAAGAGCTGCGTATACTGCCAGAAGCTTTTCCTAGTAACAGACAGTCATAGCGCCTGTCTGTACTGCCTGGGGAAGCCCACGTCCCTCCCTGATGCACCATCTGCTAGTTTTTTCTGTGGAGGGACAGACAGTCGAGAGTTCAGAGTCCGAAGATTCCTCATAGGGACGGCTACTGACTGGGGAGACACCCCTGTACATTGGCTTGAAGATGGTAGGAGCACCTCTTTGCGTGTGACTCTGGCCAGTTCCAGGGCCCCTCTCCATCCTGTTCTCCCCAATGCCCCCCGCCTCTGAGAAAAAAGTTAGCTCCAAGAGACTCAGATGAGTACAGACAGAACAAATGAGGAGGGAGACCCAAGCACAAGAGGGAAAGTTCGCCATCCAAGAAGAGACAGAAGTCCTTGTCCCATACTAAGTTACAGGACTATCAGGTATCAGTAAAGACCAGAACACGACTTGCTCAAAGGGCAAGGCCATACCATCTTCCAGTACTGGTAGTGGGGTAGAAGCAGGCTATCACCAGTACTGTCAATGAATAGAGAGAGATCATTGCTGCCTCCTCGGGTACCGGCAGTCTTCCCCGCTGCACCCCCTCCTCCCCCATTGGACTCAGGCTCGCAGTCATTGGCATCAGAAGGAGGACATGGGGAAGACCTATCCCCACGTTACCCCCAAAAATGGGAGTATGGAGACCCATTTTTCTCCTCCGGTGGAAATCCCTTCAGTTCCCCGAAGTTCAGAATTGCGACCCTGTTTTCAGTTATCCCCTCACTAGATCAGAAATTGTTCACAGCCCTTGATCTCATGGATTTTCACATGGATATTCACCTGGCACACCTGAGGTTCATTGAAATATGACCCAGGAACCTCTGTGCCAACTGGCAGAGGGCACAGAGGGGCACAGGGTTTTTCAGCGAATCCTGGGTCAAGAATATGGACAATAATTCACCAACGGGTATCATTTGAGGTCTCTACTGAGAGCCAGTAGCCCACTGGTCGTCATAATCATTTTGATATGAATGTATGGATAATATTTAATGAGTTATGTATCTATACTGAAAAATATTATCAAAGCCTTGAAGTCAAGGCACGTAAACAGGAGGTGACATGCCTCAGCTCGTTTTTTTTCGGGCCGGGAGTAATAGACACTTCTGTCCCTGGCTTGTCATTGTGTTTCATCCTGTTCACAAATAGGTCTATTTGCATACTGAACCCCAAAATGCTAATCAAGAGATTATGAAATCTTTGAGAAAGGAAGTTTACAGGAAGAAATAAAACAGCAGGAGGGGATCCTTTTACAAGTAACGACAATGGATTGGGGGGATATATTTGGGGATGGGTGAGGTAGAGGTATCCCTATGTCTGTTTCCACTGAGGAGGCCAGAGGATACAACCCTGGATACACCTGGGAAGCATCACATGAAAGTCAACACTACCAATATTGGGTGCTCCCATTCAGACTCTTGACTGTGCCAAGGTTTTTGCCCCGAATAACGTCAATGATGGCAGCTCACTTTTGCTGGTAGGTGGCAGTCGTGTGTCTTTACTTGGATGATTGGCTCCTAAAAGGATGATCTTACCAGGAAACTCAGAAAGCAACTGCTATGCTTCTGGACCTGTTTGAGAAGCTGGGTCTCAGGGTGAACCTGGAGAAGTCTACCCTGGCACCGACACAGACCTAGTTCATTTGGGGCAAAGCTGGATGCTGTGTCAGCTGGGTTGTATTTACTTAAAGAATGGCTTTCTAGCCATTTGTGAACTCATGCAGCAAATCTGGATAAGCACCTGGATGTCTGAGATCTTGCCTGGCCCTTTTGAGTCATATGACCACAAGTACCTGTGAGTGTGTCGATGGGCTATGTACACCAGGGGCACATGCAGTCTTGACTTGCTAGTCTTGGTTCTCCAAAAGGTTCTGGACTCCCTTGCCTGACAAAGGAAAGGGGTGTGTGTGTATTCCATTCAGTTCCCTGAGGACAGCAAATAGAGACTGCACATGCTGTCCTCATTGGTTGGGGGGGCCCATATAGTGGGACAGGTAGCACAAGAGACATGGTCCACTCAGGAGTCTATGCTTCACATCATGTTGGACTTCAGAGCGGTCACTCTGACCTGTGAGCAGCTCCTCCCTCTCATTCACATCCAGCCAGTCCAGGTACGATTAGACAAGAAGACGTGGTGCATTCTATTAAGTAGAGAGGGGTATGCTCTTCATACCTCATGCATATCTTTGCAAATTGCTCTGACCGCCCTCCACCTGCCAGGAGTTCAGAACATCCTAAGCAGATATGTCTCCAGAGAGTGTTTGGATGGGAGCTTTGTGGCCAGACTCTACTTGGAAGTATTTCAGGTGTGGAGTAGCCCAGTTACAGATTTCTGTGTGTCAGGCATGTACAAAAAGTGCAAGAAATTCTGCTCCAAAGCAGGTTGCAGTCTGGGCGTGCTGGGCAACACTTTCCTCATATGATGGTTGGAGGCTGTATGTGTTTCCCCTGATTCCTTTGTTACTGAAGGTACTAAGGAAAGTCAGGCAAGACACGACACAGGCCATTTTTCATAGCGCTGAGTTGGGCCCCTATCGCTGCAACTGTCATCCAGGCCTCCTTTGTCTTCCCATGATGCAAGACCTCAGGATGAAGGGAGCACTCAACATCCCAACTGAGCCATGCATGGTATTTGGATGAACATTGGACTCAGAGAGAGGGCCTTGCTTGGCAGATATACGGGCCATACTGAGCAGCAATAGAAAGGACACTATCAGGAGGCACTATTGAGGAAAGTGGAAGAGAGATATGATCTCTTGTGTCAATGAGGAATTTCTATTTCACAATCAGACATCCCAGGTGTGGTGGACTACTTATGTTTTTCAATCCACGGGGGCTCTCTCTCCTCTCAGCTCCTAATGTTTCCCAGGCTAGTAGACATCTACTCTATGTTCTCACACCATCATGATCCTATAGTCTGACCTCCTGCACATTACAGGCTGCAGAACCTCACCTGCAGACTCCTGCAATAGACCCATAGCTTCTGGCTGAGTCACCTGAGATCCTCAAATCGTTGTTTAAAGACTTCATAGGACTTTGGGCACCTACCTCTTTTAAGAGGAATGCTTCTTGTGAATCACCTGAAATGTACTACATGTAGGGACACGTACTTGAGTAACCTTTCCTCCTTCATCTTGTAATAACTGGAGTTCTTCAAGATGTCCTTACGTGTTGGCACTACCTGCTCTCCAGCCTCACTGCCTCGGTTCCCTTAGTTGGGTCTATAAGTGGAGAAGGAACTAAAATGGTAGCAGTCTAACAGCCCCCTTTTATACCCTTGGCATGTTGCACAAGGAAAGTGGGAAGTGTGTCCATGGACCAAATGGACATTGCTAGGGAAAATTCCCTGATCCTGTGCACATTGAGTATAAGCTCAGCCTGAAGGGCACTTACATGTAGGGACAACACATGTCAAAGAGCTCCAGTTACTACTAGCTGAGTAATCTTTCTTCATTAGTTTTGAATTTGTCACCTTTAAATTCCATTTCCAAGCTCTTGTTCTTGTGTTATGAGATGAAGAACAGAAGCTCCTGTCCTACTGTCTTTTTTCATATTGCTTCTTATTTGTCTCCTTACTAAGGTGAACCTAACCCAGCCTTTTCAATCCTTCACATGTGTTTTCCATGCCCCTAATTCTTCTTGTTACCCTTCTTTGAACCCCCTCTGCAATATCCTTTTTGAGGTGAGGTAACCAATATTGCACACTATATTCTAGATGAGAAGTCACCATTGATTTACATACAGACATTACAATTTCCATATTACTCTGTTCCTTATACACACTAACATTTTTTCACTGTATATTGAGTGCAGGTGGTTGTTAAGCTGTCCATGGTAACATCTAGATCCCTTTCTAGACTTGATACAATTAATTTAGAGCCTTTTACTGTGTCTGAGTACTTCTCATTTTCCTTCCAACGTACATTACTTGGTATTTTTCAACACTGAACTTTATTTGCTGTTATTTAGCCCATTCACTTAGCTTAGTTAGGTCTCTCTGAAATTCCCCCGTTTCCTCTGAATTTGACTAACTTTGTGTCATCTGTAGATTTTATTATCTCACTGCTCACCTCCCCTTTCCCAGCCATTAATATATTAATCAACAAGTGGACCTAACATGGACACTTGAGGCACCCTGCTATTCAATTTTTCTAATGCCAAAAGGTTGACCATTTATTCCCACACTTTTGGTTTCCTGCTCTTGGCCAGTTTTTGATCCATAAGAAATAAATGGTGATTAGTTTCTCAGGCCTTTTGAAAGTTGAAATAAATAAACCAGTTCTTCTTCGAGTGCTTGCTCATTTCAGTTCCATTCTAGGTGTGTGCCTGCCCACGTGCACAGTCATTGGAGATTTTTGCCTTAGCAGTATCTGTAGGGTCGGCAGCGGCGTCCCCTTGAATGCCGCACTCATGCGTTGGTATATCAGGTGCTGCCAGCCCTATGCGCTCTCGGTTCTTTCTTAACGCTGGTGGCGATTAGTCGGAGTGCCATTCCTTGCATAGCAAGGGCTAGCGGTTTTTCTTCTTTACTGACTTTGAGCCTTAGGGCCTTGTAAATAGCTTGTTTATAGTAGTTAGTGTTAAGCAGTTAAGTGTAGTTGTAGTTAGAAGTTAGAGTCCCAGCAGGGACTTCACCCCTGGCGGGGCATGCCCTGGTCTCCCAAGTTTAAGCCCCGCATGGACTGTAACAGGCCTATGCTTGTAAGTGACCAAAATATTAGCTGCCTCAAGTGCTTGGGGGAATCACACATGAGAGATAAGTGTTGTATTTGTAAAAACTTTCGGCCCCAACACAGACTGGGATATTCATTTATGGTCTCTCCTCAAGGAGTCCACCCTTCATCTGGCTTCTGTGCCATCCTGCCAGGACTCAGAGTACCTCGGCCCTGATGTGCAGTGCACCCTGGCACCAGTCTCTGCCCAGCACTGTTCTGTCGCCGGTGCCCAAAAAGAAGGCGAGAAAGCACCGCTCCCTGGCACCAGGCAAGAAGGGCAATGGGCAAGGGACCCACTTCGAGCCGCCTGGTCACTCCGGAGCTACGGGTTCGTGCCTCCCCTTAAAAGTCCATCACTGACTCCTGGGAGCGAAATGGGACCTAAACCCCTGACCCACTGACACCTTCAGAAGCTCCACCGGCTCTGAGAGCTAAGGCCTCTGCCCGTGCCTACAATGCAGCACGTGCCACAGGAATTGGCAGAGGCTCCCCACGAGGGCAAACAAGCCACTAATACGCTTCAGGGGGCAGTGGAGCGCTGCCGATTCCCCCGAGATGAGGCCCTGCTTTGATGGGTGGCCGAGAACTTAGGCCTGGAGGTGGGGGAAATGGCTGAGTAGGCGGAGACCTTGTTTAATGTCCTATCAGCCTCTACCCCGGCCCATGTGCATGACTGAGTGCATGACTGAGTCCTCAAAATTGCCAAGGCCCTCTGGCAAACTCCTCAGCCATCCCTCTCACTCCAAAAAGCTGAAAAGAAATACTTTATCATGGCCAAAGGGTTTTGAGTACCTTTACACTCACCCTCACCGGGGTTCGCAGGTGGTCTGTACCCAATGAAAAAGATAAACAACGGCATTCCATCCCAACTCCCAAAAATAGAGGCCAAAAGATTGGACCTGTTTGGGAGGAAAAGTTTATTCAACTGCTAGCCTACAATTCCAGGTGGCGAACCATCAGACCCTTCTAGGGAAATAAGTTGAAATTCTATGGGACTCCCCCCCGTAAGTTGAAGTGGTCCCTCCCGCAAGGTTTGGTCCAGGAATTTAGCACCCCCTAAATTCAGCCGCGTCCCACACCATTTGGAGGAGGGCACCACGGCGGCTCAGTACTCCCTCCAAATGGTGTGGGACGTGGCTGACTCGGTGGCTAGGGTGGTCACATTGGCAGTGGTTATGAGGCGCAGCTCCTGACTTCAGACCACTGGCCGCCCCCGCCACCAAGACCTTGGCTATCTTGTCCAGGGTCTGCAAGGAGAAGAGACAGAGACGTTAGTTTCAGCTGCTGCCGCCGCCCTTTCTCCTCCCACAGTCCTGCACAGCCTGACCCGGCAAGGCACCCCGGGGGCCAGAAGGTCTCATTTTGAGGGTGTGGTCGAGAGACATGCCCCAGTCATCTCCCAGGATCCACCCTGTTCTTTCCTCAACCATCTTTGTCCCTACCGTTTAGCCTGGTCGCAGGTCACCTCAGACCGCTGGGTGCTGGAGATAGTGTCTCAAGGCTACACCCTGCAGTTTTTGGTCACCCCTCCCCTTCCCTGTCCCTCTTCAGGAAACCTTCTCATGAGCAAGTCCTTGTTCAAGAAATCAAGAACCTCCTGCACATGGGGGCGGGGGAGGAAGTCTCTCGAGACATAACAGGGAAGGGATTCTACTTCAGTTATTTTCTAATCCCGAAAGCAAAAGGGGGCCTCAGACCCATTCTGGACCTGCAACGCCTCAACAGTTCTCAAGAAGTTGAAGTTTCACATGGTCTCCCTAGCCTCTGTCATCCTCTCCCTGGATCCAGGAGACTGGTACGCTGCCCTCGACTTGAAGGACGGTCATTTCCATATTCCAAGGTCAGACGTTTCCTCCATTTCATAGTGGGCGGACACCATTTCCAATTCACGGTGCTGCCCTTTGGCCTCTCGTTGGCCCCAAGGGTCTTCACAAAATGTATGGCGCCAGTGGCCGCTTACCTGAGATGTCAAGGGGTTCAGGTCTTCCCGTATCGACTGGCTCATCAAGAGCAGGTCTTGGGAACAAGAACAGAGGAGCCTTGATCTGGTGCGTTCCACCTTCCTGGGCCTGTTGATAAATGAGCAAAAAGCCATCTTAAGGCCAGACCAACAAATAGAGTTCATCGGGGAGGTTTTCGACTCCACTCGAGCCAGAGACTTCCTTCTGGAGGTTCATTTTCAGGCCACGTCGGACCTGATCTCCCATGTGAAGAACCACCTGCTCACCATTGCACCCACCTGCCTGTGGTTGTTGGGCCACATGGCCACCTGTACATATGTGGTCAGTCATGCCTGGCTCCATCTCCAGCTTCTGCAAGGGTGGCTGGTGTGAGTTTACATCCCCAACAGACACAACCTAGACCGGGTAGTCAGGGTGCCAGATCACATCCGGTCTTCCCTACAGTGGTGGTTGAATCCAGGATTGGTATTGCAGGGAGTTACCCTCACGGCCCCTGCCCCCATCACTGACCCTAGTCTCAGCACGCAAGTCCTGCTGGCTGTGAGACGATCTGACCCTTCACATCAATGCCAAGGAGCTAAAAGCAGTTTGCCTGGCCTGCCAGGCTTTCTTGCCCCACCTGAAGGGCAAGGTGGTACAGGTCTTGAATGACAATACCGCCACAGTGTATTACATCAACAGGCAGGGTGGAGTCAGATTGTCAGCACTTTGCCAAGAAACTCTCAGCCTTTTGGACTTCTGTGTGCAGCATGCCATTCATCTGGTAGCCGCGCACCTGCCTAGGACCAGAAATGTGTTAGCAGATTGCCTCAGCAGGACCTTCTCGTCTCGCCACGAGTGGTCGCTCCACCTGGAGCCGGTCAGTATGATCTTCCGAAATTGGGGAACTCCCCAGGTGGACTTGTTCTCGCCCCATCAGAACAGGAAATGCACATGTTCTGCTCACTCGGGGGAATGGATGGGGGTTCCCTGTCACATGCTTTCCTGCTCCCCTGGTTGGGGGGGCCTGATGTATGCCTTTCCACCAGTGCCATTGATCCACAGAGTCCTTGTGAAGATCAAACAAGACATGGCTAAGGTTATCCTGATAGTCCCTGAGTAGCCTTGCCAACACTGGTTCGGCACGCTGCTGGAAATTTTGGTAGCCGCTCTGCTGCAGCAACCGCTCCGCTCTCGGGCTGGACCTGCTGTCCCAGGACTATCATAACCTGGAGGCGTTGCACTTGTTGGCGTGGCTACTGCATGGCTGAATGTGGGATAGAGGGAGTGCTCAGCCTGGGTTCAACAGGTCTTGGTGGGTAGCAGAAAGTCCTCCAGCAGACCAACTTACCTGGCCAAGTGGGAAAGGTTCACGTGGCTGGGCTTCGGAACGATGAGTCCAGGCTGAGCAGTTCTCGCTGCAGGTGATCCTGGATTACCTTCTGCACCTCAAACTTCAGAGCTTGTCTCTGCCATCAATAAGGGTCCCACCTGGTCGCTATTTCGGCTTTCCACCCTATGTTCTAAGGCAGGCAGGTTGGTCTTTGTTCATGATGTGACGGCCCAGTTCTTGAGAGGTCTGGAGCATTTCTACCCTCACATCCAGGACCCAGTTCCTCCCTGGGAGTTGAATCTTGTGCTGTTGAGACTCATGGGGCCTCCCGCCTAAACTCTGGCTTCCTGCTCTTCTCTTTCTCTCCTGGAAGGTTTCGTTCCTAGTTGCGGTTACGTCTGCCCACGGGGTGTGAGAGATCATGGTGTTTTACTTCAAAACTACCCTATATGGTCCAGTTGTGGCTGCACCCGGCGTTCCTGCCCAACGTAGTTGCCCAGATTCATACTGGCCAGAACATACACATACCGGTTGTCTTCCCGAAACCCCATAAAGCCAAAGAGGAATGCTGGTTGCATGCCCTGGATGTCAGGATGGCGTTGGCCTTCTATATCGACAGGACAAAGCTGTTTCGCAAGTCAACACAGCTGATCGTTGCGGTGGCAGACAGGATGAAAGATTGCCCAGTTTCTGCTCAAAGGATTTGTCCTGGATCACAGCCTGCATCAGATACTGCTACAAGCTGGTGAAAGTGCCTCCAGTGGCGATAGTCAAGGTGCACTCAACTAGAGCGCAAACATCGTCAGCAGCCTTCTTGGCTCAGGTGCTGATCTAAGAGATCTGTAGAGCTGCTACCGGGTCGTCTGTCCACATGTTTGTCCCATTATGCACTTAGCAGGCCCAGAATGATGCTGGCTTTTCCAGAGCAGGGCTGCAAGATGCGAGACTGAACTCTGAGCCCATCTCCATTGGCATTGCTTGTGAGTCACCAAGACTGGAATCAACATGAGCAAGCACTCGAAGAAGAAAAGACGATTACCTACTTTTTCGTAATGGTTGCTCTTTGAGATGTGTTGCTCATGTCCAATCTATTACCTGCCCTGCTGCCCCTCTCAGAGTTGCCCGCCAAAAGGAACTGAGAGGGCCTAGGGCTGGCGGTGCCTGATATACCGATGCTTGAGCGTGGCTCTCAAGGGAGCGCAACTGCCAACCCTACGGCTACCACTAATGCAAAAATCTCTGACAATTGTGCATGTGGGCGTACATACACCTAGAATGAAATGGACATGAGCAATACATCTCAAAACAACAAAAGTTATGAGAAGGTAGGTAACCAGTTTTTCTCTTTTATCCACTGCTTTATTCTGATGTATAAAGAATTTTAATATTCGTGAAACATGACTTTCTGTTGTAGAAACCATGCTGGTGTCATGATCTTCTGGATGTTTTGTTAATGTATATTTACTCCTGGGGGAATTCTGTGCTAAATCTCCATGCAGATTCTCTTTACTTTCTGCAGAAAATTGTTTCTGTGGGGAAGCAAAAAGAAGCTGCACCAGTGTTCACTCACCCCCTCCCTGGGCTCTCGGTTCGGGCAGCCTAGGGAGAGGTAAATCGTGTGTGTGTGTGTGTGTGTGTGTGTGTGTGTGTGTGTGTGTGTGTGTGTACACACGTACCCTGGCCACCCAAGGATATTAGTCCCAGCTGGGTGGGGTAGTAGGACAATGGTGACTTGTTGTTGTTTAATTTATCAATTTGTTCCAAAACCTTCTCTAATGATACCTCAATCTTGGACAGTTCCTCAGATCTGTTACCTAAAAAGAGTGGCTCAGGTTTGGGAATCTCCCTCACATCCTCAGCCGTGAAGACTGCTGCAAAGAATTCACTTAACTTCTCTGCAATGGCCTTATTGTCCTTGAGTGCTCCTTTAGCACCTTGATCATCCAGCGGCCCCACTGGTTGTTTAGCAGGCTTCCTGTTTCTAATGTACTTTAAAAAAAATTTGCTATTACTTTTTGACTCTTTGGCTAACTGTTCCTCAAATTCTTTTTTGGCCTTCCTAATTGTATTTTTACACTTCATTTGCCAGTGTTTATGCTCCTTTCTATTTTCCTCACTAGGGTTTAACTTCCACTTTTTAAAGGATGCCTTTTTGCCTCACTGCTTCTTTTACTTTGTTTAGCCATGGTGGCTCTTTTTTGGTTCTTTTACTGTGTTTTTTAATTTGGGGTATACATTTAAGTTGAGCCTCTATTATGGTGCTTTTAAAAAGTTTTCCATGCAGCTTGCAGAGATTTCACTTTTGGCACCGTACCCTTTAACTTCTGTTTTAACTAACCTCCTCATTTTTGTGTAGTTCCCCTTTCTGAAATTAAATGTTCTATTAAGTGTGATTAAATGCAATAACAATATAATCACACCATTTTCAATTATGTTGGTAATTTATTTCAAAATACTCATCAGCAAATAATTGAAAATAATTATATTGTTATTTTCACAAATAAAATATACAGAATTTTGAAGAGTTTTAAAATACTGTGCATAGAATTTTTATTTTTTTGTTGCAGAAATTTTAATTTTTGGCATAGAATTCCCTCGGGAGTAATATATAATTATTTCAACATGTTTACCAGGCAAATGTGCATGACCTACTAGTCTGTAAGTCCTCTGGCCACTCCTCAAGCCTTTATAAAATATAGGTACAGCATTTGTGGTCATCCAGTTCTCTGGTAAAATATCTTTTTTTACATTTTTCGTAGTAGTTTAGCCATTTTATTCTTGATTTTCTTTAGAATTCTTGGATGTATACTATCTGTGACTCATTGTCTTTTGAGACATTAGTATGTTCTAGCATGTCTTCTTCTGACACCTCAATCTCTGACAGTACCTTACTTTTTTTCCAATAATAAAGATAAGTCTGTGGTAGGTATTTCCCCAACTTCCTCTTTGGTGAAGGCTGAGTGAAAGAAATAATTTAGCTCCTCAGCAATGTCCTTATCTTCCTTAATTGTTGCCTGGTGATCTAGCAGACTCTCAAATTCTTTTCCAGGTTTCCCACTTCTGATGTAGTTAAAGAATTTTTTCATTTTTGTATCTTTTAATTATATGACCTTCAACATTCATTTTAGTCCTCCTGATTTTCCCCTTACATATTGCTTGCTGTATTTATACTTCTGTTTATAGGCTTCGCTATGGTTGGATTTCTAAATTTCGAAGGATTTCTCTTTGGCTTGAATAGTTTCTCTGAATTTATCTTTTAGCCATATTGAATTACTACCTACTTTCCTGGTTCCCTTTTTATTCATTGGTACACATGGCCTCTGAGACTTTACAACTAAGGATTTTACTTCCTTTTGTTTTGTTTTAGGGTCTGTAGCTGCTGTGTGCTTTTTTGAACTTGTGCGCCAGGTGTCTCATTTTTATTCTCTTGATTTTAGCATGTGACTGAATAGGTTTTATGTATAGTTGTCTTTTCTTTGGAATTGTTTATCTAAATTTTTCATGTTCCTTGGCATTTTCTTCTGTCATGTGCCCGATGTTTACCTGGCGTAGGGCCTTCAGTATTACTCTGTAGTGATTCGGGTAGATGAGTTTTTTTACTCCCCAACAGATTGATTTATATTCTAGACATTTTTTTTTTTTTGTTTTAATTATCAGAGTGTAAAGTTTTGCCTGAGAACCTATTTATTCTTGGTTGGCTGGAAAATTAAACTTTCTAGCTGAGTTGAACTTCTGAACTAAAATGCTGAGGCATAGAGGGACAGAAAGCAGAGGCATAGAGGGACAGAAAGCAGAACTGAGTGGGGAAATCAAGAAAAGGAAAGAAGAGAAATTAAGGGAGAATGAAACAGAAAATGGAAACGAGGGAAACTCAGAAAAATAAAATCTGTACCTCAAGAGATTATTCCTTTTCTCTGTCAGAAGAGCTTTCTCAAGAATAGCCAGTGAGACAAGGGAAAGTGTGGGAGCAATAGGGAACGTCCAAATGACTGAGCCCAAGGTAGGAAAACTAACAGTTGAATTTCAGACATAGAAAAGTGTAGAATTTATTCAGCATTTACTTCCTAAATGTAACATTTCACACACCTATTCCCAGTGATAAATTTACTAGACTATAAAAATCACACTTTTGTATAGATTTTTTTTAATCTGCTGCTGTTACAAATAACACCTGGGATTACTATAATGGAATGGGAAAAATACAGTTTTCTTTCTTTAGTTTATTTTGTGTATTTGATAGTGCTCTTGTATATTCAGTTTCACTTGTTTGCATGGGTCTTTCACAAAGCAACAAGGTAGGGAAAGAATCCTTTTTTTAAAATAATGGAATGTGATTGTGAAACCACAGAAATTGGCAGGGACAGGTATAGTACCTGAAATTCTTGACTAAAATGACTAGTTTTTAAATTGGTGTACCTTTTTTTTCACACGTTCATAGATGATGTCTTTTCAGACGGTTCCTTTCTCCCAGTTCTGAACCATTTGCAGTATGCATTGACTATTGGATCTATAAATTTGTTTTTTTCTCCTAGAAGCAATAGGAAATTTTTGTATCTTTACAATTCAGTAGAACCCCGTTTATACGTCTCTTCGTTATCTGGCTCTCCGTATTAACCAAACAACCAGTGCACACAGGTCCAGAAGCAGGCAATCTCTCCTGTGGCAGCTAGGTGGTGCCGCAGCCTTGTACTTACCCATTCTCCGGGTTATCTGAATTTTTGATTATCTGCTGTGGCTTCTGTCCTAGTTAGATTGGATAAACGGGGTTCTGCTGTATGTGAATTGCATAGAGAGACTGGCTAACATGACACAATTTCCTATTCTTGTCACATTTGTCAAAAGTAATCCATGTTATTTGTCAGATTTAGTCCAGTTATTTCTCTGGATTATAATGAAGTTATGCATTTGTGGCTAACACATGTTTAGTAGTAGCTTTTAGCTGTTCCATTCAAGGATTAGAGGTAGGCACTGTACAGAAGCATAGTAAAAAGACAGTCCTTTCATCAAAGAGCTCTGCTCTAAATGTAATCTAATTTTATGATGGTTATACAGGCCCACACAAACACACCCAGTTATCATTTACAAAGCTAGGGGGTTCTTACAAAACCTTATTTAAATAAAAATATTTCAATTTTTTTTAAGTTACATCTTCAACAGTACCACGAACCCAAACATATTATGATGGAGAATATTTACTAGGAAGTGAAATGGACTAGAAACAGGTGATACAGAAAAGTTAATACTATGAATATAATTATAGTAGTATTATTGTCATCTATTGCTCTTTGGGGCTGGGACTGTGTATCTGAGGTTTTTACAGTGCCTAAAATGATTAATTCCTGACGGGGGCATTTATATTCTAGCACAATACAGTTAATAGCAACAATAGTATTAGAGTAGTGTCAGCAGGACCCACCAGAGATGGTGGCCCTGTTTGTTAAGTGACCGCAGAAACCAGTGGTAAGAGATAGTCATTGCTGTAAAGATCTTACAGTCTATAAAGAAAAAACATACAAAGGGTTGGAGAAAGGGAGAATAATACTTTCTATTTTACACATGACAAACTGAGTCACAGAGATTAAGTGACTTGCCTGCGGTCACAGGAAATCTGTGGCAGAGCTGGCAATTGTATCCAAGTCTTCTAAGACCCAGGCTCGTGCTTTAACCACAAGTCCATCCTCCATTATTTTAACCATTTATACCTCTTATTTTTTTCCACTGCAGCTTGGATAACTTTATGAAAAGCAGCAAATAGTATCATAAATGGTGAAAAATAAATTTAGTTTTTCAAATTTTACTTTTAGTAATCTTAAGTGTTAGTAACTGAGGAAGTGGTATTATTTTCTTTAAATTTATATATAGACAACTTCCTTTTAATTTTAAAGTGATATAGTTTTGGAAAAAAATCTTGCCACAATGAAGGCTGGTTACAGTATTGTTAAAATTTCAACATTGCTGGGTAACCTATCAACCATATATCCAAGGCCGGCGCTTCCACTATGCGACCCTAGGCGGTCGCCTAGGGCGGCAGGATTTGGGGGGGGGGGCGGCATTTTGCCATCTTCGGCAGAAATTCGGCGGCGGGGGGTCCTTCCGCTCCGGGTCTTCGGTGGAAATTTGGCGGCAGGTCCTTCACTCACTTCGGGACCCGCCGCTGAAGTGCCCCGAAGACGCGGAGCGGAAGGACCCCCGCCGCTGAATGCTCAGAGGAGGAGTGCTGCCGCCTAGAGCTGCAAAAACCTTGGCGCCGCTCCTGCATAAATCCAGTATACAGGATTTCTTCTCTGCTTACTTTGATTTTCAAAGAAATAAGAGTTTGAAAGATGGAGAAATTCGGCTGTCTGAGCAGAATGCGGTATTCTTGAATATTTTAATATTCTATTCATAATGAAAGACAAGCCTACACATCTACAAGAAAAAATACAGTTGGCGGATCTAATCGTAGGCCAAGCATCTTTGAAAGTGTCTATCTTAATTTAATCTTTAATGATTGATTCTGAGCAGGTCTCTGAAGATTGTTTTATTACAGATTTATGAATCACTTCTGTTAAAATTGGTTTGGTTCGCTGCAGAGCAACAAGACTTAAGTATTCCTTAGAATCAGCGTCTGTTTTCTGTATGTATTGCTTAATAAAACTTCTTAAATTTGCAGAGCATGGAGAGTATGATCCACAAACTGTAAGACCAGGAAGTAGATACAGTCATGTGCAAGAAGTACAGGAGCGACTTAACTTCCTACGGTTAGTTTCGAGTAACTTAAGTCATTTTCTCTAGAAGGCGAACAAATTCGTAACTTAAACTTCTGAAATGGAAAGAAACAATTATGTTGAACTTTTTGTTTCTTTTGTACAGTTCCAGCTTACTATATGGCATTATCATTTAATTCCAGGTCACCAAGATATCAAAATAAAGTAAAATGCTGGAGTTCCTGAATTTGAAAGCAGACATAGTATTAGAATACCCAAGAGAGTGTTAGGGGCTGTATACAATAAGACATAATCCTTCCCGCACAGAATTTACAATATAGGGCCTTGATTGTGCACTAAAATTTGTGCCGGCACACCGCAGTGCTTGTGTCAAGTCCCATTGACTTAAAGAGGCTCTTTGTGGGTGGTGCATATCAGGTTAGGATCATGGCTTAATATTAGACATGTGACAAACACTGAAGGTAACAAACAGTGCAGCAATAAACTCTTGGTTACTTAGCCATTAGCATATGCACATAAAATAAACCTTTTAAAATGATTGACTTACTGTGAGCAAAATGGAAAAAGTGAGTCTTCAGAAGGGATTTAAATAAAGAAAATGTTTGGATTTTATAACAACCCATCTGATAGTTCTTGAATAAAGTAAGAAGACAAAGGATTTAGGAAGAGAATGAAAAATTATTTGCTACAGAATGATACTACTTGAAACTTGTCAAGTTCTTAGTTTGGACATTACAGTATTCTTTCACAGTTTATCTCCCTCAGTATATTTATTTATTGTTATCCTTGTGGATGTATCATTCTTCCATTTGTCTGGTCCTAAATTTTTTTAAACTCATTCTTTAATGCAGATTCATATTACAACTTTGAATTTCACTCAGAACTGATTTTAAATTAAACTAAATAGTATTTTGAGTAATGGTTCCTATTGTATTCCACTGAGGGTGGGTTTACGCATGCGTGCCATGCGTCTGGAGCCAGAGAATTTGAAAGTACTGGTGTCCATTGGTCCACGCATGAGCCCTTGCTTCACTTCATGATTTCATCCAAGATTATAAAGGGCTGGACAGACCAATTGCGTCCCCAGTTCCTTCTCATCACTGCATGGTCTGAATTCAAGTTGGAGTTGCTAGTGTCCTCTTGTCTGACATACTTTAAAAAAAAAAAGTTTCAGAATTGTATATAGTTAGCTTGCGTCTACTGTTTTACTTTTTTTTTAAACATAGTTTAGTTTTAGTAGGACTGGGAATTCAGGGGAATCTGTTGACTGGTCCCACCAGCTTCCACATGCTGGTACTGGATTATGCCAAAGATTTCAGGTTTCAAGATATGCGCTTCTTGCCCGCATTCGTTTTCAGTCAGCAACTAGCCCCAATGCTGCCTCTACTGCTTGGGAGAAGCCCACATTTTATCCAGGTGCAGTATCTGCTGGTCCTTCCCAAGCCATACCTGAGAAGGCCGGGCTCTCCACCTCAAGAAGCATCTCATGGAAGTCGCCATGAGGCCTCAGTCGGACCCGGGTTAGGGTTATGGACCCTGTGCTGGGGCCTAGTCGGGAGGCAAGGAAGCATGTGTATAAGTATGGCAGTAAGTCTTCCTCCAAAACAAAGAAGGATGATACACCTCCCACAAGTTCCAGCCACGGAGAGGCTGCACGTTGCAGAGCATACAAGCACGACAAGAAATCGCACAGACTGGCAGACCCGCTGGTACAGAGACCCGCATGCACTCAATTTCAGCTATGGAATGGGTACCTTTAATGCTGGGGTGATGGGAGAAAGCACCAGAGCCACATGAGCAGTTTGCCCTAAGGGAACCGAGATCGCCATGCTTTCCTCTGCAAACCGCACCTAGGGAAGTCTGATCTCCTATGTAGGACTTGCCAAAGTCCGGTCATGCTTTCACTCACATTCTCCTGTGGTTTACACGCTTCTGCCGTCTCCAACAGTACCACCATTGGACCAGGATCTGAGCTCTCATCATTGGAGGATTCTGATGGAGTACAAGGGCCCCCAGTTCCTTACCGCCAATACGAGTATCTGAAAGGATCACCAGTGGTGTGGCAGTACCCTCTTCTCCACCAACAAGGAAGTCGCTGGTTGCCCTCCCCATGGGGCCCTCTGCAACATATGCCGGATCCGTCTTGCTGGCCCTATTGGGAATTCTGGCCCCAGTACCCACCCTGAGAATGTGCCTGTTTTGTGAGGGAGGCTTTGCCCATCCCTGCTTGTGACGCCCTTGACCAGGCAGTCCAAATTGGTTCTGGAGGACAAACCACTCGGTCGTGTTCCGCCGGAGATAGTGTTTCCTATTGTCCTCTCCAGATGCTGCAGCAACTTCAGCCTTCCCCTTGCTTCCAGATGACTTTCAGCAATTCCAAGAGTTCTTGCGAACAGTGGAAGACTAGCATCATATTCCACTGGAGGAAGTACAAGACAAGCAGTATCAGCTCCTGAACATCCTTCATTTCTCACTACTGAGTAGGGTTGCTCTACTGATCAATGATGCCATTCTCCAACCAGCCTGAACAGTGTGGCAAACCCCGGCCACTTGCAGTCCTACCCCCGAAGGGGCAGACCAGGAGATACTACTAGCGAAGGGGTCCGAGTTTCTTTTTATACCTCTACCCAATTCCCTCCAGGTACAAGCAGCAATGGAATGGTCCAGGCAGGAACACCTGTGCTATACCCCCAACAGATGAGGGTAAAATCTTAGACCTTCTGGGAAGCAAGCCTCCAATTTTGTATTTCAAACTACCAGGCCTTGCTGGTCAAATATGACTTCCTTAACTACGGTAAATTGGAGGACATTATTGAAAAGCTTCCTCAGCAAGATGGAGCATGTTTCCAGTCTGTCCTGGAGTAGGACAAGCTGGTGGCTAGAACAGCACTACAGTCAGCCGTGGATGCTGTAGATCTCATCGCACTCGATGGCCATGGACATAGTCATGCAGAGAGAATCATGGCTGCACTCATCTGGTTTCCCCAGAGAGGTGCAGAATACCACTGAGGGCCTTCCTTTTGATGAATCACACCTGTTTAATCAGAAGACCTATGATTCCCTCCACTCCCTCAGGGATGCCAGAGTCACACTTTGATCGCTGGGTATCTATCCACCTTCCCCAAGTGGAAATTCTGCGGCCTACACAGTGATTCAGGAACCCCCATTTCTTCCACCAGAGGCCAGATGAACCTTCTCGTAATTGCCAGAAGACCCTACGACCCCACCCTCCAGGGCTACCTTTGCAGTCTTCATCCTCTCATGTTCAAACTGCTCAGAAACAATATTTTTGCGTGCCACTGGAGAGCTGTCAACCACCATGCCTACTGCCATGCAACCAACCCACCCTTTTTGGGCGTCATCTAGCACTCTTACTACTAGCCTGGAGCTCAATAACAGCTGACAAGTTGGTCCTGGATATCATCCAGTTCACCATGCTACCTCATCCACATCCCACACCCTTATCCCTTTCCAGGGACCACTCTCACGACAGGATCCTGGCACTGGAAGTAGACCCCTTACTGCAAAAAGGAGGGATAGAGCCCGTTCCTCCGAACTATCAGGGCACGGGGTTCTATTAGACATGGGGCTTGTCTTCACTTCCAGGGTAAGTTTACCTAAGTTACTCTACTCCAACTATGTGAATAACGTAGATGGAGTTGACATAGCTTATGTCGACTTACCCCGGTGTCTTCATTGTGCTGCGTCAACGGGAGATGCTCTCCCGTCGGCTTCCCTTACTCTTCTCAGAGAGGTGGAGTACCAGGGTTGATCAGAGAGCACTCCGCCATCGATTTAGCAGGTTTTCAGTAGACCTACTAAATTGACCCTGCTGCATTGATTGCAGCAGCATCGATCTCCCTATAGTGAAGACCAGCCCTTACTTTTTGGTACATAAGAAGAAGGGGAGGTGAAGGCCTATCCTGGATCTCCATAACTTCAACTGCTTTATCCACAAGCCCAAGTTTCGCCTTAGCAGCCATCATACCATCTCTGGGAAAAGGCAGGTGGTTTATGGCTCTCAGTATGCAGGACGCCTATTTTCACATAGACATCCATCCAGCTCTCAGAAGATTCCTGAGGTTCATGGTGGGCCCTTAGCATTTTCAGTACAAGGTCCTTCCTTTTGGACTCACCACTGCTCCCTGAGTCTTCATCAAAGTTTTCTGTCATAGCAGCCCACCTCCGATGCTCAGGAGTCCTTATTTTCCCCTATCTTGACGATTGGCTGCTAGCAGCAGGATACAGAGAATCTCAACTTCCATGTTGCTGACTTCCAGGGACGAAAGGAGTCAGAGCATCAATATGGAAAAATCAACTCTGATTTCCACACAGTCCTTAGACTTCATAAGGGTCTCCATCAACTTGGTCATACCCTGATCTTATCTACCAAGGGACACATTCCAAACTCTGCAGGAACTTGTTCTCTGGGTAGTCAACAGTTCGTCTGTCCCAGTCAGAACTTGCTTATCCCTTCTTGGCCACATGGCAGTCTGCACGTACATCACTACCTTTGCAGTCTACAGATGTGGCCTCAGAGAGTCTACTTACCTACACGACATGTTATGGACCGTATGCTCACAATCCGTCTCTCTTCCTTCCGGTGGTGGACAGACCCACAGCAGGTCTCTACGGGGATCCCCTTTCTCCCATCCTCCCTGGACAGAACGATCATCAGACACATCCCTCACAGGATGGGGAGCACACATTGAAGAACACATGACACAAGGGACATGGAGACCTTGGGATACCAGGATGCACATCAACATTCTGGAACTCTGGGTGGTACGACAAGTCTGTCAAGCATTTCTATTTTCTATTCACTCCCATCATGTACTTAACAGCAACACCATTGTTTATTACATCAACAAACAAGGGGGCACAAGGTTGACTGCTCTGTGCAGGGAAGTGGTCAATCTATGGGATTGGTGCATTGCCCACAAGATCCTGTTGTCGGCAGCCTACCTTCCAGGGACTCAGAATGTAATTGCAGACTCAGCTGAAGAGTCATTGCTGATCACAAATGGGAGCTTCACAACTCCATAGTAAATGACCTCTTCAGCCAATGGGGGACTCCAACCAGACCCTTTTGCCTCCTACGTCAACAATAAATGCAGCACATACTGCTCAAAGGGGGTTGTCGTTATCCAATCTCAAGGTGATGTTCTCATCCTCTGCTGGTCGGACCAGATCAACTACACCTTCCACTCCTCCCACAAGTCCTCCACAGGATCAGGCAGGAGAGAGCCACTGTCATTCTGATCACCCCGTTCTGGCCATGGCGACTTTGGTTTCCTGATCTCTGCACATTGGCCCGTCCTTTGTTTTCTCAGAACTGCTTACGCAACACAATAGGATCAAACATCCTGATACACAGATGCATGACCTCAGAACTTGGTATTTGGATAGGCAACTTCTCTAGAACAGGAGTGTTTATTGGGAGTTCATCATCCTTTCGAGCAATAGGAAAGAGTCCACGAGATTATTTTATTGGGTCAAGAGGAAACGCTTCACCTCCTGTGCCCAGCAGAATGGGCTTTCCTTGGAGGAAGTGGACATTCCTCTTCTTTTGGACTACCTGCTGTCCTTGAAGATGTCGGGACTCGGCCTCAATTCTCTCATGCAGGTTTCAGCGCCTTTCACCCTCCCGTGGAATGACACTCCATATTTACACATCTGTTGACTCTCAGGTTTTGGAAAGGTCTCCTGAGGACTTTACCACCCATACAACCTGTCGCCTCCCAGTTGGACCTTAACCTCGTTCTAGCTGCATTAATGAAACTGCTCTTTGAGCCATTAGCATCATGCTCTGTCCTTCCTTTCCATGAAAGTGACTTTCCTATTGGCTCTTAGTTTGGCGAGAAGGGTAGGTGAACTGGGAGCTATGATGGCAGACCCCCCTTTCACCACGTTTCATAAGGACAAAGTCTCCCTGTGCCTGCACCTCAAGTTTCTACCAAAGGTCGTATCCTGGTTTCATCTCAATCAACACATGCACTTACCTGCTCTCTTTCCAAAGCCTTACACTTCAGTGAAAGAGCGGCACCATCACTCCCTCTGTGTCCACAGGGCCATGACTGTCTACCTGCAGAAGACAAGATCTATCAGGAAGTTCCCTAGACTCTCTCTAGCAGGGGTCGGCAACCTATGGCACATGTGCCACTTTTAAATGACACGCGCTGCCTGCTGGGGTCCTGGCTGCCGGCAGCCAGGCTGGGCGGAGCCGGCAGCCGGGACCCCGGCAGGCAGCAGCATTCCATTAAAAATCCTGCCCGGCCCGGCCCAGCCTGCTTTTCTCCACCCACTGCTGTCTCCTGTGGGGGCAGGGGGCAGAAGCTTGGTCCTGCTGGCTGCTGCTGCAGGGCAGCCTCCACTGGCAGCCAAGCTCCCTCCTCCCCTGCCTCTTCCCCCAGCGTGATGGGTTCCTGCACCTCGTCCTCTCCCTCCCTGCGGCCAAACAGCTGATGGCCCTGGAGAGGGAGGGGGAGAAGCGGGGTTGGAGCCGCAGTTGTGCTTGCTGCTCCAGAGAAAAAGCAGAGGTGGGGGCGGGGCCTTGGGGAAGGAGGGTGGAATCAGGGCATATCCCTTCCAGCCCCCTGCCGTGAACTGCTCAGGGCAGGGGGCTGGGAGCATCCCCATGACTCCAGCCCACACCCTCAGCCCCCTACCCTGACTCCTTGAACCCCCCACACACCCTCTGCCCTGAGCCCTGCACCCCCCTCACACACACTCAGGCCCCTGCCCTGACCCTTGCACCCCCACACATACCCAGCCCTCCCACACCCCACGCCCTGACACTTGCACTCCCCACCTCCACCCTGAGCACCAAACTTCTGCACCCACCCCCCCACATTCGCACCTGCACCCCTCATACCAAATGGGAGCTGCCCAGGTAAGCACTCCACATCCAAACCTCCTGCCCCAACCCTGAGCCCACTCCCTCATTCTATCTCCTGGCCAGGCCCTACACCCCAACCCCCAGCCTGCTCCTTCACCCCCAGCCCTGTGCTCCGTGTACTCCCACCCTCAGCTCAGTGCAGAGAGAAGAAGAGAATAGGCTAAAACCAGGGAGAAGGTAGGTACCCACTCTGTGGGCAGGGCTGAGCAGGGCCAGCAGCCGGGACCCTGGCTGGCAGGAGCTGGTGGACGGAACCCCAGACCAGTAGCGGGCTGAGCTGTTCAGCCCGCTGCCGGTCCCGCTCAGCCCGCTGCCGGTCTGGGGTTCTGACACCCAGCCCCTTGCCAGCTGGTGTCCTCACCGCAGGCCCCGCTCAGCCTGCTGCCAGCCTAGGTGAATGGAACCCCAGGCCGGCAGCAGGCTGAGCAGGCCGGCAGCATAAGATCAGCATTTTAAATGAAGTTTCTTAAACATTTTTGAAAACCTTGTTTACTTTACATTCGACAATAGTTTAGTTATATAATATGTAGACTTATAGAGAGAGATCTTCTTAAAAAACATTAAAATGTATTACTGGTATGTGAAACCTTAAATTAAAGTGAATAAATGAAGACTCAGCACACCACTTCTGAAAGGTTGCCGACCCCTGCTCTATAGCTATAGTGGAGAGGATTAAGGGGCCGACAACCTCTACACACAGGATTTCCATGTGGGTGGGATTTCAGGGTGCATTACGTTCTATCAGTTTTCAGGACTGCCTCCACCCCTTGGGGCGAGAGCCCATTCCAGAAGAGCCAAGGCGCTGACTATGGCCATCCTCCACAATGTGTTGCTTCCAGACATATATAGGGCAGCCATGTGGCGTTTAGTACATGCCTTCACAGCATACTACACCTTGGTGCAGAACTACTCTGCAATGGATCTCTCATTCGGCGTGGCTGTCCTCTGTTCAACCATTCCATCCTTTTTCTTGCACTCTCTTCTGAATTAAGTACTGCTGGTTAATCACCCTCAGTGGAATATAACCGGGACCATTACTCGATGAAGAGGCGGTTACTTACCTGTAACTGGAGGTTCTTTGAGATGTGTGGTCCCTATTTATATTCCACTTCTCATTCTCCTTCCCCGCTCTGTGGATCTATTTGATTTGTTGTGCAGAAGGAACTGGAGACACTGTTGGTCCACATTACCCTTTATTGCCTCAGATGAAACCATGAGGCAAAGAAGGGGTGTGTGCAGACTAACAGACATGACTATTTTCAAATTCTCTGGCTCCATATACCCACCCTCACTGGAATACAGAGCAGGACCACTCATCCCAGAAAACCTCCAGTTACAGGTAAGTAATCTCTTATTAAATGGTTATTTTATCAAATAGTGGGGGCTAACTCCTGGCCACCAATCTTTAAACAATGATCATTCTGTCATATTCTAATAGTTACATTATATTTTTCTTGAAATTTGGCAATGATTTTATGTATATAATGGAATAATATTGCAGAATTTTATAATTGCATGTCATAATATACTATAAACACAAGGTTTATGATTTGCACTAATGATTTTGTTACACTTTAGTCCTTTATTTCTTTCACATACAATCAGAGTATATTACAGAGTATATAATTGATTCTTGATGAGTAAAATCTACTGTGTATTTTCTTGAAATGTTTTTACAAGAATTATTAGGGTTATCTTTCCCTCAGATGTACTGTAAAGTTACAAACTTCTCCAAGACCTTTCTTGGAATTAAAGGATGCATGAAGAGTAATTCTGTCTTATTTTCTGAACTGTGAATCAAGTACTCTAGATTTCACTACAGATTTCAGAGAGGTTTATCAATTTATTGTAATATTAAAGTAAATTTAAAACTTCAAAAAGCCATTTCCCACTCTTTCACTTCCTACCTGCAATCTCATATCGATTACTCAATCCATTGTAATTTTTCATTTCACTGTGTTGCATCCTCAGAATTAAGAGGGCTAAGAATGTTTAAATATTCCAGTAATATGGTCGCTTAAATGTAGTTTTGCTTAATATGGAAAGAAAACTTGAATTTGTATGTCATGCATCATTTGCATAGTAATGACCTTAGTTAAATGTATTTAGAGAGATAAAAGCTTGTTCAGTACTTTATAGGTAATGCATATTCTTGTCTAATCTAGTTTCCTTACATAGTTAGAATTCTGGGGCCTGCTCCTGCAAACTTTTACTCTAATGAAGACAATGGAACTACTCATGTGAGTGAGGACTGGTCATGTGAGTAAAAGTTTTCAGAATCAGGCCTATATCATACATTATACATACCATATAATATGAAAATAAAAAATATATATATTTTGTTTACTGTAATTTTACTGTCTCTAAAATTTTAAAGATGTCAGTGTTACTAATTGTCTTTGTTTTGCTCAAGATTTTTATTGAAGGATGGTCAACTGTGGCTCTGCGCCCCTCAGGCGAAGCAAATATGGAAGTGTTTAGCCGAAAATGCAGTCTATCTTTGTGATCGTGAAGCCTGTTTTAAGTGGTATTCCAAACTAATGGGCGATGAACCAGATTTAGACCCTGACATTAATAAGGACTTCTTTGAAAATAATGTACTTCAGTTGGATCCTTCCCTGTTAACAGAAAATGGAATGAAATGTTTTGAACGTTTCTTCAAAGCTGTGAACTGTCGAGAAGGGAAGCTAGTAGCGAAAAGACGAGCCTATATGATGGATGACTTGGAATTAATAGGATTGGACTACCTTTGGAGGGTAAGTACGGAAGGGGAAACATGCAAATAGCTTACTACTATGTTTTTGTTAAAAACAAAAATGATTTAAGACTGTAACTGAATCTGTGTAGACTTAGTTTGAAAAACACTTACGTTTTTGTAATTTAACTACATGAAAATTGGCTCTTCTATACTCTTAATACTCTTAAGTTAATTATTTCCCAGGGCTGAACCTTGAACTCAGAATATGACAGAGAAAGAAAGAAAGGAATTAAAAAATTGAGTGTATTTGTGATGTCTGTGCATGTGAGATTAAGGTTTTGCTTGTACCATAAAACCAAACCCATTTGTTTAATTTTTAAAACAATCTTTGACTTGCATTGTTCATTTACCTTATGCTCTCACTCACCAGTGATTTTACTTATGAAATCACCATTTCTCCTAATGGCCAGTAGCATCTGGGGGTTAGGGGAAAAGATGTATATGTTTCCAGTTAACAGGAAATGGAACCGAATTTTATTTTGAGCATCTGAGAAACTGGCTCATATAATTAGTTGCAGTATTGTGTAAGTAACAAACAGGTATTGCACTCTCCTCTCTGAACAAGGTGATCATTGTTTTAGTCCTTTTACTAAATATGGGACTTATACTCACTACTGCAGATAGATGCAGTCTTTTGGATGAAAGATTAGACATCCCTTTTTGTCCAAAGTTGGTGGTTTCTAGATGCTAGTTGATGATCCCTGATAGAGGACACTGGCGTTATCCACTCCAACTTTCAGCATTCCATTTCTCAAATACCCTTGATGTCTAGTATATAATGGCTGCACTACAGCATTAGCATTAATGTTTCATTTTGTAAAGCACTTGAAGTACCTAGAGTGTAATCCAAACATTTGGGATATGCCCAGTGAAAAAGCGACAGGAGCGCTCTTCAGAGCTGTCAGTTGTGGGCAGTAACTTCCTTGGCTCTGCCCTTCTGCCTGGAGCTACTATCTTTCTACTTAGTGGGACCAATTTATGACAGCTTTTCAGCTTCAATTCAGGCCAGTGGCTAGCAATAAGTTTTCAAATATTCAAATTAGGTTCAACACTCCGTTTTCTAGGTTCTGAAGTAAATTTTAAACCTCATCTTAAACGGTGGCAAAGATTATCTTGAGTTGAGAGAGGTCTTTAATGGTATTAAATTGTTTAATTAAAAAATTAACTTCTTCTCTTAATTGCCCAGAACTCCTAACTAACATAAACACAAAACTTGTAAGTACTGGTACATTTAGACCATTGGAAGGTTAAGATTTAATTGCAGGTAAATAAGTTTTTGTGAGCCTCAAACTTCGTTGGTAATGGTGCAACAAGCATGCATAGTCTTTAGAACTAGTGGCACTAGAAACATAGCATGGAGATATTTAAAGAAAATTTTATGCGTCATTCTGTCAGTTTACAAAGCATAATGAGTGTTTTGCAGATACTGGTGAATTCTTTTAAAGCAGTTAATTTGATTGAATCTTAATCTTGATTGGGTTCACATTAGACAGATAATTTACAGTGATTGTAGTTTAATTATATACTCTAGTTAGTTTTTTGTTCTGATGAATGAAAATAAATATTTTATCCATGTTCATATGTAGTCCTTCTGTTTTTTAAACTGGATACTAAAGAGTTAAAATGCATTAATACTTTTTGATTGCTTTAGGTTGTGATTCAGGGAAATGATGACATTGCCAGCAGAGCAATAGATCTGCTTAAAGAGATCTATACTAATCTTGGTCCAAGATTACAAGTTAATCAGGTAAAAAAAATTTTTGTATGTAATGTAATATTGAATAAAGATTATTGTAAAATTTAACAACTGTGATATTTTGATAGCTTAAAGTTTGAAAATATGGCAGTTTCCATCCATGGAACACCCTCTTGGAGAATGCGCTCTTGCCCATGTACAGATTTTAATATGTACAGCATGTTGGTGAACCTACCCGTTAGTTCCTTTTAGCCTTTTGCGGAGATTTAGGGATCTACTTAAGAGTGTTTAAAGATTAAAATTGCTGGCTTTTGAGAAATCACCAAAGTTTAATGCACTTGTTATTTGTCTGTTGTATTTCCACTAGCAAAACAATGGCTCATGACAAATACTTAGTTTTGCATTCTGCTGGGATTTGAGGTATGTGATATTTTGTCCAGTGTGTTTGCTGGCTGGGGCTAGGTCATGCCAACGGTGGCTAATACAACCCTTAAATTCATTTCCTTTCTCACATAAGAAAGCATTGCAAAGCTCTCAGAAACGAGCAATCTGAACCAAACTCTGGAGAATCAAATCCTTTCTCTCAAGATTCCAACTTGCCTATTAGTATGTTTCATTAGAAAGTGAGAGAGACTTGCAAGTTTCTAGAAAGATCAGGGAAAGGATAAACTATTGGGGTTTTTGAAATATCCTTTATCAAGATAGTACTAGTGGGCAGTGTTATTACCCGCTTGCTCATGCATATTGCAACCATGGAGCCAGGGAGGGCAGTGCAGTAGTGGAAAGCTTCTGTATCTTCCTTGAATTCAGTAGTTTTAAGTATAAACATTTGAAAACATAATCCCAAAACGTTGAGGACTTTTGTGCCCTTCAGATCACCTCCAACAAGTTTCTTGTATCTAATGTTAGTTGTACTTCTTAACCCACAACCCCTTGCTACACTCCACTTTCCTTTAGTTATTCCATTAAGGACACATTTTTTAGTCCTCAAAACCAGCAGTCTGCAAAATACAGTCTAAAGATATAGGTACTATCTGACAGATGGATATATAAATATTCCATATTATAGTCTGTGGTGAGCAGCAACTAAATGAGAGAGTAGTCCAATTTAGTATTCTACACAGAGCTGCATTTTGCTTACATTGCAGCGATGAGGGGCAAGGTTTGTACTACACACAAAGGTTGTAGAGTTAGCACTGATATTTTTAAAAAAAAAAGTATACTATATTAGATTCAGTTATCAACTGTAATGTTAGTGTGGAGAAAACCAAAGTTGTGAATAGTCTTGAGTAAAGATTTGGTTTTCAATTAAGGTTTTATAGTACATTTGTTTGATCTGCAGCTGAAAGGTGGCTATGTAATATTTTGTAATTGTCCCAATTTCTCTTGTATGTTACATTAGGTAGTGATCCATGAAGACTTCATTCAATCCTGCTTTGATCGTTTGAAGGCCTCCTATGATACACTGTGTGTTTTGGATGGAGATAAAGACAGTATTAATTGTGCAAGGCAAGAAGCAATACGAATGGTGCGAGTATTGACTGTTTTAAGGGAGTATATAAATGAATGTGACAGTGATTACCATGAAGAGAGAACAATTCTACCTATGTCAAGGTTTGTGAAGAACTCAGAACTACTATGATTCATCTTCATTGAAGTGATCTTAGCAGTAGAAAATGTTTTAGTTTCAAAATTAATTTAACTTCCTTTACCAGTGTGTTAAAAATAAATAAATCCTGTAGCAGTTATCCTAAGTGAATATTACAAACTGCTATTGAACAAATACCATTTAATTTCCTTCAAAAACACCTTTAAATTAATGTAATGCACTTATTAGGCATTCTAAATAACTAACTTTCACAATTCCTTTGTGAGGTAGATAGGCGTACACATACAGGTAGGAGCTAATTGGTTAACAGAACTAGAATTAAATTTGAATTTCTGGCACTTGGTCCTATAGTTGACATATAGTGTCCTTAAAGTATATATTTTTACTGTATTTCCTTTTATTTCAAAAATATTCAATTTTTGTATTGAAGAAAAAGGTATTCTTGTTATAAGTGCTGGCCCCTTTGTGTATTCCACACATGATACGCATACCCACCATATGCTTGAGTCCAGAGATTTTAATAAGCAGTGTCCATTGGCCTGCATATGCACAGTAGATCTCCTCGTGCTCCCGAACGAGGGTATGAGAAGCAGTGTGAGTTGATGCCCTCTCACTTTCTTCTTACAGTCACGTGGTCTGAGTCAGAATCCAGTGTCCTCTTGTTTCAGCCTTTCAGAAAACCTGTAAATAAGATTGCAAATAGTTCTTTAGCTTAGTTCAGTTCGTCTTAGTGTAGTTAGTATAGTTTGTTTCCCCGGACTGGGGACTATGCCTAGACTCCTGGGCTTCAAAAACTGCATCTCCTGCCCTAGACCCTTCTCCATCAGCGATGAACACCAGTGCTACCTCTGCTGTCTGGGTGAGACCCTTATTTCGGCAGTTTTTGTTGCTCATTTCCACCAAGAACTTGCAAAGGTTGTTAGCTTTACCTGAGAAAACACTTAATGGAGAAGGCTATGAAGCCTCTCTCCTGTCTGGGCCAGGAAGACACACACCCTATACATTGGCCTCACCAAACAAGCAGTGCCCACCCTTCTGAGCAAGAGCAGAGCCGTGCGTGTCTCCGCCCAAAGAGTCTTCCACGAGGGCTTCCCATGAGAATAAGGGGCATTTTCATGGGAGTCAAAGACTGTCCATAAGAGAGAGACTCCTTCCCCGAGCCCATTGAAGTGTGTAGGAAGAAGGATCTTTGACCTTGGTCCTGGAAGGTCCTAGGGCAGAACCCGTTGCAAATTCTGCACTTCTCCTTCTGGTGGCTCTCCCCAAGGCACCGCTGACAGGAAGAGTGCGGGTCACTCTTAGGCATAAACATTCCACAGTCCTAACAGAGCTTGAACCCTGGGGACTATCAACTAGCTAAAACTAGAAGCTATAAACACTAAGAGTGGACACTGCTTAAACACGCTTGCAAAGCAAGAGCAACAGTTTGTTCCAGCTAGCCATCACCGGTGGTAAGAAGGAACTGTGGGGGTGGGGGGTTGGCAGGGCCCTATATTGGGTGCGAGAAGGGGCAACTCCAGGAGGCACCCTGGCCGACCCTACGGACGTTGCTAAGGGGGAAATCTTCCAGCTGGCATGCACATGGCGCGCACACCTGATTGGAATTGACATGAACAATACATCTCGAACAACAGTTACGAGAAGGTGAGTAACCGCTTTTTCTGTCAGTGATTCTAGCACTGAGGCACAATGGCCATTATCCACCAATCCTGTCCACAAGTGCAGCTCCAGACTCTGATACTGACATGCCCACCCAACGGGGACTAGAAATAGGGATGCACCATACTATCGGTGTCAACCATCAGAACTCCCCATATGCCAGGGTGCACAGAGACCTATCCAGCACCGGAGGATATATTTCTCTACTACCTGCAGTCTCCTCTGGACCAGTGCTCCTGAGGGATGTTACCACACCAGAAGACGATATTACTTTGGCATCCCAGGAACCATCCCACTTACAACCATCAGGCAGGCTTGCCCTGGTGCTGATGACTCTGTTATTACAGCAGGAGCAGTTTTTGGATTTGAACAAATCTAATGAACCAGTCCCTCCTTCACGCTGAGAACCAAACCCAGACAGGCGATGCAGAACTTACGATCGCTACCTGTATGAACAAGACCTCCCTAGGGACCAATGGTTCCACATGCTATGGGCCCCCCTTCAAACTGTTGGCTCCTCTTTCTGGCCCTGTTGGGGACCATGGGATCTCTGTATGGATGTCTGTGACCCACACAGGAGTCTTTCCACTCCTCTCCTTTGCGCCAACAACCGGTTCCGTTGGTGCATGAGGAGGAAGAAGATTTTGAACCAGAAGCACAGATGATGACAGGAATCTCTTCTTCTTCCCCAGATGAGGCAGTCTCTTCTTCTTCTTCTTCTTCTTCTTCCTCATCCCCACCTAACTACCACAGGCAATACCAGCACTTCCATTGAAGAATGGCTAGTGTTGTCCAGATATCTCTGGAGGAAATCCAAGACCCACATCACCAACTGCTGGACATTCTGCATCCATTTAACAAGGTCTTATTGGAATTGGCAAGATAGGTGTGGGTGCATAAAACACTGGGGTGTGCCAGACCAAAGAGGGCTCAGAAGTCTTGTTTTGTTCCGGCAAAGGGAGCTGAATTCCTGTTCTCCCACCTTGCTCCCAACTTCCTGGTAGTACATTTCATAGCAGCCTGTAACATGTCTCATTACTGAAGGACCACCCCATTAGAAAATGGTTGCAAGAGATTAGACTTCCTGGAGAGAGAGGTCTTATCTGTGGGCTTGCAATTTCGCATTGCCAATTACCATGACCACCCCATTCCCAGTCTGTGTTTAGGACCTATTTTTGACATTTTAATCAAGACCCGCTCACCACCTCTGATGCCACCTGCATCTCCTTCTGTCACCTTTTGAGGCCATCTCATTCTGTTTGCCCACAACTGGGAGTTAATTGTGATTGATGGTTGGGTCTTGGAGATTATCCATCAGGGATAGTCCATAGAGTTGATCTCCTTCCCTTCCCCATTACCCTTCACGGACCACTCTCATGAGGCAATTCTTCAACAGGAAGTGGTGTCCCTGTTACACTGAGGGAATAGATCCTTCGTATCAAGAAAGTGGGTTTTATTTTCTAGTCCCAAAAAAAGACTGAGGATGGAGACCCATTCGGGATCTTTAGCAACTCCCCATCTTCATTCAGAACATGAAATTCAGGATGGTCATGTTGACATCAATAATCCCCTCTCTTCAAGAAGGAAATGTGGTTTGTGGCTCTCAATGGGAAGGATGCATATTTTCACCCACCCACACCCATAGGAAGGTCCTATGGTTTATCACAGGCCAAGTGTGCTTCCAGTTCCAGGTCCTCATCTTTGGAGTAGCAGCAGCACCCAGAGAGTTTACAAAAGAGTTCTCTGTGGTGGTGGCCCAGATGAGAAGTCAGGGCCGCACAGTTTTTCCATTTCTCAACAGCTAGTTCCTTGTAGGTTGCTCTTGACAGGAGGTCAGGTTGGCTATTCAATACCTCATTCAAAGCCTCACAGCTCTGAGGGTTTGCGTGAACAGAGAGAAGTGTATTTTATTCCCCCGCCCCCGAGGACAAATTTATCGGGGCAGTGTTGGGCTCTGTTTACGTAAGAGCCTTCCCCGCTGCAGAAAGTTTTCAGATGATGCACGACCTAATTTCTTTGATTTCCTGCAGAACCAGGACTACAGCGTGGATGTGCCTATTGCTGCTAGGTCATATCGCAGTATGTACTTATGTATCATCCTTTGCCAGGCTTCATCTATGTTGCCTGCAAGCCTAGCTCAGTTCAGTCTACTTTCCCAAGAAAGACCGCATCAACTCCAGGATGACTGTTCCCACTCGCTCCTAGTGCCACTATTATAACAGATGTAGTCCCTTCCGGTTTGGAGCCTTCTGGCCACACTGCACAAGTCATGTGGACCAGGCAGGAGGCCAGACTACATATCAACATCCTAGAGCAGCGGGCAGTTCACCTTGTGTGCAAGGCCTTCCTTCCAGTCATTCACTCCTTCCACATCCAAGTAGTGTCGGACAATATCACCACCATGGTCTACATAAACAGACAAGGAGAAGTGAGATCTCTCTCACTTTGTCTGGAGGTAGTCAGGCTTTGGAGCTTGTGCATCAGGCACATCACCACCATCCAGGCAGCATATTGTACTGGTATCCACAACTCCTTAGCAGGCAACTTTACCCCAGGCATTTCCCAGCAGGCCACAAGTGGGAAGTCTGTGACTCTGTTCTGACGGACACCTTCATGCTTTGGGGCACATCTCTATGGGACCTTTCTGCGTAACAAACAAACTACCCCTATATTATTCCAGAGGAGCCATAGGTCATGATTCCCAAGGTGACATGCTTCTACTGTCATGGACGAGTGGTTTCAGATATGCCTTTCCTCCCATCTCCGTTTCCACAAGTGCTGAGAAAGATACGTTATGACAGGGCCAATGTCATTCTCCTACTGCTCTACTGGCCCAAACAGTTTTGGTTCCCAGAGCTTGTCAGTGTCTACAATCAAGATGCACCCCTTCCCAGAATTCCTGATGCAGGACAAGGGAAGGGTCAGATACCCCAGCCAGGTTTGTCTCCACCTCACAGCCTCGTGTTTGGGTGGGTGTCAGAGGTAGATCACTCTTATTTGGCTGCGGTCCAGGCTATACTTACCCAGAGTTAGGAAAGAATAGAGCAGATCCTGTTACCTGGCTAAATGGAAACACTTGTCAACCTGGCTGCAGCACAATCAGTCTCTCCCAGTCCCTTTAAGCTTCGTCCTGATAGTTCTTGTCTTTTTTAAATAGGAAAGTCTGGTCTCTCAATCAGCTCATTACAGATCCACCTAGCAGCCATTAGTAGCTTCTTCCCTCCCTCTCCCCCCCCCCCCCCCCACACACACACAGACAGCCTGTCTTTACCATCTACAACACGGTTCATGAAGGGCTTCATTAATGCCTCTCCGACAGTCACTAAACCCACATCGCAAAAGGGTCTGAACCTCGTGCTGTCAAAGCTTATTAGACCTCCATTTGAACCCTTAGTGACATGTTCCATGTCCTGTCTGTCTATGGAAGTGGCATTTCTAGTGGCCATGACTTCAGCCAGGAAGGTCAGCAAACTGGGAGCCATCATGGTGGACACACACACACACACCTTTCCCCTCCCATTATGATATTTCACAGGGACAAAGTGTCCCTTTGCCTTCACCCTAAATTTCTCCCCAAGGTCGTTTCCAGTGTATTCACTTAACTGTCCTTTTTGTGAAATGCCACACTTCTCCTGAAGAGAAGAGACTTCACTCCCTCAACATCAGGAGTGCACTTACTTTTTACCTGTAAAGAAACAAGTCCATTAGAAAGTCTCCAAGACGGTTTGTTGAGATAACAGAGAGATCCTGTGGTCAGGATCCTCTTAAAGAATTGCTAAGTGTGTTTATGGCTGGATTATCAAATGCTACAGACTAGCTCGTATTCCACCTTCTGTCACTATAACGGCTCATTCCACAAGAGTGCAGGCTGGCACGGTAGCATCTCTGCAGGAGGTCCCAATGCACGACATGCAGAGCAGCCATCTAGAGCTCCATAGACTCATGTACTAGACATTATGCGCTAGTCTAAGGGCTTGTTTACACTTAAATTTTTATAGCACTTTAACCTGCTGGCTCAAGGGTGTGAAAAATCACCCCCCTGAGCGCAGCAAGTCTGAGCGCTTTAAAGCTTTAGTGTAAACAGGAGCTAATCCCCTCATGGAGGTGGATTACCAGGAGTGCTGGGAGAGCTCTCTCGCGACCACACTTGCACTTCAAAGCGCTGCCACGGGAGCGTTCCCACTCTGCCCCCAGCTGTGGCCCAAGCCCCAGCTCCGCTTGGGCCCTGGGCATCACACTCCCCAGCTTCCAACTGCAGTCCCGCTCCCTGCCCTGACTGCAGCTCTGGTCCTGGCTCTTGACTGCAGCGCCAGCCATGGCTTCCGACCACGATTTCTGGTGGGGGTGCGGACAGGTTCCCTTATGGGTAAGGCTTGGGGATTGATGGAAAAAGTTTGGGGACCACTGGTCTAGGTAATACTTAGTCCTGCCTTGAGTGCAGGGGACTGGACTAGAAGACCTCTGGAGGTCCCTTCCACTTCTATGATCAGCCATTTTCCATGTCTACTTTGATATTATTTTAGACATTTGTGCTTGGTTAAATGGTTTTCTCAAATCCTAGTTTTTCTAGTTCTATCATATATTCAGTAGCCTCGTGTTGGTGAATTCAATCTGTTGCTGTTGAAATAATTATCACAAGGAGAGCAAAGTAGGATGGACGACTAACTACTAACCATTCCAGATTTTCTTAAATAATTAACAAATTAGGCAAGAAATTCTGAGAAAGAAGTAAAGGATAAATTGAGGTTCCTAAAAATTACTATGAAAATCCCTCTTAATTATCTAGTGGGAATGTTCTGAGTTTACTAAATCTTTTTTTTTCTATTCACCATTGCTGCCAAGAAATTTTAAAACCTCATGACCTTGCCATATGTTTGAACTGCTGCTACAGTAGTGGGAGCAAAAGTTAATTAATATACTAATAGCATTTAGTAATTACAACAAGGAATTAAGGCAAATTCATGTTGACTTTTATGCTGCAGAAACAATAAAATATAAGTGCTAAACTTGATAGAATAAGCTAGTAGGACTGAAATTTTATTTCCAAGATTTGAACAGAGAATTGCAAATAGTGAAGAGAGAACCAAAATTTGAACTATGTAATTACTTTAGGTTTACTTGAAATTCTGTGTGTTCAGAACACAAGTGTAGAACTGATTGTTCAGTAAGTTTGTGGGTGTGCACTTTTCACTCTGACTTGTGGCTGTACAAATATTCAATTTACATGCAACAATGCATGCGCAAAATAGTCGTATGCTTGCACATTCCAACAGGCTTACAGAAAATCATTCTGTAATAGTTGCAGTACAAATGACTGCATGAAAAATAACCAGTTTTGTTGTACTTGATTTATGCCTGCAACAATGACTTTAGTTAGCATGTGCTCTCCATTTGTTTTGCAGAGCTTTTCGTGGTAAGCATATCACACTGGTGGTTCGTTTTCCAAACCAAGGTCGGCAGGTAGAAGACTTGGATATTTGGTCTCACACAAATGACACAATTGGTTCTGTACGGCGTTGTATTCTGAATCGTATTAAAGCCAACAGTGCACATACAAAAGTAGAATTGTTTATTGGTGGTGAGCTGGTAGATCCTGCAGATGATAGGAAGTTAATTGGACAATTAAATCTTAAAGATAAAACGGTGAGTGCTATTACTTTAGTCAATTAGTTAATATTACTCCACTTCTATAATTATTGGGGGGGAAATGAGAGCAGGAATATCATTATTAGAAATGTGAGAGTTAAGTAATATCCTTAATTGGACCAACTTCTGTTGTTAAGAGAGACAAGTTTTTGAGCTTCCACAGAACTCTTCTTCAGATCTAGGAAAAGTACTCAAGAATTAAGACTTATTACAATTATAATTATTCTTGTAAGCCATAATGTAATTATGGATTATTACAACAATCTATAACCCACTGTTTCCCCCAAAGCTCCCCAGCTTCTCGCACACCAATGACTGGAGAGGTATTAATGGGCCACTTCACCTTGAGTGGTCCCTTGAAATGTGTTGCTACTTATGCTAAACAATGTGTTCCACGTATTTTTAGCTGTGACAAGACCTGAAGAATAGCTCTGTGTAAGCTTGAAAGCTTGTCTCTCTCACCAACAGAAGACACAACACATATTGTCTCTCTAATACCCTGGGACAAACACTATTACTGCAATACTGCATACTTTATTTGAAATGATCCATTCTAACTTAGTGAAATATTGTATTAATAGCTCATTTAGTATAAGAAGCTCTAAAGTTGATAGTTTTCATATCTAATACTTATTAAAATATATTAATCTTCTACAAATTTATTTTTTAGCTAATTACAGCCAAGCTTACACAAATAAGTTCTAATATGCCTTCAAGCCCTGATAGTTCTTCTGACTCTTCAACTGGTTCTCCGGGCAACCATGGCAATCACTACAGTGATGGTCCAAACCCAGAAGTTGAAAGCTGTTTGCCTGGAGTGGTAAGTATATGTATTGGTCCAAAAATCTTATGAAGTTAAAAAATGACAGACAAATATTAGCACAAATTGTTTCAGTTGCTGAAATAGCATGACAAGTTTTTATTTTTGTTTTAGATCATGTCACTGCATCCTAGATACATCTCGTTTCTTTGGCAAGTTGCAGACTTAGGCAGCAGCCTAAATATGCCACCTCTTAGAGATGGAGCACGTGTCCTTATGAAACTTATGCCACCAGGTCAGAATATAATTTTAATCTCTTGAGGTTATGTCTCACCCGTTTTCTGGAAATGGAATCCTTCCTGAAGTCCTTCCTCCTCCTAATTTAGAGTGTGGTAGTCGTGAGAGTATATTCATTTATTTACTGTATTGCTATATCTTGTCCATAATATAAAGTTAAATATTTTAAAAAGCGTTTTTTAGATGTCAATGCCTGTTTATCTTTGAAAATGGGGAAAAGTGTTAAAATTGAAACTATTTTGCAACACTTACTACTGTATAGGAGGAGTTTAAGTGCTGTCGGTAATAAATATAACACTGTACCTCTGAAGACTCTGAATTTGTATGTCAGTTACAATTCCTGCATCTTTTCTTATCTGATGTCCTTTGAAGTTTCTCAAGTTGATGGGTATTAATTATTAATTGTAGATTTCAGTGACGTGTTTTTAGGTAACTATGGCAGTAATGTTTAGAGGTTGTGTTTTTATTGCAGATAACACTACAGTAGAGAAACTAAGAGCTATTTGCTTAGATCATGCAAAACTTGGTGAAAGCAGCCTTAGTCCATCCCTTGACTCTCTTTTCTTTGGCCCTTCTGCCTCACAAGTGCTATATCTAACAGAGGTTTGTAATGTTTTTCTTTAAAAATAAATTAAAAATAAAAACCCAAACTTTTATAATTTAAAATTCTTTTTGGCATTAAGGTTACATTTTCTATGGTGGAGTTGAAGAACAGGATCAAATTCTGGTGTAAAACTAAAAAGATTCAAAATGTCTGTCAAAGCAGTAAAGTGTGGGAGGTGTGCATGGGGGAAAATATCATGTATAAAATGTACTTCTGTGTGCTTACACTTTTTCTAAACAAACACACACAAAAAAAGTATTGTATCGTGTGTGTTTGCTAACGTGTTTTATTTCCTTCTTGCAGGTAGTCTATGCCTTGTTAATGCCTGCCAGTGCACCTCTGGGAGAAGATGCCAGTGACTTCCAATATAACTTCTTAAAAAGTGGAGGTTTGCCTCTTGTATTGAGCATGTTGACTAGAAATAATTTCCTGCCAAATGCAGATATGGAAACTCGAAGGGGAGCCTACCTTAATGCTCTAAAAATAGCCAAATTGTTGCTAACGGCAATTGGCTTTGGCCATGTTCGAGCTGTGGCAGAAGCTTGTCAGCCAGTTGTAGAGGGCACAAGTCCAATCTCACCGGTAAAGTACTTTGACTTTTTTTAACTCCCCCCTCCCCCCCAAAAAAAGTCTTTTATAGAAATACTAATATGCAGTAATTTACATTCAGATCTACAAAGCTGCCTTCCTATAACACCACTTTTACTTATTTTTCTGTCTTGGATGTATTTTTCAACTGTATGATTCATAAGGAACTCATAATACTCATTTTTAAATATCTGTGATAGTAAAAGGTTGTGCCTCACCAATTCCTAGCACCTCCATTGTTGCAAGTTCAGTTCCTTTCTGACTCTGGAAAGTAACAGAATTCTTGCAAGAACAGCACTTCCAATACTGTTCCAGCTTGTCTCAGTAGGTATTTGCTGCTGTGATCCTTCATTTATGTGTATTTGAGTTCAAATGACTCTCCGCATGAATTCCACTCTTGGTGCATATGCATCCTTTGCATGCAAGATCAGATTCTTCTGGCAAGATGTGCCCGATGGGGCTGTGCCTGCACCCTGATGTCCTTCATGCACCTAGGGTAACCAGATAGGAACTGTGAAAAAACAGGACGGGGGTGGGGGGGCAATAGGCGCCTATATAAGAAAAAGTCCCCAAAAACAGGACTCTCTTTAAAAACGGGACATCTGGGCACCCTACCCGAGGTCATAAAGGGCACGGTGGGCTTATCACCCCTCAGTTCCTTCTTACCACCCTGACATCAGGATTGAACCCCAGTCTCTGCTTACACTGCACATTTTGATGTCTTGTTAAGCTGGTTAATAGTAGTTAATATAACTAAAATATATATATATGGGGATATGTCTAGAACAAGGATCCTTGTCTCTATGGCTGGGATTATATGATTGCGTTGCCTGCAGTAGCAGGAGATAAGGCTCAGTGATCCTGGAGGTCCGTTCCAGTCCTCCCGTTAGGTTGGTGGAGGCACCCACTTCACGTGTGAAGTACTTTTTGCTGCTTCACTGCCTACTAAGACATTGGTGATGCGCTGCATGATGAGGAGCTCATCTTTGTCACTTTCAAACCCAAGGGCATTGGGTCACCTCAGGAAGCTCAACTTCACATTATGTCTTGAAGCTCAGAGCCATACATCTTCATGCACAGCGTTTCTACTCTTGTTATCCAAGTGATAATGGACAACACCACAACCATGCATTATGTCAAGATAGGGAGGAGCATAATCACCTCTGTTCTGCAAAAAAGCGATTTGTGTCTGGGGTGGAGCATTTGTCATCAAATCATACCATCTTCCAGTGGTTCTGCATCTTCCAGGCTTGCAAAATGCCCTGGCAAATTGAGACAGCAGATAATTCTCAGACACGAGTGGACTGTAAGGGTATGTCTACACAGCATTTTGGACTGAGCAGGAGAGAGTCTCCCAGCCCAAGTCAACAGACTTGAGTCAGTGGGGGTGACACTGATGCTCTAAAATTAGCTGTATAAACAGTGCTTTGAAGTTACAGTTTGGACTGAAGCTTGGGCTTTGAGACCTAGGTTCATACTCTGAGCCTGGTAGCCACAGCTTAGCCCAGACAATTCTGGTACTTAGGTTCACCAGATCCATCAACTCATCCTTCAGTCACGCTACCTGTTCTACCTGATATGGTTTTGCAAACAGAGGTCATATCTTATTCGGAGCTAGCATCATTACATCTGAATTTGTCACTGGTGTCACCACTGCTGGAATGCTGTATCTGGTTCTGGTGTCCACAGTTCAAGAAGGATGTTAATTGGGAGAGTGTTCAGAAAAGATCAATGAGAATGGAGAACAAATACACCTCTACCCCTATATAACGCGACCCGATGTAACACGAATTCAGATATAACGCAGTAAAGCAGCGCTCCCGGGGAGGCAGATCAAAGCAAGTTCGGTATAACACGGTTTCACCTATAACGCTGTAAGATTTTTTTTTGGCTCCCGAGGACAGCGTTATATTGGGGTAGAGGTGTATTTGATGATGCGTTTTTCAGTCTAGCAGACAAAGGTATAACAGGATCCACTGGCTGGAAGTTGAAACTAAACAAATTTAGACTGGAAATAAGGTGCCAATTTTTAACAATGAGAGTTATTAACCATTGGATCAACTTACTAAGGGTTGTGGTGGATTCTCTACCACTGACAATTTTTGAATCCAGATTAGATGTTTTTCTAAAATAAATATATGCTGTAGTTCAAACAGGAAGTATTCTGGGGCAGTTTTATGTCCTGTGTTATACAGGAGTTCAGGCTAGAAGAATACAGTGATTCCTTTTGACCTTATCTATGAATGCAGGAGCATAATGTTTTAAGACAGAGTTACTCTCAGGATTCCTTCCAAATTCCTATTTTTAAGAATTTTGTGTGAACCAGTTTATTCATATCCCAGTTTTTCTCCAAGCCTCACTCCCCCACAGGGGAAGCTAAACGTCACACAGTTGATGTAGTTAGGGCCCTGTTTTCTTACATTTATAGGACAAAACCTTTCAGGAACATACCTAAACTTTATGGCCTTTGCAGAGAGATGTGTGTCAGGCAGTATCCTCTCTGAACTTATCTTAGTCTTCAACTGTATAAGGACGTGTTATTAGGTTAGATCTATCTAGTTGTAGTAGAGCTCAGGCAGCCTTTGCTGCTTGTTTGAAGAATTTTCCTATTTCTGAAATCTGTAGGGCAGCTATGTGGAGCTTGATAAACACCTTTACAAGACACGTTCTTTGACAGTGGCTTCCTGATAGATGCCTGCTTTGGTGTGATTGTCATTGTTTAAGTAGGACTCTTATTCCAATCTCCAAGCAAATTTATATCTGCTTGTTGTGCACTGCAACGGGGTAGACTAGGTCCAGAGGTCCCCTGCTGGAAGCCACGCGGCTGTGCCTACCCCTGCCCCAGAAAAGAGCAGAGGAGAAGTTCTCTAGGCAGAGAAGCAACCAGGAGGGCTGCTGGAGCAGACAATGAGGGACCAGAAGGGCCCTATAAAAGGGGAGCAGCAGAGGCAGAACAGTCAGTTGCTGCCTGGATCTCGAAGAGGGAAGACTGGGTTCCTGGCTGGCTGGAAGAGCAGCAGGACCTTGGATGACAGGTCAGTGCAGGCAGGCTGATCCCAAGGGACTGAGCCCAGAACTTAGTCAGACCAGGCAACGGTACTGTGGTGGGCCCTCCTAATTGGGTTGAAGATGAGCCCAGGCAAGGGCTGCCAAAAGGACACCAACTGAAGGTACTAAGATGGGTCTGTGTTGGTCTGTTAAAGAAGGCAGTGTCTCTCGGGGGGAATCCTTGGTGCTACGGCCCCATACCAGGACCGTGAGAAAGAACTAGAGACTGTATTCCTCAGAAGAGGGGGACAGTGTGTGAGACTCGGCAGGAGGGCTGAGTTGCTGAAGACTTGTCGAATAACCATCAGCCGGGGGACGCTTGCAAGAGGTGGGGTGCCACCTGTTGTAAGAACTGAAAGAAAAGCAGGCTCACCTCTGACCAGTAAGGGAGTCCCTGTGAGAGGTGGGTGCTGCCCCGTGGAAAAAACCTGAGTGATTGCAGGCACATATCAGCCAGAGACGAGCGCTCATGAGAGGCGGATGCTGATGCTGTTACTTTACCGACACTTACATGCACCAACAGTGTAATCCAAATGGACAATTACTTTAAGAAAGAATGTTTACAGTAACTGTTCTTCAAAATGCATTGTCCACATGGATTCTATGACCCATCCTCCTTCCCTGCTTCTATGTAGCCTTACTCCTCTGGGATTTAGTGTTGGTAAAGGAACAGAGAGGTGGTTGGCCCACTCTTCCCTTTATGATGTTAGGTGTAGGTGCTGCCCCAACAGATGCTGCTGGCGAGAAAAATCTGATCTCCCATTCCTGGGGCGCATGCACACCAAAAGTGAAATCCATGTGGTTTCAAAGAACCACAATTATTGTAAGGTAAGTAATCGTTCTTTCCCCTTAGTCTTTGAAGTTCTTTTTAAAGTAAATCATGTGTTTTTCATGCATTCACTGGGGATACTTTAAGTAACGTATTGGAAACATGGGGGGGTTTTTGTTTTTGTTTTTTTGGGCTTGGGCGATATCTTTATCAGGCTCTTCACTTTTGGCGTTTAACACTGGGGCGTGAGGGGACTTCAGTCCTTTGGCACTGTGCCATTTGTCTTTGGGTCTCTGGCACTCTGTACTGCTTTAGTGCAGAGCACCCTACACATTTTGAAGCTTCAGCTTGCCAACACACAGTATCAGTAGTGTTTCAAGGCTCTGTCTCTTGATATGGAACAGTTCTTTTGAGGAATTTTTTAATGTTTCTCTTTGCTTGACTCTGCCAGCTATTCTTTGTGGGAGTTTGAGGGGAGTCTTCCCTATACTTGTCTGGGACAAACAACTCATTAGTTTTAAATGTATGAAGTATGATCATACTATATCTGACAGATAACCATAATCTGTGCCTGGGAGAAGAGAGGCTCTCTGTGCTAAAATGGCATTCAGATTAAGAAAGAAGTACCTGAACTCTTTTCTGGCCGCCATTAGAGGCTGTAAGTGTTTCAGATCTTTCAACCTCAACGTATAAAACATCAGCGTCCCCACATCGGGCACTGAGTTTGTGTGGTACTGTTTGCTTAGGTACAGGTCTGGAGATGGATAGCTGTAACAGCACCACTTCCTTACTTACTCTGAAGCTGCTTCCTCTTGATCCTTCTGAGGGCGTATCATTGTGTCATCTTGGTTCGATGATACTTCACTTAACAAAGAGTCATCGTACCCTTCAGAACACTGTGTTCTTCGAGGAGTGTCCCTGTGGGTGCTCCATTTAAGGTGTCCTGGTTCCCTGCGCTGTAATAGGAGATTTGTGGTAGCAGTGCCTGGTTGTGTAGTGCATGCGCTGTCACTGTCTCTCACCGCTCCACGCAGTTACACAGCACTGCGTGACCAACTGCCCCTCAGTTCCTTCTCTGCCGCATTTGGCTTCAGTTGGAATGATCAGCATCGCCCTCTCTTAGCTTTGTAAAGGCTAATCTTATCTATAGTTTATAGTTGGTAGTATAAGCAGTAGTTAGGTACTTCCCCTTTATAGTTTTTATTTTACTTCAGACAAATATTTCCCTTTATTTACCTTTATTCTCCTCAGTAGGCTCCTGAGAAGTTAGACTCCTGTAGGTTTATTTTCCTCCTTTTGTTTTGTTTGTTTTTTGTTTTGTGGCAAACTTTCTCCTGCATGCCCATATCATCGGACTTCAAACGCTGTCTAACTTGCCAACTGTCAATTCCGGTCTCTGACGGACATGCACAGTGTGTCCACTGTCTCGGCAAAACTCACATTGCTCAAAAGTCTCCACATTGCTAGAACCTCACAGCCAGAGCAAGAAAAGCTAGGTATCTCCAACTTAAACTCCTTATGATGGAGAAATCCCTCAGACCGACTTCAGACCCTAAGTCCAGGACACCTCCAGGCCAATGGTCACCATCCGCAGCCTCTGACAGAGGTCCTGCCCCTGCAGAGCCTATGAAAGAGCCCTTACTGAAGATGGCTACCGAAAAGTGGTGCCAGACTTTTCCGCACCGTGAATCACCCAAGAAAAAGTGATCCTCGACCACAAAATGTACCTCAGTACCGACAGCACTGAGCATGTCGGACCATGAGGCACCAGGATCTTCTGGTACCGAGAGTTCCCAGAAAGTGAAAGACCATATGCGGGCTCGCTCGAATGGAGGCTTACAAAGCAAAGTGAAACCCTTCACCTCGGTACCCATTGAGCTGAAAAGGAACCTCTGCACCAAGCGGTGCAATGGTGCCACCTGCAGTACCTATGCCGCACAGCTCAAAACCCTCAGCACTGGTGGCTACAACTCTTACTCCCGTGCCGCCAGCGATGCTGACCTCTGTACCGAAGCTGACGGTTCCGCAACTATTCCTGAGACATGCAGACCTGCTAGTCTCCTCAACACCAGACTCTTAGCTGATCAGAAACACCACATTGGAAGGGATCCAAGGATCAGTCCGTGCCACTTATAGTGTGTAGTAGTCAATATCTTCATGTTCCAGGACATGATCCAGGATGCTGTAAATGTAGTGGAAAGGATTTGCCAGAGCCAGCAGGGACCATAAAATAGAGGGAGTCTCATGACCACAGCAGTTTCCTTGTACCATACAAGAACTTAGTGGTCACAAGGCAGTCTCCAGTGCAGTTTTCTCTGTCTCTTTCTACAGGAGTTTGCAAAACTCTGTGTCACACTGTGTTTTCTCCATGTATTTTACAAATCATTGTTAGATTTAGTATCAAGAGAAGAATCCAGGTTTTCTGTGTTACTTTTCCTACCTCCATATGAGGGGTGCCCAGACTTATCTTTTATAATTTTGTGTTTGGGATGCCCACCTTTTTGAATACTTTTGCCTTAATTTTCACTATTGATGTAATTGGGTTTCTTCTGGAGAGTTCTCTGTCTAGATAAAACTTCCTCTCCTCTCCCCTCCCCCCAAATTTTCTTATTCATGTTTACGTATGTTATTGTTCACTATAGACACTGCTTCTAGGTGCTGCTGTTTTTATAACATTTTTCTTTTAGAAATACCACTCAAGTTTTCCAACCTTAGCAGAAATCTAGAAGAGAAAATTATGTGCTTGTAATGCTTGTTCCTTGATTATGTCTGAATAGATTCTCACTTTTGCACCAACCACACCTCAAAGGTTGAGAAGCTACATCTGTTTGTTTTTTTACCATTCTGTGGAATGTTTATTTTTGTTTTTTGACTGTTAAATTCTTATGCAGAAACAAACTTACTTTGGGGCATTGGAGAGTGTACACCACATCCTGTCAACTGGAATGTGTTTGTGAAGAACGTCTACTAAAACCTAAGAGGATCAAAAACTTCTGAGGAAGTTTTTCCTAAGTCACATGTTAAAAGCATGGACCCAGGAATTGGAAAACAGTAAAGGGAATTCAGAGAACTACTAAAGACAATTCTCTTGTACTTCTGACTCAAGTTTTACATCAATTTTAATAATGTCCAAACAGTGAATTTATATTTTTAAAAGAAAATTAATTAAGGTGTACTTTTCTGGGCACTTTCTGGGGAGCAACATCTAGCTTGAAGAATGACACCATTAAGGGCACCAGCTATTTACAGTCCATTGACATCCCATAAACCTGTTCCTTTCCTGTCTCAAAAGATTGGGGTTGGATGTCCCCCTAACTGTCTGTTTAAAATTTTATTCAAATGTCAAAAAAAAAAAAAAGAATTAAAAGTAGTTTCAGGTATTCTATACCTACTTATGATTCTCCCTACCAGTATGTTTATAGTTTTACAGTTATATTTTCCCATTTTTGTAATGTTTTTTAAGAAGCTATTTAGACTTTATCCAAAACTTGTGTGTGGAATACCAATTTTAATAGCAAAATATCAAATACATGAATGTGTGTATATTGAAATGTTGGTTAGTATTTGAAATAACAAGAGTGGGTTTTTTTGCATGTATATTGTATTTAAATACAATATAAGTTTCTTCGTCCACTTGTCTCCTCTCCCCACACCTACCAGATAATTTCTAGTTTCATACTTTAGGGTTTTCTGTACTTTTTTTTTTCATGTAAATAATGAAAATAACTTATTCCAGATAAACCAGGCTACCCATGACCAGGCAGTGGTGCTGCAAGCTGCCCTACAGAACATTCCCAATCCAACTTCAGAGTGCATGCTACGAAATGTAGCAATACGTCTTGCCCAGCAAATATCTGATGAGGTTAGTATATTCTTTCCTGTAAAACCTAAGAATTTCCTTTTATTTCATCATATTTCTTAGATTTCCTTTCATAGAGGAAAATGATAGGTTTCCTTAAATTCAAAATACATTTAGGATATTTTGCATACTTTTTATTTTTTTAACACTTAAAAGCATTAAATGAATTATTACTTTACAAAATTATTTACATGTTTTTCATGTGTTTACTTGGGAAAACCAATATGTATAATGGAGTTCAAAGAATATTAGCTAAGTGAATTATGTAAGGTTCTGCACATCTATATTAATGGGTTCTGATACTGAGAGACCAGAACTCAGTTGGTATGGTGTTATTGCAGATTTTAGAAGTAAACTTAGCATCATTTTTCTTGAGGTAATCGATATATTTGAAGAATAACCAGAGATTTTTAACAAGAAAATATTGTTACTAATATTGTAGTCTTTTTTTTACTCTTATGTTTGTCTTTGGTAATATGCTTTTTTTAGAGAGTAACAGGAAAAATGGAGAGAGAGAGAGGTTAAATATTTTATTAAAGGTGACCTGAAATGCCTTTTAATACAAAGAATTCAAGTGTTGAGGTCTCAAATTATTAACAGAAATAAATATATACACCTCTACCCCGATATAACACGACCTGATATAACATGAATTTGGATATAATGCGGTGAAGCAGTGCTCTGGGTGGGGGTGGGGCTGCGCACTCCAGCGGATCAAAGTAAGTTTGATATAATGCGGTTTCACCTATAACACTGTAAGATTTTTTGGCTCCCGAGCACAGCGTTATATCAGGGTAGAGGTGTGTGTATGTATGTGTGTGTGTGTTTTAACTACACATAATGGACAATTGGATCGCCTGGGTGGAGGAAAAATGAACAGCTTTGCTCACAAATGGATCATCCATCTAAATGGCGTGACTTACCCTTATTCATTTCATGCAATGTTGGGTGAGATAATACCTTAAAAAGAGCACTATGTAAGCTGGAAAGCTTGTCTCTGTCACCAACAGAAGATGGGCTAAGTTATTAGATTTGGAATTTTTAGTAATCCATTTAATACATTGTGGCCTCTCAAGGGTGGCCCAAGGAAAAACTAACTTCCTTTCAAGATGATTGGTGCTGCATCAGCTTCCAAAGTCAAAGCAATGCTGACTTGGGCCTGGTCCCCACTAAGTCCCCAAATCGGACTAAGGTACGCAAATTCAGCTACGTTAATAACGTAGCTGAATTCGAAGTACCTTAGTCCGAACTTACCGCGGTCCAGACGTGGCAGGAAGTCTCCCCCCGTCGATGCCGCGTACGCCTCTCGGCGAGCTGGAGTACCGGCGCCGACTGTGAGCACTTCCAGACGCGATAAATCGATCCCAGAACATCGATGGTGTGCCGCCGGACTAGCCGGTAAGTGAAGACTAGGCCTTGGACTTCAGGACCTGTATAGGAAATAATCTCTTCATACCACCTCAGAACATTGCTGAGATATCCAAAAGTGTAGAGACCCTCCATGACCATTTTAACCATATGAAATGTACAGCGTCTGCCACAAGCAAAAAAAGACACAGGCTTGAGAAAAAAGGTTGATGGAACTGGACACCAAAACAGGATCCCTAGTTTTCATCATTGCTACCATTGGAGCTGCATCAGTCGTGAATTTTGTATATGAAGTTGCCAGTGTAGAGACACTGCTTTAGTCATAGCTTTTTCCGTAGAAGAAATAGGTCATGGAGGGAGGGAGGGCAGGATGTGAATTGTGATTTTTACATGCTCTGTGTGAATGAAATTTAAAAAAAAAATATTAAAAGAACACTAGCAAGGCAGATCAAAGGAACGAGACTCAGATTACACAGCATCAGTACTAAAATATCATCTATATATTTGCAAAAATGAAGAAAACTGCTGAAGAGCTAAATCTGAAGTATAATTTGGTTTTTCTTGTATATTTTGATGGCCAATGATTAGTTTTTCTTCAGATTTTTTTGTTTTGTTGTTTTTATTTAATTTTGAGAAATTTGATGCAGCCTGTGAGAGAAGAATACAGTAAGAGTTGAAGGGCATTGAAAAATCTACATATTTTTTTAATGATCATACTTAAAGTTTTTAAAGTAACTTTTCTCCAGACTAAACAAGCCTATTTTTGTTTTCTTAATGTGTGAAAGTTCTCATTGCAATGCTTCTGATGCAAGGTGAATCTTTTGGTGGAGAGATTGGTGAAGAGCTTACTTTCTGTTCCAGCTATTCCCATTTCCATAGCTGTAGTGTAGGTTCATCTAAGATTAAAAGCTCATGATGGAACCAATTTATTTATTAAGCTTTTTATGTTCTCAGTGTTTAATAAATCTGAGTATTGGAAGATTTACGTTGACAGAAAAAAAGGTGACTAGATATCTGCCTCCTCAAAGGATTTTGGAAGTTTTCCCCTGTCAGAGGGACGTATGCTTCCTGAACAATGTTACCTTGAATATGAACTCCTGAAATTTTAATGAAAGCTTGTTGCAAACTGGGAGAAGTTACGATTGTGGTATTTACTTTTTTTGTAATGTTTTAGATGTTTGTACTACTAAATATTTGATATATATGAATCAATATACACCTCTACCCCGATATAACGCAACCTGATATAACACGAAATCGGATATAACATGGTAAAGCAGCGCTCCGGGGGGGGGCGGGGCTGTGCACTCCGGTGGATCAAAGCAAGTTCGATATAACGCGGTTTCATCTATAATGCGGTAAGATTTTTTGGCTCCCGAGGACAGCGTTATATCGAGGTAGAGGTGTAGTTCTTTATTTAAAACAGTTACTAAAAGTAAAGCCACAGAAAACTTATAGCTTATCTTTACAAAATATGCATTTATAGGAATTAATTTGAAATACACATTCTGTTAACTACTTTGGATCTTGCAGATGGTTTTATGTATTAACAGTTTTCCCCTCTAGCCTTGGATTTTACTGTTCCAAACAGCCCGATTGGAATTATTTTGTTTTTATAGCTCCCATCGACAAAATATAATATAAGGGCTCCCGAAGGTACTGTGTAACTCAACTAATCATAAAGTTGGCTTTAGTATGAGAACTACTGTTTTGTTGTTTAAAGTTCTATAAAAATTAGAAACTTGACTGTCATATTTCATGCTTACATCACAGTAGAGAGAAACGTCTTATTACACCATAGCTGAAATGCATGACTTTTCCTTAGAACTGTAGTTGGATTTTATCCTTATCTGCTTATTATTGTAAAATATATAAATTGGGTGGGGAGAGTCAGATTTTGGACCTACAAACCTTGACATTGTCACTTTAAGACTGACTTTTTTCAGTTACTTAAAATACAAAATTGCAAAAATTCTGACTTTCATGTTTGAGAGTATAATAATTTGCTTTCTTCCTCTTCATTATATAAAGTGATTACAGTTAATGTTAAATGGAATATTTTTTTTCGTATCTAAAAAGAGGAGTCAGAGACCAGGATTTAAAAAAATGTGTCTGAAGTTAGGCAGCTTCGGAACTTCTGCGCTCTCAACACTTTGGAAAGCCAGGCCACTTACTTAGGGTACGACTATACTTACCTCCAGGTTCGGCGGTAAGCAATCGATTTTCTGGGATCAATTTATCGCGTCTTGTCTAGACGCGATAAATCGATCCCGGAAGTGCTCGCCGTCGACACCGGTACTCCTGCTCCACGAGAGGAGTACGCGGAGTCGACAGGGGAGCCTGCCTGCCGCGTGTGGACCCGCGGTAAGTACCTTGTAGTTCGAACTAAGATACTTCGACTTCAGCTACGTTATTCACGTAGCTGAAGTTGCGTATCTTAGTTCGAACTGGGGGGTTAGTGTGGACCAGCCCTTAGGCTTGCAGGTCCAGATGCTGGCATCTATCTTGAGGCGTAGGGTTTTGTTAGGTTTTTTTTTTTTTTAAAGGTTGGCCTATATAATTTGCTATGAATATTCTCAAATACCATATCCTCCAGATTAAAAAAATTATATTAGGTGCTCTTATAAGGAGATTATGGCATATAAAACCAAGTTTACATTCATGATATAAATGTGGTCAAGGGGAGGAGGAAGGAGATGCAGTACTCCTCAAAACTAAAACTTGGTCATTAACTTGTACCTTTTGCTAATTTTCCTTCCTGAAGGAGAATTTTAAGGACGTGTGTTTGTGTATGAGGATGAGGTTTGGGAGGGAGGGGAGGCAGGAAAGATGTAATTTCACTCTGATTGCATATTTTAAATGAATCACACCTTTATAAAGCATGTTGGAAAACGAACAACTCTTTTGCAGCAATTGGTCACTGATAAAAACATGATGCTATAGTTTCAAAAATTTAGTACAGTAATCCTCACTTAACGTTGTAGTTATGTTCCTGAAAAATGCGACTTTATGCGAAATGATGTTAAGCGAATCCAATTTCCCCATAAGAATTAATGTTCATTGGGGGAGGGAGCGGTTTCCAGGGAAATTTTTTTCACCAGACAAGAGACATTATATACATATACAGTATAAGTTTTAAACAGTTTTAAACGAACAGTTTTTAATATTGTACACAGCAATGAATGATTGTGAAGCTTGGTTAAGGTCCTGGAGTAAAAAGGTGGAATATTTCCCAGGGACTGCCTTGCTGCTAAATGATGAACTAGCACTTGGCTGAGCCCTTAAGGGTTAATATGCAGTTGTTAATGTAGCCTCACACTCTACAAGGCAGCATGGGCTGAGGCAAGAGGGAGGAAACACAATAGAAGGAGGGCAGTAGCTGCAAAAACTGAACATGATGATGAGCCCACTCTATCCAGCTGGAGCGCACCACTCCCTCCTCCTGACAGCACATGCATGACTGCACAGGTGCTGACTTTCCAAAGTGCTGGGTGGTGCATGCATGAGTGAGAGAGAGAGAGACGTGCATTGCCCCCTTTAAGTACGCTGACCCCAGTTCAAGTACATTGCCCTTTTAAGCAGATCAGACAGGAAGCAACAGCTTCCAGCAAGCTCCCTCCTTTCTGTCCCTGAGCCCTGTCCCCCTCCTCTGCTTTGTGGAGAGGAGGTACAGAGCTGGGGAGGGGGCAGGAGCAGGTGGACATCCTGATACTAGCACCCCTCTCCCCCAGCAAGCAGGAAGCTCCAGGGAGCAGCTCCAAGGCTGAGGGCAGGGCAGGAGCAGCACGGCAGTAGGGGGAGAGACAGCTGAACTGCTGCTGGGCAGCTGCTGAGCCACATACCTTACAGGGAATTTAGGGGATCTGATGGGAGCGGGGGCTGTTGGCCCCCCTGGTTCTAATCCCCACAAGGAGGTGCTGCTCTTCCAGAGAATCCTGCAAGCAATGGACAAAGCAGGCAGCTGCCAAATGACATTATAAGGGAGCATTGCGCAACTTTAAACGTCCATGTTCCCTAATTGATCAGCAATGAAACAACGTTAACTGGGACGACTTTAAGTGAGGAGTTACTGTATATAAACTAGGAACTATGCCCCAAAACTGTTGCATTCTAGTAATTCATTCATAAAACAGACTCAGATTACCTTTGCAGGTGTTCGGATCTGTGATAAACTTTGTATGGCCTATGTGTAGCAACATTCCTTTTGAAAATTAATTAGCAGTTTGGATGAACTCTTCTGTGCTTGGATAGTAGCTAACATGCAATATCTTGGTTATTTTTCTTAATATCAAATTTAGTTATGCCATTTTATAGGCTAATTGCTTTCCAAATCACAGCTGTTTTGGAGTTGAGAGCTAAGCAGAGAAATCCAGTAAATGTATATTTTATGTATACTTCTCTAATGAAAAATGGCTGAGCAGATTATTTTCAATATTGTTTTTTTTTAAACTAATTTTAATCTTTTTTCTAAATTTTGGCCAGGATCAAATATTTTTATCACTTACCTAATATCAATTTATAATACTATATCTCAGTAACAATAGTGGCGTGAAGGAAGATCCTGAGACACTATCTAATACACACATTTGGCTTTCATGAGCATTGCTAAGATGAAAGTGAAGTGTAAAATGCTAAATGAAGGCACAAGCATTTCTAAGTTATAGCATCATCTTTTTTGTTTCAATATAAAATGTCTTTAAGTAGTGTAAAGATTCTATTTTTACGAGGTTAGTTGCCGTAATGGTGTAGAGTCCATTTTAATATTACTAGCAACTGTATTTTAATGTTGCTGTGGTTTGTTTATTTCTTTGTCTCCAGGCTTCAAAATACATCCCTGATATCTGTGTTATTAGAGCAGTACAAAAAATTGTCTGGGCATCAGGGTGTGGGTCAGTACAGCTGGTGTTCAGCTCAAATGAGGAAATTAGTAAAATTTATGAAAAGGTAAGAATTCTTAAGCAACTTCTTTTTCTATTTAATTATTTGGTCAGCTATAAAAAGGACAGTGTCAAGTAATTTAGGCTCAAAATGTGACTTATCTTCAAATAGTTATATTCTTGTTGGTAATATACTTTGGATTCTAATGTAGGGTCACAGTTTTGATACTGTAGTTAAGATTGAGATGGTACTTCCATGCTGTGTGCCTATTTTCAATTATTTTTGGGCTTAAATTTCTTAAACTTAGTTAAATTTTTTTCTATTGTATCCAAATGTGAAATAAGCATTGGTTACATGCTAAATTTTTCAGGTGTACTTTGTAATTTGGATAATTCAAATGCTTAAGTTTTTAAAGCTCAGACTAGGCATATATGTAATGAAAAATGTTGTTGGCCTCTCTTTTTTGGAAGAAATTTGATTTTGAAATTGACACTGAAGCATTGGTAAAACTGAGTGATAGCATGTATAGCAGTTTATTTTCCTTAATTGCTTATGCACATACTTGGAGTTAAAATATCAGATCTTTGCATACACAGGATTTAAGGGGTGGGTTAGACCAATCGGAGTTGGAGATATTTCTGGGTATCATACAAAATGTTTATACTGTCTCAAGCTTTTGGATCTTTTTTTCCCCTTGGTGTACACTGCTCAGAACCTTGTTCTTATAAAAGTAACCTTCGACTTATCAACAGTGGCTTATAAAATTTTAAAAGTAATGCCATAACCAACTCCTAGAATTGTATTGCAAATATATGTGTATCGTGGGATGATGTAGTTAAGGAAGTTGCTGAATTCTGGAAAGAGCAGGTTCTATTTGTCTCACATGTCTATTCACTAACTCCTCTGAATTTTCAAAGTTAATCAAGTTAATCTGGCACTGCTCAGCACTTAGGAAGAAGGAATTTGGTGGGATGCTTTTATTCTTTGTTTTCTAGACCTTTTGCTTACATTTTTGATTTACAGAAAAGTAGGTTTACTTCCAGAAAAAGCAGCTTCTCATTTAGCTAGCTTAGTAGCCCTAGCACTTCTGATTTCCTAGGTATCCTGTTCACTTTCTCACAAAATGAGTTCCTCACTAAGAATAATTCTCCCTTTATTTGAAGTTTACTAACGGGGCTAAATTCTGGCTAAGCTGTTGTGGTAGTAGAGAAGCAGAAGATGCTCTCATATGTTTCTGTATTTGCTACCCATATCATAAAAAAGGAGTGTGGGAGGGGAAGCAGGTTCCACATGCAGGTTTGTGGAAGGGGCAGGCTAGGGCAGAACTACTTGAAGTCTTGTTGTGCATGGGGCCTGTTGGTTCCTTGTCCCCTTTTCTACCAGCACTCTAGCCAATACAGCTGCCCTGGCATCCTGGAGAGCCTCCGCTGTGCTGTGCTATAGACCTGGCACAGTTTACCCCCTTCTTAAAATAACAAGGAAACCAGGTGGGAGTATAGCAGTGCAACAATGTGCTGCTGTTTACTGTGGCTTTGTGGCAAAGCCACAATTGAACCTTGACTCTCTGTTTCAAGCTTTACAATTTGTATTTGTAAACTATATAGTTAAAGATTGAATTGAAAACATTAGGCAGAGTATGTATCTTAAATAGGAATGTTGGCCACAGAAATAACTAGGAGAAACTATAATTGGATGAATGATGTTGAGAATTATACACAAGTTGAGGAGAATCTTTCCTACACATTAATTTTAAATGCCATTTCACTTTGTTTTAGGAATTTTTCACATTTGTTTTAGATTCTCACCCATTTTTCCCTCGGGGTGAAATCACCCCATTGAGAAGTCTAACACAAGACCTGTGCAACACTTTAAAACCAATTTAAACCCTGAAAATAAGACTCAGATGAAACTTAAACTGTGCACAGGCCTTGTGCTAGTTCTTTGCACAGGGAGAATTTCACCCTCTTTGTACACAAACATCAATGTCAACCATTCTCTTTGGTGTTTGTGCCACTGATACTGATGCATGTATTAAACCAGAGGGCTTGTCTACACAAACAGTTGGTTGCAAGTGGAGGTGTAAATCTGCCCCGTGCTAGCTTGCTGTGCAGTGACTGTCCACATGGACCCTGCTACTGTGCACAAAAAGTTCCGTAGTGTGCTTTGTTCTATCCCGACTATGAAAAAGGAGTAGATTAAAGCACAATAGGAAACTTTTGGTGAGTGTCAGCAGAGTCCACATGGCCACTTAGTGCATGGCAGGTTAGTGCGGAGTAGATCAGTATGTTTACGCAGAGAAGCCCAGAGCTACATAAGCATGAAATGTGATATGAGGTGACACTGGAAATGAAGGAAAAACTCTCGGGAACAAACTATAAAAAGAAAGGAGAAATTGCAGAAGCAGAGTGAAGGAGGGATAAAAGCAAAAGTGAGATGGGAGGAAACAAAGTAAAATGGAAGAAGGGGAGAAATGGCAGAAATGGGGGGGTATGATGGAAGGGAAAACTGCACAAAATCCAAGTTTTAAGTGACAGAGGCAACAGCGTAGGAACACAGACTACAAGAAATTACTGTAGAATAGTTCGTTTGTAATACTCAGCGCACTGCAGTGGTGCAGCTGCAGCACTTCAGTGAAGATGATACTATGCCGATGGGAGAGGTTCTCCCATCAGCGTGTTGTTAAAATCCACCTCTGCTAGAGAGGGTAGCTGTCAATGGGAGAAGCCCTCCCATTGTTGTAGCGCTGCCTACAAAGGGGGTTAGGTAAATATAACTATGTTGCTAATGGGTGTGGATTTTTCACACCCCTGAGCAATGTAGTTATACCGATGTAAGTTTTTATAGACCTGTCCTGAAGTATTGCAAAAACATACCTGTGACTGTTTCGGGTGTTTAGTCAACTAGCCCCTTGCTGTGAAATCGTTAATCTGATTTTCTCCAAAGCATTACACTTGTGGGGAAAAAAACTAGATGATTTTTTTAAAGTGGCATACTAATAATTAGATTCTAACTGCTGGAGGATGGAGACATTTCACAAAGGCTTCTTCTGATGCTAATAGTTCAATGGACTCTGCTTCATTTTTGACAATTTTGAGTTTTCAGTGGAACTTGGAGAGACAGCTCTCATCAGAGTTGTCAGAATCCTCAAAATTAGAATCTGTAAATGAAAGTTCAAAACTCACTTATTAAATCATCTGGTGAATTTATTTTTCTTTTATATTAAAAATTAAAACGTATTTTAGAAGGTGGGTCCAGGTTCTTCTGGAATTCTTCCTTACCGCCCCAATAAGCCTTATGTTACAGCAGTCCTTTTGGTCAGAGAGGACTGCATTTGGTTTTCCACCAAACCAGATCAGCACCATCTTAAGCCATGGCACAGAGAGACTTTTTTGAAGTGCTCCCTACCCAGAGGATCTGAATGATACTTTCACAGCCCAGCCAGTTCTTGTGCTAAACAAAGAGATAAGCTTGGACCACTACAGGACTGTATCAAGTATCAGAGGGGTAGCCATGTTAGTCTGAATCTGTAAAAAGCAACAGAGGGTTCTGTGGCACCTTTAAGACTAACAGAAGTATTGGGAGCATAAGCTTTCGTGGGTAAGAACCTCACTTCTTCAGATGCAAGGACTATATGTTATCCTGCTTCTAGATCACGGGACTCCTTCCTTCCCTTTCCCCCCCCCAACTCCCCCCCCCCAAATAATTAAAATAAAACCCATCTTTGTAGAAGGGGTGGATTGTGCAGGATAGTTGCTCTTCTTGAGTTGTTGGGATTCTGTCTGCACCCTCAAATCACTTAACATGCCAAAGATGTCAGATTATCTAATGCAGTGATTGTAAATCTTTTGTTTCTTGATTGCCACCCAAAGAAGAAAAATTAGCATAGCCTCAGTTACCAATACATGGATGTGTTGCACATTAGTTTGTGTAGACCCTGCTGGTATACAATAAAAGTTTGTTGAAGAGCATGAATGCAGGCTCTACATTGACTAATTAATGTGTAATGCATTAGAGTGCTTTAGAAATCACACCCTGTAGTCCATGTTACTGCTCTGTGTTGATGAGCTCTAAGGCACACTTTCTTTGCTTTGTCCTCTCCTTCTACCACTTTCCCTCATTATCTCCCTTTCACACCCTTCTCTTCTTCCCACATACTTAAGCCTGTGATCTATCTGGCATCTAAAATGCATATTCTTTGTATATATACCCCTCTATAATACTGTCATATAATAATCACTGTTGGTGATGGGTAAGGTTGAAATTTGGCATATGTTCTATTGGCTCAAAGCTTTTTCAAACAACTTAATGTTGGTTTTTATATTGTGTGCCTGCATTTTTTTTTAAATCACCTTGCAGAAGCTTTGGCAAAATCAGTTCAGCCATTTTTTAGTTCTGCTAAAAGGGGTGGGGAGTACCTATATTCCAGTCAGAAAAATTACGTGTTATCTCAAAAATGGCCCAAATATAACAATTCAAATTTGGCTTATTTGATCTGAAGAAAATTCTATTCTTTTCTCATTTTAGGAAAGGAGTGCTAAGAACTTCTCAGTTAGTCAAATAGGTCCTGAGCACCTTAGAACCATAAAGCAACTCCTTAGGGCTTTCTAAAGCAATGCAGGATGACAACTCTGCTGTGTTCGAAGTACAGCTCTGCTTGCAAAATTTTAAACTCCACATTTGCACTGCATTAGAAACTTTCCTTTTTATTGGAGAAAAAAAATGTGAGCAACTAGCAGTAACATACAATGATAGTAACTTCTATCCACTTGCTCCTCCATTTTTGCACCTCAGCTCTTCCACAAAACTGCTATTCATGCTTCCTTGGTCTTCCCCCAAACTCCCATCCAATATTCTTCCCTCCTCCTTCTGCACAGTTTGCAAAGTAATGGCTCTCCTGGGGCATATAAAAACGTGGTGGTGTTGCCCCAGGGTGCATAAGACCTTCCAGGGATCTTGGCCCTCCATGCACACCCTGAAATGTGCTGCTGAGTATCCTGTCCCATGGGCCTGGGTTCATATTATCTTGTGCCTGGGATGACTCTGCAGTTGTCTAGGTTTGGGATCAGGGGCAGCTCCAGGCACCAGCGCAGCAAGTGCGTGCCTGAGGCGGCAAGCCACGGGGTCAGCCTACTGGCTGCTGTGAGGTCAAGCTGCCTTTGGCGGCATGCCTGTGGGAGGTCTGCCGGTCCCGCGGCTTCAGCGGTAATTCGGTGGTGGGGACGCTGAAGGCACGGCACTGGCGGACGTCCTGCAGGCGTGCCGCCGAATCCGCGTGGCCAGCGGACCGCCTGCAGGCGTGCCACCGAAAGCCACCTGACTGCTGTGCTTGGGGCGGCAAAAACCATAGAGCCGCCCCTGTTTGGGATGCAATGGGACGGCCATGCAGCCTGTGTTGCCACAGCTGAATTTGTCTCTATTGCCTACTGAGGATCTGGTCCCTTACCTGAGGGGAATTAGTGAAGCTCATGTCCGAGGTGTATAACAGGTACAGCTGCTAGAGGTTTTTGTGCCTCTAGTAACTTTTCTGGGTCCTTGAGTGCTTAATTTCTCAGTCTTAACATTAAATTAGTAATATTTTTAATACATGTACATATACAGTATGAGTGCATATGCTCTCTCTAAATGGGGGTCTGCTTATTCATAAGATTTTTGAAGAAGACTGAGAAAATGCTTTTTAGTTTTTGTGAGTGGCTGGCTGAGCTTCTCTGAATTGATCATTTTCATGCTTCTGAGATTTGAATTGTATTGTAGTTGTGATTTAGAGTGCCTAGAGCCTTAAGCAGTTTTTAGTCCCCCCAAATAGAAATAATTTGTCAGTCCCCCCTCTGCACAGCAAGCAGGAGGGTCCCGGGAGCAGCTCCAAGGCAGGAGCAGCACATGGCAGTGGGAGGCGGGACAGCTGAACTGCTGGCAATTGATAGCCTGCTGGGCAGCTGCTGCACAGGGAACTTAGGGGAGTGGGGAGCTGATGGGGGGCTGCCAGTCCACCCTGGTTCCAAGCCCCCACCAGCCAGCTGCAACAGGCTACTCTTTCTGCAAGCGGTGGACAAAGCAGGCGGCTGCCAAACAGCGTTATAAGGGAACATTACACAACTTTAAACGAGCATCTTCTCTAATTGATCAGCAATGTAACAATGAAACAACATTAACTGGGACAACTTTAAGTGAGGAGTTACTGTACACATCCTATTATGTGGTGGTTTATACTGTCCATGTCCTCATCTGTTAGTTTGACAAGTAGTATTGAGAAACTTTAACTGGAGGGTGGGAGGGTTAAATAATATTAAGGCGTACTAATGTGAAGGGGGGGGGGGAGAAATTGGTAAATATTGTATTTAAGAAGCTACCAATGTTAAAGGTGGAAAGAAAAGTAACTAAACAAGTATAACTAAGATCCAAGTGCTTGTTACTCAAGTATAAAAAGGTGCAGTCTCTTCTGCATATATTACTATGCATTAGTTGTATTACACTAGTATCTGCAGGACCCAAACAGGTCAGCACCTCACTTAGCTAGGTGTTGTGCAGATATATAGAAGACAGTTCCTACCCCAGAGAACCTATCATTTAAGACAAGATGCAGCAGGTGAGTGAAAAGAGTATAGGGGAGAGAGGACTGAATCAATGTATGTGATAACTTGCATTGTAGATTTAGCTGGGCATTGGGGGACATACTCTTGGTATCCCCTTGTGTTTTAAGCGTACAGCTAGATGCCAGACAAATTTGTTGCACTTTTCTATATCCATTCATGCTGCTCATTTGATTCACTTTACAGACAAATGCAGGCAATGAGCCAGACATGGAAGATGAACAAGTTTGCTGTGAAGCTTTGGAGGTGATGACCTTGTGTTTTGCTTTGATTCCAACAGCATTGGATGCACTTAGTAAAGAAAAGGCATGGCAGACATTTATCATTGACTTGCTATTGCACTGTCACAGCAAGTAAGTGATTTAAAATAAATAACACTTGTATAGCATCTTACCTCTTCAAAACACTGTACAAACTAATCTAAAACACAAGGTAGATGTTCCAGCTATTTATCTGCTTTTTAACTACAAGGGTTTTTTTGTACTGAAATACTAAAGACTTTCAATGTTGGTTTGCTTTGTATTAATTTTTTGACAGCCTATGGTAAGTTCAAAATAAGTTTTTTGTTTTTTTCTGATTGACTGGTTAGTCATGTACAAATATGTATTCGTATTCTGCTTAGCAATATAACTTTGTAACTAGGTTCTGTGTCTCACCAACTCTCATTGAAATCGGAGAGTTGCAGGTGTTCAGCACCACCCAGAATTGTGCTGTTTGTTTGAAAAGTCAGTTAAACCAGAAAAATCTCATCCTGAGACATCCTGAAGAGGGTATTTGGCCATTCTGACTTTTGTTCATAATGTGATGCATGTTAGTAACACTAATGTTGTTACTTTTTAACTTGTACTTATTTGTTCAAAAACTCTAATCCTTTTCTTTTACTGGTAAGAGTGAGAACACTTTAATGTATTATAAATGTCCAACTGACTTGGCAGAGTGCTTATTAAGCTTCCAAAAAGACTAGTAGATGTTATATTTAATGCTGTTTAAAAAAGTTAAATATGATAGCTATAAAATACTTAAGTAATGTCAGCGGGATAGAACTTTGTCACAGGTTAATTTTCTCCTGTTACATGAATGCAGAGACAAAGCATCATTTATAGAAAGGTTTTAAGCTAGCATTGAATCATAAGGTCCTTTTACACTAAATCCTCACTCCCATGAAAAATCATTTTATTCAATGTTTACGCCACCCTTTTAAATATTGATCAGATTATGAAATGTCTCTTTGGTACATGGATTGTTAATACACATAAATAATGTTACACCAGTTTACCTGCATAATCATTGCTTCATCTGAAAATTTGTACAAGTTTGTCTAGCTAGTGAATCTGGAGGGGGGGGGGTGTCTTTACTAAGTATAAAATTCTGAATGCAGATAGAAAAGTAAGTAACGTGCTTCTCAGGTAAACTTTAATTGTTCAAAACATTTTCACAAGCAGCAAATGTGACTGGTAATGTCAAATGTAAATGTGTGGTTTTTGCTGGTTTTGGAAGACTTCCAGGTGGCAACACTTTGATTGTCATTAAATGTCGAGGGTTACTAAAACAACATTATCCAGAGAACTATTATTTTTATTAAAGACTTCTTAGTTCTGGTGTTGTCAGTTCTTTCCATGACTGTGACATCAGACATTTTAATTCAATTTATAAAAGATCAACAATAGATAAAAGTGAGTTAAGTCATGATTGTCCAGTCTGTTGAATGTTAGTTATCTGGGTTAAATCCTAGCCCCATTGAAGTCAATACAAGTTTTGAAATTGACTTGTATGGAGTCAGGATTTCATCCATAGTGTTTGATTTCTTTTCCTTCTAGATGTGACAAACTGTAAAGATTTCTACACTACTCTGCATGAAGTTTTGTGATTAACTTCCCAGACATTTTCTTTAACATATAACACATCTAATACACTAATGTTGAAAGAAACATTTTTTCTGTGTGCATCTCCTAACAAATTCTTTATCTGTTGAGAAAGACTTGTGAAGTGGTTGCCTCTTAACATTCACTCTGGCTGACGTGGATTGCTATATTATCTAAGACAGGTGTTTTAAAGACTGAATCACTGGTACCAGGATAACTGAACTTAGTTATACACCTCTACCCCAATATAACACAAATTCCGATATAACACGGTAAAGCAGTGCTCCGGGGGGCGGGGCTGAGCACTCCGGCAGATCAAAGCAAGTTCGATATAACGCAGTTTCACCTATAATGCGGTAAGATTTTTTGGCTCCCGAGGACAGCGTTATATCGGGGTAGAGGTGTATATGAGCTGAGGATAGCCACAAGAAACATGAACTTCAGGTGTCAAGTTTTTTAGGGGAGTGGGGAAGTTTAATACTGGAGAATAAGCATAATTACTAGATATCAACCTGAAGCAAGGACACATTCTATCTGTTGGTTTGTTTGAAAGCTTTCCAAAGGCCAGACTCTGGGTGTGAAAGCAACTGACACCCAATGTGTTTCAAGATGCTGTTTTTTCAACTTTTGAAATCCGTTATCGCAAATGAATTCTATGATTCCTAAACAACAGTAAAATGTGACATGAAGAACAGTAATAGGCCCATTCCCCATAGTATTTTGTTCAGGAATGTTTTGAGAATCAATCACAACAAAATGGTAAATATCATTCCACAGTACTGTGTTGTGGTTTACAGTAGTGTTGTTTAGCCATACGATTAAGTATCCCTGCATTATCATAGGCTGCAGTTAACAAGGCTGCTATTACTTTGTCATATTGAATGTTGCCTTAGCAGCTTCACAAAAGTTTGAAATCCACACTTAATTAATTTACATATTAGTTTCCATAGCTTGTAGTAAAAAGAAATGCAAACAAAATTTGCTTAACTTTATTTTTAATTACCCTACCAGATATTAAATAGACTTCTATTTCACCATCTCTTGTATTTTTAAAGCTGCCTTTCTATAATATAAAATCAAGGGGTTTTTTTGGTTCCGAGTATATGTACATTACACATCAAACTTAGAGGGTGGTTGCAGCAGAGATATATGTAAAGTTGTTCATTGTTCACCTCTTCTTGAACTTCAGATGCAGTGGTGGAAGACTTTTTTTTCGTAAAAAGCTGTGCAGTCCTGATTGTGCAAGCTTGAATAATGCCTGACATCTCTGGGACAGTTTAGTGTAGGGTTATTCAAGAATCTGGCATCTGCATTTGATTTAATAGTAGCATTTTCCTTTACAGAGATAAATCCCTCATATGATCTGAATTCCAGGAAGTGGATCTCACACTCCATGTGTAAATGATCTAGAAGTATGTTGCATTTATTGGGAAATGAAACACTGCATAGATCCATCAAGATTTTATCTCCTCAGACTGTGTGTGTGCAGAAATTTCAGTTTTTCTTCAGAGGCGGAAAGACAATCAAATGTAGATGAGGCAAAATATCCATTCCCCTGCAATTTTTGATTGATGTAGGTGAGGTACCCACTGTTCATGATGAGGTCATTCATGTCCAGTTATATCTAATATGTGCCATGCAGTGTTTGTGCAGTAAACCAGCACTGTTGAGAGAGAGAGAGTTCCTTTTAGAGATCTGCATCTGCAGTGTGCGTTACACACTGCTTCATATGTTCTCCATTACTAAATGGTTTGATGCTTGGTTAACTCTCATAACTTTTAAATTTGAAGTAGTTTATTTTAAAATAAAGACCATTGTACTATAAAATCTTCTGCTTGGAATGTCAGTCTAGATCTTCTATTTTTTTCCAACAACATAACTATAGTGTTTGATTTATTGTGACTTTTCCAGCAGTATACTCTTTTTGTCATAGCAGCTATAAGTGGTATCTCAAGCAAATAGATTTTTACATCCTCTTTCAACTGGTTTTTTTTGACAAGGCAAGGAATTTGTGATCAGCAGTTATATACTTTTTGGATCTTTTTTTTATGTGAGAACTGGCAGTCTGTCATGGATCACACTTGGGCATCTCTCTACTATTGAATTTTTTTCTACATGAGCATTCAACAGACCACTTTGCATTAGGTTTCCTTTCCCTGTATGATTTAATCCAGGAGTGGCCAATCTTACTGAGCCTTTTACAACGATTTTCAGAAGTTCAGGAGTCAGGGCACACTGGCCAAGGGTCAGAGCTTCAGCCCCTCAGGAGGCGCGTACTGGGGCTCAGAGTTTCAGCCCCGCTCTTGCTGAAACCCCAAGCCCCAGCAGGCGCGCTCCACAGGGCTGAAGCCCCAAACCCCTCTCACCGCTGGACAGAAGCCCCTACCCCACCATCCCACTGTAAGGCAGAGGTTCCAAGCTCTTCCCCCCTTTCCCCCGGCTGCACTTTAAAGTGAGCTGCACTTTAACTGTAAAAGAGCCACATGCGGCTTGCGAGCCATGGTTTGGCCACCCTGATTTAATCTGTTTAGTCATACTAGTGTGGCTAGTATTTTGACATTGAAAGGAGCATCCAAAAGAACTAATATTTAGGCTAGTCTCCTATTACTATGAATGACATCTGTTATTTGTAATGACAAATCCTGTCTTAATGATAATTAGCAACTCCTTGTATTGCTGCAAGAACTGATTCATGAGGCTTAACATTTAACTACATTTGGCATTCACATAAACATCTGGTGCGAATATAACATGCTGTATATTTCTCAGTGCTGATAAGTCACAGAATTAACTTACAGTTGGCTTAAACATCTTACAAGTTACATTTAACATGAATTTTAAATATTAAAGTAAATTTACTTTTGAAGGTATTGGATAGACTGCACTAGAAAGTGAGGTAACCTGTTTACAGAACACACATAGTAGTAGCATAACAACCCCACCTCCAAGCTAAGTATCCAGACCCCTTCAGTAATAGGAGACTACTAAAACTGGTCAGCAAAGGTGCCATTTGTAATGAGTTTTCTGTTCTGGGCATTTATGCATCAGTAACTGGACTACAGCATTTAAATTGAGTATGCATAAATTTGAAGGCCAGAAAGGGACCATTTTGATCTAAACTGAGCTGCTGCTTAACACAGGACGTAGAATTTCACTCTGAATCTTGCATCTTGGCACAATTTGTGGCCTAACTAGAGCATTTTAGAAAGACATCTAGTCTTAATTTGAAGACTCCAAATCATGGAGAATTTATAAGATCCTTTTGGTAATCTATTCCAGTGGTTAATTACCTTGCTGTTAAAACTGTCTTATTACCAGTCAGAACTTTGCTGACTTAAGCTTCCAGCCATTAAATTATGCCTTTGATTGCTAGGTTAGAGACTACTAGTGAACAGCTAAGAGACAGTGTTTACTTTTGATTGCTGCTAACTAGGACCAAATTTGAAGTGGTGCTTTAGTTTTGAGAAATTTTGTTCTGTTTCTATATCCTGACCTCTTTCCCAGTGTGAGACAATTGTACTGTTTCTTTCTTCCTGCAAACACTAGAGGCAGTTCAAACCTATCTTCATTCTGGGGCTTGACCCACACCCCTTTTTTTCCTCATGTCTTAATTCTGTGTCCAACTTGCTAAACAGAGCAGCACTTTAGCTCTCCTGACTCATCCATTACCATCCCAGTCTTTAAAGATGATGTGCCATTAGCTAACAATTTTTCTCACTCTCTCACATGCTATGTAATTTAAGGGACTTTTCCCCTTATATGGGGCCACCCACTGAGCTCCTTATCTGTTTTTCCCTTCTCCACCATCATGGTGAAGCAAACCAGATTTAGCATAATGAAGGATGTCAGCCTAGTCAACTGACCAAAGGGTAACTTATTGTACTGTCTACCTCCTAAAGTGTTTGTTTAAAACTATTAGTAGTGGTGATAACCCAGCTAAGAACTCCTAGGAACTTCTCTATACCCATTCTTAGAGGACCTGCTCATCAGAACAGCCTTCCCCTGGAACCACCAGAAGCAACCCAGAGGGCCCCCTCCATTCTTTGGCAATATGCATTTATGATACATTTAAAGAATATCTCTTTTCAGAGTCAAGATAAATAGATGTCAGTTTTCCCAAAGCAGAGAGGGGTTAGTAAGATCCAGGGACTGACTTCTGAAGTGTCATCCTTCCATCTTTATCCAGGACATAGATCTTCTGATCTCATGCAAAGAGTTTTATCAACAGGCAAGATCACATAAGACAGAGCTTCCAGATTTATTTTTAGGGGCCTGGAATATGATGGTAATCTCCTCTCCCCACTTCCCCCTAATCTTAGCCACGTTTGCCAGGCTTTAGAATTGGGGATAGCTTAGTGGTTTGAGCATTGGCTTGCTAAACCCAGGGTTGTGAGTTCAATCCTTGAGGGGGCCATTTAGGGAACTGAGGGTTAAAAAACAAACAAAAAAAACTGTCTGGGGATTTGCCCTGCTTTGAGCAGGGGGTTGGACTAGATGATCTCCTGAGGTCCCTTCCAACCCTGATATTCTATGATTCTAGAAGAACCATAATACACAGGGAACATGGTCAAGCTCAGATCTTCATAGTGTCATATCTTCAGAATTATCACTTCCTAGATGAAAGTAGTTGGATTGGCTCTTAAGAACTTCCAAGATCACCAGAGAGCAAGGCCATGTGCTGTTTCAGTCAAGCAACACAGTGCTCCTGGCATACATAAATGAGCAGCAGGGTACGAGAATCTCAAATCTAAATGTCAGAGCAGTTCAAATTCTTTTGTGGGCAAAATGTCACCTACCTTCTGTTATGGCAGTCAAGTGTAAGGGAGTACTCTGAAAACAGGAGACTGGCTAAGCAATTAACAGATAAACACCTCAGAATGGTCCTTAAATTGTCCCTGCAACAAAAGTGTTTCTGCTCATATTTCAAAGCTACACCACTAGAGATGCCATAGAGCTATCTCGATGTAACACAAACAGGCTCACAAATTTGCAGATTGGTTTTTCTACCTTTCCTCCACTCTTCCACTACTAGGCCGAGTATGTCAAAAGATGAAAAAGGAGTAAGACATCTGTTGTTCTCATCCCCCGAAAAAGGTATTGAAGGTTTGCTACTCAGACCAAGTAGAGATCTCATGTCTCCACTCTATCAACTTACTAACAGACAGGAGCACGTATCCCAGGACTGTTGAACAGCAACTCGTAAACATGGCAATATTCCTTCATAGTAACAGGTGCTGCAAGCCTTCCGTCCATCCCACTGGTGTTCACAATAGATCAATCCTAGGAAATATGAAGTGTTTCAGCTCTTCCATATATCCTACAGGATGGAACTAAACCTGATCATGTACCAACCACCATTGCATCCCAAGTCTTAGTATAAATCAGACTCAGGCTTATCCAAGTCTGATGTAGATCAGCCTCCCAAGCAGAAGAGTCTTTTTAGCAGGAAGATCCAAGTTTGTTAGAGCAGCATCTCTAACCAAACCAGCAGTGATCTCTTATCTTTCATGTCTGGGATCTCTCTTAACCCATCTATTCAAAATCTACTGTATACAATTACTTCGTATTTCTGTTCCATAAAGGCATAGTGGTCATCAAATCTCTGCTGTTAAAAGATACAAGACTTACTGCATTTTTCAAGAGGGAAAAAACAGTGGCTCTTTGGACTCTAAAATCTTTTGTAACCAATGTTAACTTTTCATATACGTTGCAAGAAATATTTTCCCCTCATTTTGCTCAAATACTCCACATTGGAAGGAAAAAGCATGGCACATGCCACTGTGAGAGAAGCAATTAAAATATATTTTAATAGAATTGATCAGTTCAGGAAAACATCATCCCTGTTCAGTTCCTTCCACCTTTAAATGCCTAGATCTGCAATGCATCCATATTTTGTGTATCTAGTGAACCAAGTGCTGTATCATTGAAGCCTATTCAGCCACAGATAAAGACTATTCCAAAAGGGACCAGATCCCATTCATTGTATTCCACAGTGGCCTCCTGGGCAGAAGATATGTCAGTCACAACAGGGGAAATCTGTAAAATTGCCACCTTGTCAACCATCAAGATTTTTTCATAAAACACTGTAAGCTTTATTTTTCACTCCCAAGCAGAAATGTCTTTTTAGCAGGAAGATCCAAGAGGCGATCCCAAAATTACTAATCTCACTTACTGTAGAGAAGGGGAAATGTTTCTCTTCTATTTTCGTTCTCCCTTCATACTATTTTTTTCTTATTGCTCTTTCTCCCCCAGTACAAGATATTTGGAACAGTTCAAGAATGGAAAAAATGTACCAGATTTCTTTTCTGTAACTGATTTCTCTCCAGTTCCCCCTCCTCCCCCCCAGAGTTAATTTTTTTCTGGATATATGTATGATGGCATATTCAAGGTTCATGTGTACATATATTTAGCACAATTAAAGAAGGTATTAGACAATTATAACATATTAATAAAACTTTTTAATGATTCCATACATCTGTGAAAGTACTCATCGAGCATGAAAGTGGGAGGGGAATAGCTAACTCTCTGGAACTTTTTGGATGAGTCTGAACTGCCACCAGTATTTTCAAGAAAAGAGGCACTACCCATGTCCAGAAAGGAATTCTGTTATATAAAATTACTTCATTTTATCTGATAGTTCTTAGTGTAATGACAGTTGTTCACAGTGACATAGACGTGTGTGTGTGTGTGTGTGTGTGTGTGTGTTGGTTTGGAGAACTTGTCCTATTGTGTGTTTGCCAAATAAATATCTTATGCTTAAAAATATCTTTTAAATAGCACTTTTTTGCATGTTCCAGTTTCTACTATTTTATTTTAAATGGTGAAGACATTAAGTCTCATCAAATTCCAACCATTTGTGAACATACAGTATTGTTTTCTTTTTTACATGTATATGTTGCTGCGTGTTACATGTTCATTCAACATTGTTGTATGTTACGTTGCATGTTACTCTCAATTTTTAATGAAAGAAACCATGATTGGAAGGGCTAGAGAATGGAGACAGCCAACTGAATATTCAGAGCTTCTCTTTTCTTATCTGTGTTCTGATTACATCTTTGTCTTCCTCCCCTACTTTGCGGTATATGCATTTAATTTTAAACTTTGATCACTTAAGGGGATTCTCAGTAAGTCATATTACATACTTGACTGGAAGAACCTTCTTAACAAGATTTAAAATTTATAGTTTGGTACAGGGCCGGCTCTAGGCACCAGCAAAGTAAGCAGTTGCTTGGGGCGGCAGATTTGCAAGGGGGCGCAAGAATCCAGCATGGGAGCTGAGAACCAGCAGGGGGCCCTGGGAACTGTAGTTTCTTGGTTAGCTCCCTGCCTATAGAGCCAGCCCTGGAGCAGGGAAAGAACTACATTTCCCAATATTCCCTTGGCCACTAGCAACGGGAAAGGGTGTGGGAAAGGAGTATGGAACTGAAATCTGTAGCTTGCTGTGAATCGTAGGAACAGAGCCAGCTCTAGGTTTTTTGTTGCTCCTCCCTCTCCCTCCCGCCCACACCCCCTGCTGCCCTCCCCTGCTGCCCCAGCCCTGGGCTCTCCCCCGCACCCCCTGCCACCCCAGCTCTGGCCCCCTCCTGCCGCCCCAGCCTTGGGCTCCCCATCCCGCACACATCCCCTGCTGCCCCAGCTCTGGCCCCCACCTGCACTCCCCTGCTGCCCCAGCTCTGGCCCCCACCTGCAACTCCTGCCGCCCCCACCCTGGGCTCTTCTCCCTTTCCCCCGCATCCCCTGCCGCCCCAGCTCTGGCCCCCACCTGCACCCTCCTGCTGCCCCAGCCCTGGGCTCTCCCCAGTCCTGGGCTCTTTCCCCTCCCCCTCCCCCCGCATCCCCGGCCGCCCCAGCCCTGGGCTCTCCCCCAAAGAAGGAATTGGGGGGACTAAATGGATGGTGCACCTCTCTATCTGAAGCCTAGCAAGGGAGGTATGTGGATCCCACTAGAATTTAAAATGAAAAGTAAGGGAGGGGGGAGGCTCTGGACCTGGGCAGCTTTAGATACAGTACCAGGCACTTAGGAGGATTTCCACTTCTGAGCCATGGAAGCAGAAATTGACTTTTCCTCTCCAGATATAGCTAATATTCAGAAAGGGAATCTAGCACCTGCCTTCCAGATTTGAACACCCTCAAAATTCAGGAGTGCTCAAGTTCAATTTGGGCAGCTGTTACTTCATTTCCCCCAAATCAAATATACTAATCCACTGTAACTTGCTGTAGAAAAAGTAGAATAAATTGAGCAAGAAATGCTTCCCAGTGGTTATTAGGACTGGAATTGCTATTTTCAACAGCCATTGCTTTTTTTTTAAGTTTTAGTTTTATTTGTTTAAAAGGAAGTCCGTGATAGTGCATTCCCCATAGAAACAAAGAATGGAACAAAAGAGTAATAAAGGCATCTCAACTTTTCCTCATTTATGTAGGACAGTCTTATAATATGCATCCAGATATCCTCCAATCACACAAGCTGAAAATTGTTCCACTTTACTGCAGTTCTGTAACCATATGGGAACCAATCCTGTCTGTGTTCTGTGCACATCCAAAATTCCTGCTGAATGACCCACCCTGGGAGCGAGTTACCAGTGACCCAGGGCCGGGGCAGCAGGAGGGTGCAGTTGGGGAGGGGGAGAGCCCAGGGCTGGGGTGGGGGGCAGCCAAAAATTTTTTTGCTTGGGGCGGCAAAAAACCTAGAGCCAGCCCTGGTTGGGTAGATTGTGCTCATAAATTGTTTCAGCTCTGATTTTTTTTAAATATGACCTGCAATTAGGATGCCAGAAGTCCAGTATCTTGAGAATTATATGCTAAATGTCACAAATAGCAAAGGTGTAAAGGGCATTCAGGATATAATTTGTTTTAAACTTTGCACTCTCATGTCTCACTAAAGTCCAGGTCATCAGTTTTGACTTCATTTGATGTTCAATGCATACATAGTATGTAGGTGAAGTTGCATCTGCCATGGAATAAGGAGACAGTCTAGGAAATAAACTGTTCTCATACTGTATTGCATAGTTTTGCAAAGATTCTTTTAATGTAGTTTACACCCTATGGAGTACAAGATATTTAAAAAGAAACTGCAGTCTTCAAACGTGTTGGAGCCTTTTGTTTTTTTTAAGTACTTAATGGACCACCCCACTCTCTAGTGGATTCCAGTGTCGGGTTAATGTCACCATGTTAGTATTGGGCCATGCAGCAAGGGCTGGCAGTCGTACAGAATTGCTGGGTGTTTGTTAAATCTGTTTGCAGATCACCTTCACTTATATTGAAAGATGACAACACAGATTTTTTTGCTCATCTTGTTTTAAAAAACAAGGTGAGCTATTTAAAAGTTTGTTGTATTAATGATTCTTTTTATAGTTTTTGGTTTATACATGAGTAATTCTCTTGAAAGAAAAAACAAATGAGGGACAATAACTAAACTGTGAAGGTATTGCTGTTTCTTACATTTTGCCAAAAATAATTATATTGTGCAGTTTGATATATAATTTAATTTTTTTCTCTTTTTCTAACAAAAATTTTTCTTTGCTTGTTTACGTCCATTCCACATTAGGTGTACACACGCCACATGCATGAGCGTCGGAAACTGTTCCCTTCGCAGTACCCAGCAGACTGGCGGGGCCCCCGCCTGAGTGGTGCCACTGCGCCGTGCATATACACCCCCGCTTGCTCGACCCCCTCCAGTTCCTTCTTACCAGCCGGGGCAGTGTTGGAACAACCTCTTGCTCTCCTACGAGAAGCAATCCCTTAGCTTTAGAGTACTTAGCAGCTATCAGTTCGTTAGCATTCTATTGTGTGAACACTTAATAGATTAGGTGCTTGGAGGTTTCCAGCACCCGCCCCGGGGCATGCCGCAGGCCCACGGGTTTAAAGCTTGCGCCACGTGCCGGTTAGTGACCTCCACGACTCCTGTCTGCGTTGCCTGGGGGAAGCACACCAAACAGAGGTGTAAGATTTGCAAGGCGTTTAAGCCTAGAACAAAGAAAGAGAGACTTTCGCTTGAAGCAGTTGTTGATGGAGGCAGCGTTGCAGCCATCGGGCCCAGAGCGCCCAATGCTGGCTCCAGCTTCCTCGGTGCAGAGTGTCCCGGAATTGTCAAGAGTCCCGGTGCCGGACAAGCACCGCAAGCTGTCGGCCCCGGAGAAAAGTAGGCCCCGGCACCGCTCATCCTCCCCGGTGCGGCCCAAGGCCAAGCCAAAAGAAGGGTCTGGACGTTCCCCCCTCCCCCCCCCCCCAGGAGACCAGCGCCATCTAAGGGCCCAGGCACCGGAAAGAGTGGAATGGACGTTGTGCCGGCACCAGTGGCACTGGTGCCACAAGTCCCTCTGAGTCCAGTCCTAAGTGAACTCAGTGAGGACAACGGGCTTGAGGGAATAATGGATCAGCCCTCCACGCCTGACGCATTTGAGGCGGTGAAGGACCTCATAGGGTTGTCGGCGGTGAGCCCCCTCCCGATCAGGGAGAAGCCCGCGGTGCTGTTGAGGGGAAAGCCGGCAATGGTGCGCCGTTTGAGGTCACCATCCCTGCATCGCTCCCGGCGTTGGTCTCGGTCAAGCGTTGAGTCTACGGACTCTCAGTTACCCCTGACGCAGAGGGAAGCCTCGGTACTGGAGCCGAGTCAGTGCACGGAGTTAGTGCAAGTGACCCGATGCTCTCCGGCACCCTCCAGAGACTGGGACCAAGAGAAGGCGAGCTGGCCATAGCCGAAGGCTTCCAGAAGTCACTGGTCCTGGTCCAGGTCTCGGGAGCACTGACCCCGGTCCCAATCGGTGAGAAGACGCTCGTCGATCTCCCGCCAGCATAGGTCGACGGCACCGTTCTGGCCTTCACGCTCGGGGTCACCAGAGTCCGGCGCCGACTCGAGCCGATAGTTACTCGCACTGGGCACCGGAAGGCAGAGATCACCAAGCTGGGTGGAAACCCCAGTGGGGACCACCGGACACTGGCCCTTCTGAACCCCCGGGGCCTACCACCAGCGACAAGAGGCTCCCTCCAGGGCCAGCTACTCTGTGCACTGGTCCCGGTCCTCCGTGCGGGAAGCCAAGGCGTCCAGACCGCCTGCACAGTCACCGAACGAGAGGCTGGAGAAACCGGCACCGAGGCCGGTGCCTCCCCTGGGTCAGCTGTCGGGGCCCAAGATGGATGCTCCTCCTTCAGGGGAGGGGGACCAAGGGGACCAGCAGGAGGAAGTGGAGCAGCTGCTGACCTCCTCATCATCCCCGGATGAAGCGGTGGCAGGCATAGTGGTATCAGGACCTCCGCCAAAAGACCACAGAGCCTACCAAGAGCTGCTGCGTAATGTTGCCCATAACTTGGGGTTACAGGCCGAGGAGACGGTTGAGCAAGAGGACCCCATGGTGGACATTCTGAGCCCAAAAGGTCCATCCAGAATAGCGCTCCCACTCATTAAGACCATACAGTTGAACTATAAGACTATATGGCAGACCCCGGCCTCCAGCGCTCCAGCAACCAAAGGTGTGGAACGCAAGTACTTCGCCTCGTCGGGTATGAGTTCTTGTTTTGCCACCGAAGCCCATGTTCCCTGGTAGTCTCTGCGGTAAACAAGAGAGAGCGCCATGGGCAGCAGGCCCCGGGACCTAAGGCCAAGTAAGTGAAGCGCCTGGACCTGTTTGGCAGGAAGGTGTATTCCTCAAGGGACCTCCAGTTGAGGATTGCTAACCAACAGGCCATCCTCAACAGGCATAATTTCAACTTTTGGGCGGCAGTGGGGAAGTTTAAGGACAGCCTCCCACAGGGTTCCCAACAGGAGTTTATGGCGCTGGTGGACGAAGGCAAGGCCGTAGTGAAGACCTCTCTCCAGGGGTCCTTGGATTTGGCAGACACGGCGGCCAGGACAATCGCATCTGGCATGGTCATGCGACGCTCGGTGTGGGTGCAGGAGTCAGGTCTGCCGCCTGAGGTCCAGAACTCACTCCAGGACCTCCCCTTCGAAGGGTCCTGGCTCTTTTTGGACCACATGGACGCAAAGCTGCATAGCATCAAGGACTCGGGCCACGCTCAAGTCGCTGGGTATGCACACCCCGGCGACCCAAAGAAAGCCGCAGCCGCCACCTCAGTGTCACTACCAACCTCGTCCTAGGCATGAGCCTTATTGCAGGCAAAATGGGGATACAGGAGGCGGCGTAACAACAATAGCTCCAATAGGCCAGGACAGAGCCAAGGCCAGCATAAGTCTCAGCCTGGCCCTAAAGCAGGCTTTTGAAGGTGCGCTCGAGGACAGCGTACCGGACTAATCGCCGGATTCGTCCACTGGTTTCCTGAACCGCCTGTCCCACTTCTCCCGTGCGTGGTCCAGTATTACGTCAGACCACTGGGTGTTACGCATGGTGCGAAGTGGTTACAGGATGCAGTTCTCCTCCGTGCCTATCCTTCACCCCCCTTCCCCGTTCCTCTTCAGGGACCCTTCTCATGAGCACCTCCTGGAAAAGGAGGTTCGCACGCTCCTAGAGGCAGGGGCAGTAGGCAGTAGAGTTGGTACCGAAGGACCTAAGAGGGAAAGGGTTCTTCTACTGCTACTTCCTCATTCTCAAGGCCAAAGGAGGCCCTTCTGGACCTGCGAGGGCTCAATAAGTTCCTGGTCAAGGCCCAGTTCCGCATGGTCTCTCTGAGCACCATCATCCCTTCCCAGGATCCGGAGGACTGGTACGCTGCCCTCGACATGAGAGACGCGTACTTTAATATCGCCATCCACTTGGCGCATCACCGATTCCTGCGCTTCACTGTGAACCAAGAACATTACCAGTTCATGGTTCTCCCCTTTGGCCTAGCTGCGGCAGACGCGTCAGACCTTGCATGGGGTGCTCACCTAGGAGACCTCAGGGCTTGTGGTCGGGAGTGGAGTGGTTGCTCTATATCAATGCGAAGGAGCTCAGGGCGGTTCATTTAGCCTGCCAGACCTTTCACGCCACTTTGAGTGATCACAGCATGAAAGTTCTGACAGACAACACGACCGCCATGTTTTACATAAACAAGCAGGGCGGAGCTCGCTCCTTGCCGCTCTGCCACGAGGCTCTCCTCTTCTGGAACTTTTGCATAGCCCACACCATTCACCAAGAGACGTCAAATCTCCTGGGGGTGCAGAACGACCTGGCGGACCACCTCAGCAGGTCATACCGCATGCATGACTGGACATTCAGAGCGGACGTTGTGTATTTGCTCTTCCACAAGTAGGGGTTTCCCTGGGTAGACCTGTTTGCCGCCAGGGGCAACGCCCAATGCCCATAGTTCTGCTTGTTCCAGGGCCACAGCCTGGGCTCAATAGCAGACACGTTTGCGATCCTGTGGGGAGGGGAATTGAAATACCCCTTTCCCCCGCTTCCTCTGGTTCACAAGGTCCTGCTCAAGGTGCACAGGGACCGGGCAGCGGTTATCCTCATCGCCCCGGCCTGACCCAGCCAGCACTGGTTCACCATGCTCCTGGAGCTGTCAGTGAAAGCCCTGGTAACCCTGCCCCTACACCGGGACCACCTCATGCAGGACGGAGGGTGGCTCCTCCAACCTGATCTGCAATTACTGTATCTGACAGCGTGGAAGCTCTGTGGCTGAACGCTTTGGAGAGCCAGTGCTCCCTCCCTGTGCAGCAGGTTCTACTTGGTAGTAGGAAGCCCTCTACCAGGGCGACTTACCTGGCCAAGTGGAAGAGGTTCTCATGCTGGTGTGGGCCCCAACAGGTTCAGCCATGCCAGGCTCCGGTGCCTACCATTCTAGAGTACCTACTGCACCTCAAGCAGCAGGAGCTGGTCCCATCCTCCATCAGGGTGCATCTAGCGGCCATCTCCGCCTTCCACCCGGGGGTTTCAGGGGGCTCGGTGTTCTCCCAACCAATGGTGGGGCGGTTCCTTAAAGGACTGGAGAGGGTGTTCCCTTATGCCCCCCAGTCCCTCCATGGAATCTCAACTTAATCCTTTTTAAGCTCATGGGGACCCCATTCGAGCCACTTGCCACCTGCTCCCTCCTCCACCTTTCCTGGAAGGTGGCATTCCTGGTGGCCATTACCTCAGCCAGAAGAGTATCTGAGCTGAGGGCAGTCACCTCTGAGCCGCCATATACAGTAGTTCATAAAGACAAGGTGCAGCTCTGGCCACACCCCAAGTTCCTCCCAAAGGTGGCCTCACAATTCCATCTGGGTCAGGACATTGGTCTGCTGGTGTTTTTTCCCAAACCTCATGTGGACCTGAGTCACTGCAGCCTGCACACCCTGGATGTCCGTTGAGCGTTGGCGTTCTACTTGGAGCACACCAAGCCCTTTCGTAAATCCATGCAGCTGTTCATGGCCGTGGCGGAAAGAATGAGAGGCCTCCTGGTGTCGGCGCAGCGGATCTTCTCCTGGATTAGACTGCATTCAGGCGTGTTATGACCTCACAGGTGTACCGGCCCCGGCGGTCACGGCCCACTCGATCAGGGCGCAAGCAGCTTCAGCGGCTTTCCTGGCACAGGTCCCGGTCCAGGAGATCTGCAGAGCAGCCACCTGGTCATCGGTGCATATCTTTACGACCCACTACGGGGTCAACAAGCAGGCCCAAGAGGATCTGGCGGTTGGCAGGGCAGTCCTCTGATCAATTGTTCTGTGACTCCTACCCTCCTCCGACGGTAAGCTTGTGATTCACCTAATGTGAAATGGATGTGAACAAGCACTTGGAGAAGGAAAAACGGTTACCTACCTTTTGTAACTGTTCTTCTTTGAGATGTGATGTTCACGTCCATTCCACTTCCTGCCCTCCTACCCGTCTGTCGGAGTCACCGGCAAGAAGGAACTGGAGGGGGTTGGGCCTGCAGGGGTATATATGCATGGCGCAGTGGCGCCGCTCAGGCGGGGGCCTCGCTGTCCCAATGGGTACCACTAAGGGAAAAGTTTCCGACGCTCATGCACGCAGCGCGGCTATACCTAATGTGGAATGGACGTGAACAACAGTTACGAAAGGTAGGTAACTGTATTTTTCACTGATTTCAAGAGGTATTTTTTTATCCCACATTATAATTGTATTTATTCTTTATGGGAAAAATTAAACGTTTTTTCACTATTTTCAGAACTGTTCGTCAGATGGCACAGGAGCAATTCTTTTTAATGGCTACCAGGTGTTGTATGGGACAGAGACCTCTGCTTTTCTTCATTACACTGCTGTTTACTGTGTTAGGGGTAAGGCATTTGAAATTAACACTTTCATTATTCTAGTACAGTTCGATGTTCCATAAGAAATGAATGATAGGATAAAAATTATTTCAATAGAGTACATTACTACCATGTATAATGCACTTGAATTTACGTTTCGAACATTGTTTCTTTGATTATGCTGCTATGGCTCTTATATTGCAATATGTTATAGGATAATTCCAATTTGATAGGGGTAAAAATGGTCTCTTATGCAAATACTAAAAATATATTTTTAAAATGTAATTATCTTAAAAGTGAATGGCAAAACTTTTTTTTAAAAGGTTTATTCCTTAGCAGATTAGATAAATATGCATAAATTATGAATAAATGTGTTTTTAAGCTACATATTTGTGAAGTAGTTCATCCTTCATTTCCTGTGCCTGTAAGGACTTTCAAATTCAGTGTACTTCTGGCTCTGTATTAAATGTTTCATCTCCTCAGTTGATCTTTGCAAGTTAGTGAAAGAAGCTGCTTTTCAAATATTTAGGTCAAAAATAAATTGTCATTTTTAAGTTTACACACAACCGTTAATCTCTTCAAATCTTAAACATTTTCATTTTATTTTTCCATTAAAATTCTATTCAGTTTAGGAAAAAATTGTCTGGGTTTAGTGGCTCTAAATAAAAAAGGCATTTATCAATTATACATTATTTATTTTTTGTGTTCTAGAGTACTGCAAGAGAAAGAGCTAAGCATTCAGGAGACTACTTCACCCTATTAAGACACCTTCTTAACTACGCTTACAACAGTAATATTAATGTGCCCAATGCTGAAGTTCTTCTTAATAATGAAATAGACTGGCTTAAAAGGATTAGGGTAAGTTGTAATATCAGGTGACTTATAGAGATTGGTCTTCCAAAAATTCATATTAAAATCTGGTTGTAAATTTTCCCAAAGATACATAATTTCAAGCCTTCTAACATTTTTTTTAAAAACGTTAGGATGAAGTGAAAAGAACAGGAGAAACAGGTGTTGAAGAGACAATCTTAGAAGGCCACCTTGGAGTAACAAAAGAGTTATTGGCATTCCAAACCCCTGAAAAGAAATATCATATTGGTTGTGAAAAAGGAGGTGCTAATCTCATTAAAGTAAGTTACAGTTTGTATTGTATGTTGGTTTTGAATATCATTACTTTGAAATCAGTTAAAAAAATGTGGAGAAACTTTTTATTTTACAGAATGGAACCACAAAAGTGGCTCATTCCATGAAACATTTTTTGTTTGTAAAACAAATGGTTCTACTTGGAATTTATTAAACTTTTCAAAGTATAATGGACATGTTGGTCTGCTAAGAATACTTAGCGTTTACATTGCCTTTTACATCTTCAGACCACTGTTCGTTGATTTGTTACAACTTAGCGAGATAACTTTATACCTAAAACGCCACTTAACTTGTAATATTGCAGGAATTGCGGATTCTGCAATATTAGGCTTCCACCACAATTTTGATAGCGGGAGTCCCACCATGCATGAGGCTGACACTGGGAGCCCTCACTGTCAGCTCTGGGCAGCCGACAGCAGAAGCCCTCGCTCTCAGCCCTATGTTCCCGCTCTCAGCCCTGGGTGACCAACAGCAGAAAATCGCAGAAAAGTAGTAACAGACTTTATTACCGCAAATAATTTCCACTATTACTTTTCTGCAATTTTCTATGTCTTGTTCAGAACTCAGCCGCAATTTTTTGACAGTCTTCCCACAATTCAATTCCTTTTATTTATATCCTTTTGCAGCGGGGAAACTGAAGCAACAAGTTAGATTGACAGACAATGCATAGTGAGACATATATAGAGCACAGAGATTCTTTCCTTCCTTGTCCCAAATTCAGCCTAATTAATTAATTGGGTTTTTTTGCTAATTAATTGTTCTTTTGTGTTTAAGTTTATGTACAACACCATCATGTTGTCTGAATAGCTGGTTAATCAAGTGTTTTCTGTGCATCAGTAGAGTGATAGCTCTGAAGCTCTTGTTGAGAACACAAAGCAACAGCTAGAATAGTACTTTCCAAAGGCAATACACTAATTTAGCAAGATTTGTCACTGATCCAGATTGATTAGAGATTTACAATTAAATTCTAAAAAGAGAATTAACTTGAAGATAGAATATTTCCAAAAAAATAAGACTACCACTTTAATTTCTTCTTTTAGGCTCCTCTTTATTATAGAATGAAATACATTTTAGTTTATCTATATTCTTTTGAATCATCTCTCTAACAAATGTTAAGTATCAGAGGGGTAGCCGTGTTAGTCTGGATCTGTAAAAAAGCGACAGAGCCCTGTGGCACCTTATAGACTAACAAGTATTGGAGCATACGTTTTCATGGGTGAATACCTACTTTGTCAGACGCAGGTTGTGAATACCTGCGTCTGACGAAGTGGGTATTCACCCACGAAAGCTTATGCTCCAGTACTTCTGTTAGTCTATAAGGTGCCACAGGACTCTTTGTCGCTTCTAACAAATGTTGTAACGCTTTCCAGTCTGTTGAAAAATGCTTCAGTTTTTTAATAGTAACGGGTAACAACTTTTCTGTTTTTCAGGAATTGATAGATGACTTCATCTTTCCAGCTTCCAATGTATATTTACAATACATGAGAAATGGAGAACTGCCTGCTGAGCAAGCCATACCAGTCTGTAGTTCACCAGCTACCATTAATGCTGGTTTTGAGTTGCTAGTAGCACTAGCAGTGGGGTGTGTCCGAAACCTCAAACAAATAGTAGACACCTTGACTGAAATGTATTACATAGGTACAGCAATCACTAGTATGTAGCATTTTTAACTATCTATTTTTAATTATTTAATCTATGTATTGTAATGTATGTTTCCTCCCACTTATACTAATAACTTTGTGCTGTCAACTGATTCTGATGCTAATTACACTCCCTTCCCCCCCCTCACCCCAATTGAAAGAATCTTTAACTTTTAAGTTTGTAAAGTCAATCACTCCAAAGTTAGGGAATGCCAGAGTTAATGTTGCTTCTACAATCTTACTTTGGCTCCATGGTGTGTATGCATTATGATAGTCTTTAATAACTTGATCATGTCCCAGTCTCTTTGCCCAGACTGTCCCAGTTTCTTTTCCACCCACATACTCAGTCTCCCTCATCCCCTGTCCACTTGTCCCAGTCAGCCCCAGTTCTTCCATTGCACTCCAGCTCCTCCTCAGATTTGTCTCCCATCACCTTTTTCTACTCCTTAGTCCATCTTCTTGATTAGGCAGTTGCAGTCAGGACGCATCCCAATCCCTAGTCTCCAGCCTTAGTCTCTGCCACAGCCTCCTTGTCCCAGTTTACCGCCACCCACACACACTCCCACAGGTCCACTTCTTGTTTCTTTTGCATTTGAATCTGGCAGCTTCCTCCTCTATGCTGCCTGGGCCCACAGGAGGGTCACTGAGGGTGTACACTGCAATGTAAGCCCAATATAAAATACATTGTATTTTAACCTAGGTTAAGAATTTTTTGACCCATGTTCAAACCAAGGGCTCTGGCATCCATAATGCAGTGTGCAAAGCTGAGTCAAAGTAGCTATATCCCAGAATCCCTAGGCTGCCCATGGCGTGCCCACACCCCCTCCATGTGGCTGCTCTAGCCCTAGGACCGTAGTGCACTGTGGGAAAACTTTACTGCCCACCCTGAACATTACCAGGAAGCAGCTCACTTTGCAGAAGACTTGATCTGTTTTCTCTGCATTGCAAACCCAGGAGGCTCTCTGATAGTGTGCTTCCAGATAGGTGATCAGACCAGAATGCGTTAACACTGACCTGAATTTCTGAAGTTTGCAGAGGAAGTGTGGCGTCCATTTTCAATAGAGTGGGTTCCAGATTGTTAGGATAGAGAGGACTAAGGAAGTTGTCCCCTGGAATTGTGGGATACTTCCGAATGACTCCTAGGACCTAAGTCAAGTGGGGCTGCATCTGCACTGCAAAGCAGTGAGGCTTGAAACCTGGGTCCCAGCTTGACTCAAACTTGGACAATCCAGTCCTGCAGGATCCTGGGACCGTGCATTCGAGCCCTGGGTTAGCACAGTTGCAGTATAGATGCAAGGAGGGGTAGCCTTGAGCCTGGGCTCAAGCAGGGACTTATGTTACAGTGAAGACATATCCTGAGAGCCACAGGAGACCATCTCCCTTCTCTCAGTTCTGATGCCTGGACCCAGCAGAGTCTGGAGCAGTGCAGCAAAGCAGTTGCAGGGTAAGTCCTGAAGAGCCTTGGGCTGGAGCGTGCCCAGAGCAGATAGAATCTTCAGGGAATTTAGTTGCTATTGTCTAAAGTTTACTGAGCATATGCCAACTACGATTTTTCAAAGGCTTATAACTTTTCTCCAAATTTAGATGGATTTTCATAGGGATGGCAAAGGCATGGGAGCCTAAGTATGTTATATACGCAATGGATCACTAGCTTATGGGGAAAAATATTATAGGTCACTTTCAAATCAGAGTTGCTTGTGTTACAATGTTGCTGGGACATCACTAGGTTGGCCTGTTGGTCACTGATTTTAACTTACGTGGTGATAGTAAAATACTAGTTGAGAGTCTGTGGGGGTGTATTAAAGGAATAGTTCAAGTGCTGGTTCCTATGTGTATTCCACACGTGGCCATGCATGCACTTCATGCACCTGAGATCGAAGACTTCTAGCAAGTACTGTCTGTTGGTCTGGGCCTCTGCACAGTTGCTCCCCTCATGCTCTTTACTGAGAGCATAAGGGGTGGTGCAGACCAACACCTCTCAAGTTCCTTCTTATTGTCTCATGGCCTGAGTCAGAATCCTGTGTCCAAAGCTATCTTTGCATGTCTTTCAAATCTGTAACTATAATTGTATATAGTTTTAGTATTTATAGTGTTTGTTTATAGTCTAGTTAGTTCAGTTTAGTGTCTCCCCGTCTCAGGGATCCTGTGGAGAAGGACTATGCTTAAAGTCCTGGGATTTAAGAACTGTCTCCTTCTCAGTCAGTGATGAACACCAGTGTTTCCTTTACAGTCTTGGGGAGGCTATTATCTCTGCTAAGTTCAGCAGCTGCCACTCTTTCCCTCCCCAAACCTGTGAGGACAAGAGCTCTGATGGAGGAAGTACCTCAAGGAGAAACCCATGGGACCCCATGTGGATCCAGGCCAGGGGGAGACCCTCTTGTTTTACAGCAGTCTCAATTTGCGAACACCACCCCTTCAAGCACAAGCTCAGAAGCAGAGGCCAGAGCTGCTAAGTCCAGGGAATCACTAGATCTGGGCTTTTGGCAAGACTAAAGGGCTCACTCATATACTCAAGGACAGATCCCCTTCCAGGTCTTCTCCTAAAAGAAAGGATCCCTCCCCTACTCTGTCCAAGTTGGGCAAGTCCTCATGCATGGGTCATAAAGATCTATGACCATCTAAACCTCCAAATTATGAGGATAATGTGCAAAGGAGAAAGGATCCATTGGTACCAACTCCAGCTCTTAAGCCAAAGGATCAATACCTGCTGACACCAACTAGGAACTCCAGTTAGGACTTCTGTTATATGGTATCATCTTGTCCCCAGAAGGACCCACTGACCACCATGACCAAGGATGTGCTGGATCTAACCACCGGGACACTTCACTCTCCAGGACGGACTGAAACCTATACCTTTCCAGAGGATATTTTCGCCCTTCCTTATCCTCAATTGCCTCTCTCCCTTTGGGTCTGGTTCTCCTGAGTGACATCTCCACACCGGGGGAGGAAACCACCTCAAGGAGGAAAGGATACTCCATATCCTGTCCACAAGTCGGAGCGTTCACCCACTGGTACCAACAGCATTGCCCTTGGAACTAGGACTTAGCTTTTAGTTGGCCATCTCAGATGTTCTAGACAAGCCATTGCTTCCACAGAAAGAGACTAGTCTGGACAGAGACTCTAGGAGGTCTTGGATCTATTCTCCACTCAGATATGATTACCCATGGGACCAGTGGTACCCGTTGTCTTGGGGTCCCCCCCAATGGGTTGACCCTTCAAACTGGCCATATTGGTGCCCGTAAGATCCCTACATTAGGCACCTCGGATCTGTATATGGATACTGCTGGCTTTCCTCCTCTAGCCAATGCCAACTGGCTCTGTCGGCATGCGAGGGGGAAGAAATCGAACCAGATTCACTGGTACCAATGGTTCTGATGGTGTCACCTTCCTCACCTGATGAGGCAATTGCCCCATGCTTGCCATCCCCACCTGACTACCACAGGCAACATCAAAAGCTCCTGCAGAGGGTGGGGAGTGAGATCCAGATTCCACTTGACAGTTTGCAGCCCTTTGAATCGCGGTCAAACAAGCAAACAAGACCATTGTGAAACCAGCCGGGGTAGTTTAGCATACTCCTGCTTCCTACGTTCCCACCCTGAAAATGGCTGAGAGGCAATATTTTGTACCAGTTAAAGGGGCAGAGTTTCTGTTTACTCTTGCTGCCCACAATTCCCTAGTAGTACAAGCAGCCACTAAGACATCCAGGCTTATAGCACTGCAAGGCAATTCTTGCGGACAAGGGCACTTAAAAGCCTTGACTTCTTAGAGAGAGGAGGTATTTTTATCCACCCCCAGCTTTCTGTTCAAAATTGCTAACTAGGAGTCTTTATTAGCAAAAAAATGTTCTCACAAACACTTGAAGTTCAAAGACAAACTCCATCAGGAGGACAGAGCCCAATTTCAAGTCCTCATCGATGAAGGTAAACTGGTAGCTAAGACCTCTCTTCAAGCTGCAGTGGGCATGACTGATACTGCATCTAGAGGTATAGCTACTGCTGTGGTGATGAGGCGTGAATCTTGGCTCCACTTCTTGGGGTTCCAGAGGGAAGTCCAGAATACCATTGAGGACTTGTCCTTTGAGGACCCTAATCTAGTCAATGAAAAGACTGACTAATATTTGTGCTTGCTCTTGACTCATTGGGGATTTATACCCTGGACCCAAAGAGAAAAAACCATAAACCAAGCGTACAAGCCAAGACCTTTCCTCAGCTATTCTACCACCAGCTCCTTACAAACTGCTGCGCAAATGTCAGAGGGCATAAAGGCCTAGATATGCAGCTTCCTCCACCACAGCTATATCCATTCAACCCCCATCCACCAATCAGGTTACTTTTGATGTGATGCTTGAGAACCATGTACCCTTATTGATATCACTCCCTACTGCCCCCCAAACGTTTGGTTGCCTCACCCTTTTCACCCAAAGTTGGAGGGGAATAACTGATAGGTGGGTACTAGAGATCATTCCATCCAACTAAACTATCGAGTCTCTTCCCCCTCTTCAGGGACCATGCCCTTGCTGATCCTTCTTCAGGGACAACGCTCACAAGGAAATCCTCTGTCAGAAGGTGGACTGTCTTCTACAGTGAAGGGCTGTAGAGCAATATATCTGCAAAGAAAGAAATTAGGAAAACATATAGACTGTTTGTCACGATAGCAGAGCAATCGTGGGGACAAGCATTATTGGGTCAGAGACTCTCTAAGTAGATGTCCGTCTGTATCATTCTTTATCATCTGTGTGTAATTCTTTCCTCGGAAAGGGTGAGGGCCCGTTCCACTAGAGCACAAGCAACCTCTGTAGCATCTCTTTGAATGTTTGTGAGGCTGCAACTTGGAGTTCCATCCATACCTTAACATTATGCCTTAGTCCAGGCCTCTTCTGCATATCCACCTGTTGGGACAGCAGTATTACAGACATCTGTACCAATTGCATCCTTGCTTCCTGCTCCTGTTTGAGTACTGCTTACCAATTACCCATATATGAAAATACACATAGAAACCAGCACTCAAAGAAGAAATGGAGGTTACTTACTTGTAACCAGATCTGCTTAGAGATGTGTGGTCCTTATCTATATTCCACTGCCCACTCTCCTTCCCCTCAGCTTTGAATCCTATCTGATTCACGGTAAGAGAGAGAACTGGAGGCACTGGTCCGCACCATCCCTTATACCTTTGGTGCAGAGCATGAGGGGAGCAACTGTTCAGGGGCAGACCAATGCACTCTACTTCTAGAAATCTCCAGTCTCAGGCACAGAGTGAACCCACGTCTCGAAGAACCTCCAGTTTATAAATAACATCCATTTTCAGAGGAAAAACCCAACTGTAAGCCTTATTGATATCCTTATGTGAAATTGCATTCAACTGTGAAGTAAAATGTGTGGCATAAACAAACATGATGTAGAATAAGATATTTGAGGACTATAGTCTGACTAGAGAAGTATTCTTCTACACATTTCTTTACTTTGATAATGAAACAAGTTACAGAGCCAAACTGGTGTAGTATTGTGAACTCTGATTCCTTGTCACTGCTAATTGATTTTGAATTCTTCAACCTAAGTGTCTTTAAAAGGCGAATCATTGGTCTCAAGGGAAGAAGTACTCTGCTGCTAATTTGGCACTAGCTATATTTATTTTTTAATTGGTTATATAAGATACTTAAAGGTTGCACTTAAACTGTCATTGGCAACAAATGAGGGCATTAATTTTAGACGTTTTTAACTATTTTCTGTTTGAAGGTTTGGTAAGTTAAACTTTGTTTATGACGTGAACAAATAGTAATTTCAGTTTTATGGAATTGCCTTGATTATCATAATAGATATTGTTTTGTAATAAAAATTTTTAATCAATTTTGGTTATTCTCTCGTAGCTTGTGAAGCGCTTACAGAATGGGAATATTTGCCACCTGTTGGGCCTCGGCCATCAAAGGGATTTGTAGGATTAAAAAATGCTGGTGCTACTTGTTACATGAATTCTGTCATTCAGCAGCTATACATGATTCCAGCTATCCGAAATGGTATTCTTGCAATTGAAGGCACGGGCAGTGATGTAGACGATGATATGTCTGGGGATGAGAAGCAGGACAATGAGGTAATTATACAGATGACCTGCTAGTCATCTGTTTTAATACTTTCAAGTTGTCATAACTTTTTTTTCATTAGATAGAATTTTATTTTAATGGGGTTTCCTAACATTTCTAGCAACAAAACTATAATATAATATTTCTTATTTGAAAATGTTAGCGATTATTGTAGAAGGTCCAAAAGATTAAAGGTCAGGCTTGCTTTTTCCCCTTCATTTTTTTTCCCCTCGTCTGGAATATGTGATTGAAAGTGTCATCTACAATGTAGATTTAACAGTCTACATGTAGCATGTACACCTCTACCTCGATACAACGCTGTTCTCGGGAGCCAAAAAATCTTACCGCGTTATAGGTGAAACCACGTTATATTGAACTTGCTTTCATCCACCAGAGTGCGCAGCCCCCCCCCCCTGAGCACTGCTTTACCGTGTTATAGCCGAATTAGTTTTATATCGGGTCGCGTTATATCTGGGTAGAGGTGTATAAATGAAAATAGAGGTAACAATACGCAAGTTACTAGTTTCCTCCAATAATCGTTCTGTAAACTTAAATAAATATAAATTTTAAATAAATTAATTAATGGAGATATTCTATCTCCTAGAACTGGAAGGGACCTTGAAAGGTCATCGAGTCCAGCCCCCCCCTGCCTTCACTAGCAGGACCAAGTACTGATTTTGCCCCAGATCCCTAATTGGCCCCCTCAAGATTGAACTCACAACCCTGGGTTTAGCAGGCCAATGCTCAAACCACTGAGCTATCCCTCCCCCCCAAATTTAGAGAGCACCATACTGTACATGGTTACCTTGTTGCTAGTTTTAGTTCTCCTATATTCTGTTTATATTCATTATGTTAATGAAGATTATATGACTGTTTTTGATAGAGCAATGTTGATCCTCGGGATGATGTGTTTGGTTATCCACATCAGTATGAAGATAAACCAGCATTAAGTAAAACAGAAGATAGAAAAGAATACAATATTGGAGTTCTGAGACATCTCCAAGTCATTTTTGGTCATTTAGCAGCTTCCAGACTACAGTACTATGTACCAAGAGGGTTTTGGAAACAATTCAGGTAAATAGAAAAATGGTTTTTAATATTGATTTCCGTTCACTGAGACTATTAAAATATAATAGAAGTCAGTTATATGAAAAAAGTAATAGACATAAGCAGTTTGTATAAATTTTAAGGTTTATGTGGCTTTATATGTGCTAGTTAGAATGGTGGAAAAGTAAGCAGAATTGAGCAGAAGTAACAGCGACATCTAGCAATTTTTGAGACTTAGCAGCCAGATATTCGTTTATATGTGAAAGGGAATGTTTAGTTTTTGTACCAGTTGATTCACAACACCATAAGCAATCAGTTAACTATGCTCAGTAAAAGTGAATAGAGGTATTATTTCAGTGTATTTTTCTCTCCTCCAAAAATACCCCCAAAACATTTATTATTTTTTTTTCTTTTTAGACTTTGGGGTGAACCTGTTAATCTCCGTGAACAACATGATGCTTTAGAATTTTTTAATTCCTTGGTGGATAGTCTAGATGAAGCTTTAAAAGCTTTGGGGCATCCAGCCATGTTAAGTAAGGTTTTGGGAGGGTCCTTCGCTGATCAGAAGATTTGTCAAGGATGCCCACATAGGTAAGTGTTTCGTTTCACCTTTTTCACACTAAAACAGTCTACTTTTATGTGAGAAGATGGTTACCAAATGCACTTCACAAAGTCCTAAAACATGTTCGCCCTGGAACAACATGGTGAAGACCCAGCTGACCAAATTGCAAATTTATTTCTGTTTAGTTCAAGCACCAAGCTTTTTCCATTAAATAAAAAAGTTGCAAATTAAATCAAATATTATAGTAATACAATTATTTTAAATAAAAAATAATTGTAACTTAAACATCTTTATGAAAGGTACACTTTCTGACATGGCTTTGTCTTAACGTGTTCCGATGTGACCTTCAAATTACAATCATAGGAATGAAGCAGCAATGTATAGAGATAATCAATTAGGACATATCTTGGACAGTAGCTGACCTTATTGGTATTTATCAAATGAAAGGAAACTGTGAATAGATCAAAAGGGTTCTGCCTGTTCCACATAAATGTAAAGAATCTTTTTCTTTAATTTGTAAGCAGCTGTATACTCTCCTCTATGATAAAATTACTATTATTTTGAATCCATTCCTTCAAAACATTCAGTGACGTCAGCTGTACAACACTCATGAATTTGGAACTTTTACTTCCCTGTCATCTCTCTCAAATGAATAAGATTCAATAATTTTTTGTTTTGCTGTCCAACTGAGCGGCCATGCAGTATGTAGGCTCTTCATTCTCATTTGCTGCTTATATACATTCATATTTGGATCATTGGAATGCATTGTTTTTCATGCTCATATAACTCAAAAATAGATCCCTTTTTTGACATTTTCTTGAAGCTTTGATTTGAGACTAAGCAATTAAGAATTTCATTCCAAAAAGATTGTGTGTGAATAGAACAGCTCTTTCACCCTGTATTTATGGTAGGTACAACATCACACTCCCTCTCTGGAAGAGGAAACGGGAGTCTGCTGCTCACTTTCTTCAGGGTCTCATAATTGTCTCAGATTTTGTTAAAACACAGGTCTGACGTTTAAAGAGATTCATATTTTTGCTGCTTTTAGGACTCAATCAAGCAAAACTGCTGCTAGCCAGGATATTCACTGCTGTAAATAGAAAGGTTAAAATAAATGAGACTATTCAAAGTAGTAAACATCGCACCTAATAGTGTGTTTACAGTACTGAGCCTGTAGGATTGTACAAGTGATTTAAAGCTTTGCAGCTCACTAATTAAATGATCACGGTTCTATTCTTACTAAAAAGGGGGATTTAAAATTTTTTTTACCCTTAACTTAGCAAGAGACAGTTGTATGTAATTTTTCTTACATTGTTTCTTACCTATCATTAAAGAGATATCAACTTTAAATGTATGCATAGGCTTGACAGAATTTCTATTTAATTTTTTATAGTTTTGACAGATATCAATGTTTATTCTTAATATTTTTATTTTTATCAAAATTTTCACAGTTGTGAAATTATGGTGGAGGGTCAGGCAATAATTTAGTAACAGTAGATGTGATTCAAAAAGTTAAAATTTTATACCAGTTAAAACACAAATTGTTAACATCACATCAAAATATACAAAGTAAATATCTTTAAATCATACCTTAAGTTCTCAAGCAGCGTTTTTCTTACTTTGCCTATCTGTCCAGTTTGCTGCTTATTGGTGGAATTATTTTTCATCTGTTTGTGTGTGCACAGTGAAATAGATGTTTACCGACATTTACCAATAAAAATCCAATTCTTCTTAGCCTGTGTATGCACTTTCAAACACATGAGCTAAAAGTAGTTTCAGGTACTATATCTGCCTCTGAATGCCCCTACCAATTTTGTGGTTTTACAGTTTCATTTTCCTCTCTAAAATATTTTTCTGTTCTGTTGTTGTGCCAAAGTCCTGCTCAGCAGGAGAAACTGAGTGACTGTACAAAGAAACCAGTGGAACTGACTATACATTGTGTTGTCAAACACTCTATACAGAAAAAATTATAATCTGATGTTACTTATAAAAAGAAATGCACCTATTGCTATAACTGAGCAGCTATTAAGATTGAGACCAACTGTTTTAACAGATCATTTTTCTAAGTGCTCTAAAATCTATGTGCTTACTTGGATTGTTTTGAAATTTGCAATGCCTCATGAGTGTCCGGGGTAGGATTAGTGGTTGAAATTTGAGCAAGAGGTTCATAGTAACACATCTGCTAATCTGCTCCAACTAATCCCGCCACTGTTCAATACAACTACACCTAACACACTGAACACAGCTGGAGTGCACTCAGATAAGTGCCACAATTCAAATCTGCAGTGTGACACAAACAGTAGCATATTCTTTTAGTCATTCTTCATGTCTGCTTACTGTGGTGCCATCTTTACTGATTCACTCCAAGTGGCTGTTGTTAGCTTCAGGGGATGGAGTTGTTTTCTGTGGTAAATACTTATTTTTGTAAACCATTTATCCTTTTTTTGGGAGTATCAATCACCTGGTGGAGGGGTGTGGTTTGGGAAGGAGCTCATGTTGAAGCTTAATACAAACCTATTGTACTTTGAACACATCAAACTGTTTTAAAAATAAAGATCTACCATTTTGAATTAGCACTTCAGAGGAAGTAATTTTAACTGTCATCTTTGATAGTTGAAGCAGTGACTTTAAATACATAAGTTTATACAATAAAGAATGACTTCTTATTTTAGAGTGTCAAGCTGTTGTAATCAAATGTCTAACAAAACTTTTTATGCTAGAATATTTTGCAAGCCATGTAAAATTGCCAGACAAACACATTTGTATTTCTCTCCCTCCTCCCCCTCCCATCATATCTGTAGGTACGAGTGCGAGGAATCCTTTACAACTCTGAATGTAGATATTAGAAATCACCAAAACCTGCTTGACTCGTTGGAACAATATGTCAAAGGAGACTTATTGGAAGGTGCAAATGCATATCATTGTGAAAAATGCAACAAAAAGGTAATGATCCTTTTTGTGATTTATTTTTGTGCAAGTTTGTTACTGGTTTAACAGAATTTTAGCTTGTTTTTAAGCATAATATATTTATATTTGATGGTTTTTTAGCACATAGGTAATTATCAGTCCGTGGTTGGGTGGGGCAGTTTCACTGTGAATATTTCTGAGAAACAATCATTTATTTAAATAAAAGACTTTAGAATTTGTCAGGAATCCAGATCTCAAATGACCAACTTGCTTCTCTCCTATACCTAAAGTTACTGCAGCCCTGTTTTTTAGTGGTGAATTTTTTTGAAAGTGTGTATCAGCTTAAGGAAAAGTGGATTGGTAAGCAAACCTTTCAGAAGTAACTTGGAAATTTGTTTGAAATGTATAACAGATCAGATGATCTCATGGTGATGTAGGCTGTAGAGAACTGCTACTGTTTTAATAGTTAGCAATAATTCAATGAGATGTTAAGGATGATATTTTACTTCCAAGTCCATTGCATGCTCATTTTAGTAATTTTGAAATGCTGTTTACATTGTTGTTTGCTTTGCAGCCAAGATTATATTGATGCTGAAGTTTCTCAGTATATTATTGATAAACATTGACAGTATTTATTAAATGGGTTTTTCATCATTAGACCTTAGAATTTGTGTTGAATGATAATGAAAATTTAAGAATCAGTATCTGTTAATATACTGTTTGGTTATGTTTTTTTAGGTTGATACAGTGAAACGCTTGTTGATTAAGAAGTTGCCTCCAGTTCTTGCTATCCAGTTAAAACGTTTTGACTATGACTGGGAAAGGGAATGTGCAATCAAGTTCAATGATTATTTTGAATTTCCACGGGAGCTGGACATGGAGCCTTATACAGTGGCAGGTGTAGCTAAATTGGAAGGAGATGATGTAAATCCTGAAAATCAGTTGATACAAAATGAACAGCCAGAAAACGAGCACTCTGGGAGCACTAAATACAGGCTAGTTGGTGTACTAGTACACAGTGGTCAGGCCAGTGGTGGACATTATTACTCTTACATTATCCAGAGAAATGGTGGAGATGGTGAGAAAAATCGATGGTATAAATTTGATGACGGAGATGTAACAGAGTGTAAAATGGATGATGATGAAGAAATGAAAAATCAGTGTTTTGGTGGAGAGTACATGGGGGAGGTGTTTGATCATATGATGAAGCGCATGTCCTACAGACGCCAGAAGAGGTGGTGGAATGCTTACATTCTTTTTTATGAACGTATGGACACAATGGATAAAGACAATGAACTAATAAAATATATTTCAGAACTAGCTATGACCACTAAACCCCACCAGATTAAAATGCCATCAGCCATTGAGCGAAGTGTACGGAAACAGAATGTGCAATTCATGCATAACCGTATGCAGTACAGTCTAGAATATTTCCAGTTTATAAAGAAATTGCTTACTTGTAATAGTGTCTACTTAAATCCTCCTCCAGGTTAGTATTTGAAAGCTTCTTATAATATATTGTTCTTATAGAAAATTAGTCTCTGTTGCCAGGAAAGATTTTTATGATCATTGTCTAGAATTCTTGAGTCCTAGCAAAAGTTAATTTATTGCATTTTGTTTTGAACATCTTTTTTTTCTAATGGGTACTGCTTTTCTTTAAGGTTACCTGCACCATTAGAATAATTTTTCTGATTTTCATTTTTAAAAGGATTTATTAAGTTATTTTTTATCTATTATGTTAAATTGTTTTTCAAAAATCACTAAACTCAAATAATTCTTATGGATACCAGATGTATTACATTTCTATAATACTGTTGCCATTATTTTCCTGCCATCCGTTTCTTGAAGTCTTACTTGTTTGTTGAAGTTACTTACCTTTTGTTTAAGTGTTTGTTAGTAAAGGCAAAAGTAATTAGCAGCAGCTGCTTTGGTTGATTAAGTCCATCACTCAGCTGTTACCTAACCAAATTTTCAAGGTTAGGTCTAATTTTTCAGAAGTGACTAATATCTCAAGTTGGGCACATAGAATTACCTGAAAGCAGCCTATTTTTTTCAGAGAGTGGAACCTGAGCACTGCCTCATTAAGGTATCTCAAGTTAACCCATAATTACGGTTTGCTTTTGAAAGATAAGGCCTTAATCAGTAATGAGAGGCTCTGGGCATTGTTAGATTCTGTTTTGACCAGGCTTATGCTACCAAACAAGAACATTAGTCATTTTGCCAATTGTAGGTAAAATTATTTGTTTTATTTTGTCTACACTTGAGTTTTTTCATTTTTCTTTAGGACAAGATCACCTGTTGCCTGAAGCAGAAGAAATAACTATGATTAGTATTCAGCTAGCTGCTAGATTTCTCTTCACCACAGGATTTCACACAAAGAAAATAGTCCGTGGCCCTGCTAGTGATTGGTATATTTGTCTTTAACAATGACTCTACCGTTTTGAGAGTTTGGTTTCCTTTAAGGAAATTCAAGTTGTGTAAAAATAGTATTAAAACTGTTTGAGGTATTCATTCCATGTCTATTTCAAATGTGTATGTGGAGATGAGAGCTAAATCTGGATGGGAAAGTACAGGGGAGATATTGAGCCCTAAATTGAAGTGAGAGCTAGCCTCCTTTTGATGTATATGATTGTGCAGGAATAAGCTACACCATAGTAAAGGTTGTGTTACAGAATTCAGATTTAATAATATTTTCTGTAAAAAATCTCCATTGCAATGGCAAAAACCAAAACACAGAATATAATCTCTGAGCACGGTTTGAATTTTTCATGGTGGTTTGATGAAAAATGACCTGGTGCAGAGATTTGCAAGAGTTTACAATCACCACTTCTGGCAGTTTTTCGCTTGATTGTCCGTTTTCTTTGTTATCCCTTTTGCAAGAAATCTAATACTCTGGGACACAAACACATCACTTCCCATTTTAAAAAATACATTAGCTGAGAGTTTATGCAACTTCACTGCCAAAACCAAGAGCCCAGGTCTGAAACATGAGAAACCCATCTGAGGCTGTGTACCGTACTGTCTTTCAGAAAGGCTAACCCATACTGGTTTAGTCAATCTCTAACCACCATAAACCCCACTCTTCTTCCAGAACTGGGAATAGAATCACCAGTACTCGATTTCTGACTAGTAAATAGTTGTGTAACACACTGGGAAGGTGTTAAACCCTCCTCCAGTGACTGGTCTAGAAAGGAGCTAGCATTTACTCGTGTAGCTCAAGTAGTAAGGGTCTAAGCTAGAAAACTGATTATCAAAAAGTTATCATAACCTGCTGCTGATCTGTGGGTGGGGGTAGTACAACTGCATGTGATTCACACAATCAAGACCTTTTTAAAGCAGGTTTTGTACTTCGAAACTACGATAAACTGTAAATTATGGTGTGAATCACCAAAATACACATTTCATATTTGTCTTGACCCACCTGGTGCTTGTGTAATCCATTGATCAGTTATGCTTCCCCCCTCTGTGCCTGATCCACAGAGGAATTGAGTCTGCGATGACTCTCAGCTTGGGAGCCTACATTAGAATGCAAATTTGATGAAGTTGGGGTACGTATTGCTTTTTGGCATGTGTTGGAGATGGAAATGGAAGCCTTCTGGCTTAATATTTAACTCTAATTGCGGTACTTTCATTTGAAATAATTTGTATGAAAGAAAACCACAGTATGTTCCTTTTTACTGTTTAGTGAACAAAACAGTTAAGACAGCTCCAGTCAGGTTAAGTAATCACATTCTCTGTGGAGATGTGAACAGATGATCAAATAGACCTGTGTTTGAGGAAAAAGCAGATATCTGTACAATTTCTAAAGGAATGGGTGGTGCAGGACAGCAAATGGAAGACATTTATGCTATAGAAAATGAGGGTTGCATCTTGTCAATATCTGTTAAAGTTATTATTTTAATGCCGATGTTAATAACACAGTTGTAATGTATCTTCTCTGTTTCAGGTATGATGCATTATGCATCCTCCTTCGTCACAGCAAGAATGTACGCTTTTGGTTTGCACACAATGTCCTTTTTAATGTTTCAAACCGCTTCTCTGAGTATCTTTTGGAATGCCCTAGTGCTGAAGTGAGGGGTGCATTTGCAAAGCTTATAGTATTTATTGCACATTTTTCATTGCAAGATGGACCATGTCCTTCACCTTTTGCCTCTCCTGGACCGTCTAGTCAGGTATTTACACAGTTTTCAGTCTAAACACCTACTTATTTGTTTGGCAACTTGTTTAAATGCTCATTTGGAATAAGTGTCAGCATCAAAGCTGCAAACTCTGCACGATTGTTTATAAACAAATATTTGTTTGTAATTTCTTATAACTCTTCTGGTTTTAATGGAGGTGAGCCTCAGGTTTTTCATTCGAACTCCTGCAACACTAGAGGCAGCAAAAATCATGATTTCAATGTAGTTCAAAAGAAAAAAGTTTACTACTTTTTTATCTGGTCAGTCTGGATGCGTAAAATTAATGTTGTAGTTATTACAATTCCAAAAACAAACCTTCACTCCCTCAGATTAATAACTACAGAGTGTAAGTATCAAAGCAGTGACAGAAGTAGGCTTTATTAATTTTCAACTTGTATTCTTCAGAAAGTGATAAATGGTGTAAAATTTAGCAATAGAGCCTCTGTGATGATGAAGCTGGGCATGTTTTAATCACTGATAGTTTTACTTCATGTGGCAGTTCAAATCTTGCTTATATAATCCTTGTTTGGTCTCCTTTTATAGTCGCTACAGGTGGATTTGATGCATCAGCTATGCACTTAGACCCAGCAGCTGTTTTTATATTAAAAGCTGAATGAAAACTTCTGCATCTGCATTATTTATTGCACTGTTGTAATAAATAATGATGCACTATCCCCTGTCTCCCACAGTCATTTTTTCTGTTCAAGTGTAATCTATTCTGCAAAATGGGGCAGCTCCAAGTTCTTTTGTAATGTAAGTAGACGGATCTGCTGCTGGGATTTTTTAGCCTATTACCTCCCCTCTTCCTTAGCAACCCAGCTGTTTTAACCATTCTGTTGTCTTCCTTTGCAGATAGCAGATTTGATTTTTTTTTTTAAGGGGTGGCGAAGGTGGAGGTACTGGTTGTAGGTCTTTCTGGAAATCAGTGCAGACACATTTTGTGTGTTCCTGTCATTAATGTGGGAATGTCCTCTGATTCCAAATAACGCTACCGGGTACTGAGTGCAGTTCTCCAGAACCACTTACAGCTCTTCACTTAGTGGTCTCCTGCTCTTAGTTTTGAGAACTGCTATATATGGCATCCCACTATGGGATGTCAGCCAGAGTCTGAAGCCAGGACTTTCAGAATCAAAAGCACAGGCTTCTGTTCTGTGAAATAAGGGGTCACAAATAGTAGGCTCTTTTCTGTAGCCCAGTGTCTCCCACAATTCAGATAGATAAGGGATATTCCCCTCCAGTCTGCAGTTTCTGGAGGCATTTCAAAGCTGTAGCACAGCCTGTGCTAGCCATACCTGCTTTTCTGGCCTTCTGTGCTGCCAGAATGTCTGCCTCCACTTCAGCAGTCATGTGGTGGTTCACTTTGCTCCTGACTTTTCTTTGTCAGTTTATTATTGTATCTGTTTTTGGGTTGTGGTTTTTTTTTTTTTTTTTTTTTTTTTGTGTGTGTGTATTAGGGAACAGGGTTTCTATTTTCTCCCTTTCCTAGATCAGCTGTTTAGTAGTGAGATGGTGTCAACCACCCAGAGACAGCACTCTAGTGCCCCCCCCAGTGCCCCTGCATGGCAGAGCTACCAAGCTAAATCCAAGCAATGTGCTATTTGTGAGAGAGCTTTTTACAGGCTCTTTGGAGGGTCAGTTATGCCCTGCTTTTTCTCAACCAACCAGCCTTTGCACTGCTAGGGCATGGACTCTGAATTGGATAGGCACGTTAGGTCCTTCTGCCCCAAGAAGCTGCAATTCTAGCATAGAAAAGCCTGATCTGGCAACAGAGAGAGGGAGCGATTCCAAGGTTGAAGAGAACTTTATCTGGCCAGCCCAGGGGGTAAATCCTGGGGCAGAACAGGACCGGAAGGAAAAACCCTTAAGGATCTACAGATTTCCACTCCCCCTGGACCTAAAATGAGGTATAAGTTCTCTGTTCCTCCTCTTCTCAGTTTGAATTGGAGAACTCCAGCAATGAAATCCCATCCCCTTGGCAGAGGGAGTGGGACTCCACAGGGGAGGACACTGAGGGAGACGTATCTAGAGAGCTCAAGGCACTGCATATAAAGCTTGCTTCAGAAAGGTGGCAGCGCTTACAAAGCGGGCCAGAAACATTACAAAATCCAAAAAGAGAAAAAAGGAAAATAAAAGGTTTAAAAAAAAAAAAAACCCTAAGAGAGATTCATTCTCTAACTCAGACAGCTGCTCCACTACTGAGGAAGGGGACCTCTCAGATTCATGCTCTGAGCAGGATAGAGAAAAAATGCAACAAAGAGTCTTTCTCCGCCCCCTCCTCCCCAGTGTTTGAAAGCATGTACAAAAGGTTGCATCCACAATTGAGATCCAGCCTAAGAAGGCAGAGGGACAAGCCTAAAAGTAAATAACCTGCCTTCTAAATCCTTACCTGAAACACTAGTCCCATTACATCCATTTTTTGAGGATGTGATCAGAGAGGAGTGGAAAACCCCTGATAAGGGTAAATGCATAAGCAGGCATGTACTTAGGTATTACAAGTTGCAATAGCCAAAAAATATTAGACATACCAAAGATTGATGCTGAGGTGGCATCTCTAGCAAAGATACAGTAATCTCATCTGAAGGCGATTTCTTTACCAAAAATCCAGCTAATAGAAAGATGAAAGCCACCTGCAGAAGGGGCTTCATCAGCTTAGAGCATCCCTAGCGGCTACATGTTTTCCAAGAGTCACAACGTTTTAGCTGATTGACCTTAAGGCCATGAAAGACAGACCATCCTGACTTTTGGTCTACACATAAGCAAATTTTCTCTCGCAATAGCCTTTGTGGTAAATGCCTCAATGGATACAATGAGATTTTCAGTCAGGGCCATGGTATCCACCTCAGCAGCCAGCTGTCACATCTGGCTTTGTCCCTGGAAGGTTGATGCTCACTCTAAACAAATTTTGTGCTCATCTAAATTCCCAGGCTCTCTCCTTTTTGGGAAAAACTAGTGGCAAAAGGCACAGACAAACCAAAACACTTTCGCCCCTCCCCACCCAGTAGTCTGAGGGACGACAAAACCCAGCAACAGACAAAAATGCTGCCTTTGTCCATCCTCCTCACAAAGGAATCAAACAAAAGACAACGAGTATATCAGGGCAGAAACCCTGCATGGGGGTGGAAAATCCAGAAGTGGATCCACCCCTTCTGAGTCCACTATGAGAACAAACAAATGTGCCTCCACCCAGACCTGAATCTAGGTGTCAGAATTTTCCACTTCTCAGAGAATGGTCTTGATCGACCACAGACAAGTGGGTGAGAGAGGTAGCAGATACTTCCAGGAACTAAGGGCCCCACGTCATCCCTTCGTAATCCAATCCCCCGTCTTGAGCAACCCCCTCAAACGTAAGCCAGTGTTAAACAAAATCTTGCTTCTTCTTTGATTAGTGTCTGTATGGGTGCTCCACTGTAGGTGTGTCTGAGTCCCGATGCTGATGATTCGAGAACTTTGGTAGTAGTGTCCCTTTAGCCCACATGTGCACGCGCGAACCCTCCTCAGTTCCTTCTTAACTGCCCTGGCTAGAGATGGAACTATAATTGTCTATCCGCAGATCATTAACTCTCTTAAAATTGCTAATCTGTAGCTTCTCTTGAAGCCTTTTTTCTTTACTTTGTTTACATTTTATTTTGGCTGTTGCCTTAAAAAAAAAAAAAGAGGAGGAGGAGAAAAGGACTTTGCCTTCCGCCAGCCCCTGTGGGGGGGAAGGGAACCACCTTGCGACAAGGGTATGGCTGGCTCTCCAGGCTTCAAAAAGTCCTTTAATTGTAAGGAATCTAGATCAGTGACCAATGGACAATCGCTGTGCGTTCTCTGCCTGCGAGAGAGAAACATTCCACAGAAGTGTGGCTTGTGTCAACAACTGAAGCCCAGATCCAGGAAAGAGAGAGAATTGAGGCTCTAACTCCTACTCATGGAGTCAGCCCTTCAGTGTCCAGAGTCCCAATGTCTGCAACTGTCTACTTTGAAGGGAGGTGAGCCCAGGCAGATGCCCATGAGCCACTCACGTAAGGCTTTTAAGAAAAGGTCTGTGAGTCCCCATATTGAGTCCTGACCAAGCCATAAGTGATCTCCAGCTCAGTCATTATCAGCAGTACCAACGGCACTGTAGCTGTCTAAATCTGGTACCCAGGGCACGGGCAGTACCAAACGGACAGAGCAAGTCAGGCTGTCTAAAGAAAGACCCAATGGGAGCAGGCAAAGAAGCACTAGTACCACAGAGGCATGAGAAACACAGTTCCACCCTACAGAAGGCTCCCTTGGTACAGACATCAAGATTGGTACTGCCGGTGATACGCCAGGCACAGATGGACACTGCTGTCAGGTCCACGTCTTTGACTCAGTCGGTACAAGTCTCTCAGCGCTGACACCCTCCGCACAGATTTCCAATGCACAACGGATCTTTCAGTTTCTGAAGCACCAGACTCTCTGCTCAGTACCGGGGTCCCGGTACTGAGTTCACCCAGAACCCTTGTTTCATCAATGACTTCCTGCCACACACCACCCTTTTCGTTGTAGGAGTCAGAAAGTGAGCAAGAGGACCTGGCTTCCCTTCACTCTTCTTACCTGCCATCAGGCATACTGCCCCTCAAACCCACAGCCTCCCTGGTTTTGGGCAGCTGTGGTACTAACCTCTGGGCCCCTTCCCATGAGTGTGGCTGTACTGGGATCCTTAGCAGATCCAAAGGATGTGGCATACCAGTAGCCAAGGAAGTACCCTCCTTCAGCTGCTGCTTCAAGGGCCTCTGAACCCCCTGAGCAGGCAAGGGAGGAACTGGAGGCCCAAGTTGAGGAGGAAATCACTTCTCAAGCCCACTTCTCGTTGTCATCTGATGTGAGATGGTGATGCCCCCTCCGCCATCCAGGGCTGATAACTTTAAACTACTTCAAGACTTGGCACAGAGGGTGGTAGGAGCACTACAAATACCTCTGTAAGGGGTGACTGTGTCGCACCAGAAGCTGGTGGACATTTTACATTTTTCTACCTCTTCCAGAGTGGCCCTCCCTATTAACGAGCCTCTATTGGACCCTGTCCAGATAATATGGCAGACTCCCACATCTGTCCCACCAACTTGCAAGTGGGCGGGCAAGAAATATGTGCCAGCAAAAGGCACAGGAATTTGTTTTCACACCCACCTCCTAATTCGATCATTGTGGATACGGTTATTTCTAAGGGACACCAACACCAGTTTAAATCCACCCCTTATGATGGTAACTGGAAGCGCCTGGACCTTTTTTGCAGGAACTCCTCGGCCACCCTCCAGTTCCTAGTAGCGAACTGTCATGCCTTGTTGGCTAAATATGACTATCAAAATTATGCCAAGCTTAGTTTGATCTCTACTGCTATTGTTGTGAGACAGTCTTCGTGGCTTCATCTGTCTGGCTCCCCAAAGGAGGTCCAATTAACTGTGGAGGACCATCCTTTTGAAGGGACAAAGCTATTTGCAGAGATGACCCATGCCTCCCTTCACACATTAAAAGATTCCAGGGCCACCCTTCGATCCCTCAGGATCTATACTCCTGGATACAAAAGAAAATGTCATCAGCCTCCATTCAAGCTCTGCTCATCACAATATTCACAGAGATCATATGAACCCGAAAGGAAGAAGCCCCAGGTTCCCTAGACGGAAGACGTCAGGATCTTGGCAAACTTCCTCTCAACCCTCCATCTTGAAAAGACAGTTTGACAGGTTGGTTGAGGTGTTTATAGAACACTCTTCTCACCGCTGCATCACTCTGGAAAATTCCACCCATCCCTTCGGGGAACATCTCCCTCCATTCTGCAGCACCTGGGAATGGATAACCTCCAACCAATTGGTGCTGGAGAACGTCTGGTATGTGTACTCCATCCATTTCTTCTCCCTCCCCCCTTTCAAATACCCTTCACTGTCCCTCTTCAGTGAGCCAGTGCCCATACATCTAAAGGGTGGAGGTTTCTATTCTCGTTACTTTCTGATACTGAAGAAAAAAGGGGGTTGGAGACCTATACTGGACTTCTGAGCCCTCAACAAATTTATCAAGGCTCAGAAGTTCAGGATGATCACGTTATCAAAGATCATTCCCATGTTAGAGAAAGGAGATTGGTTCTTGGCCCTCGACCTCCAAGATGCTTACTGCCACATTTCAATCATACCTTACCTCCTATTGCAGAACAGGAGACAGACATTCCATCCTGTGGATTCTGTGGCTCAAAGCATGGCTCCAGCACATAGACATCTTGCTCAGAGGAGGCACAGGAGGAAAGGAGCTGCTCATTGTACCCATCTACAAAAATAGAAGAGATTTCTGATCTGATGCCAGTCCAAAGGTGTGACTCCAAATACAGGCACCTTACCAGTAATCCTGGACTACCTGTTGACTCTCAAGAAATCTGGACTCTATTAGTTTGCAATCTTCTCCCATCTGACTACAAAGAGGTTTCTCAAAGGCAAACCTCTTCCCACAACCCAGACTTTCCAATCCTCAATGGGATCTCAACCTAGTGCTAGAAGGACTGACTAGATTGCCATTGGAACCTATGGCCATTTGTTCATTGACTCACCTTTCCATGAAGACGGTGTTTCTGATCGCCATCAACTCTACAAGAAGAATAGGGGAGATAACGGTTCTGATGGCACATGCCCCTTTCACTGTGTTCTTCCCTGACAGTCACGCTCAGACCATATCCAGAGTTCACTTCCAAGGTGACTTCCGCATGAATCAGCTTATTCAGCTTCCAGCCTTTTATTCCAAACCTCATCAGGATAACAGGGAAGCCATCTTCCATACACTTGACATGAGGAGAGCCTTGGTTTTCTATGTGGACAGACAAGAGTTTTCAGAAAATCTGACTCTTCCTCTCCATTACAGATGAGCCAAAAGGTACAGCGATTTCAGCTCAAGGACTCTCTAAGTGGGTCTCAAGCTGTATTAAACTGTTACAGTTGTGTACTATAACAACACATCTTCAGTATGCAGGTACTCTACGAGGTCAGTCTCCTCGTCCATCGCTTTATCCCTATATCAGAAAACTGCAGAGTAGCTAAGTGGGCATCTGCACACACCTTGGAAGAACATTATGCCATCCTGGAGGATTCAGCTCCAGACACCAAATTTGGTGCCCCACAGCTCTATCATCCATATCAAACTCAACTCCGAAGTCCCAGCCTCTAGTGGTGGGCACTGCTCAGGAGTCACTTACAGTGGAGTTCCCATAGGGATACTACTCAAATACAAAGTTACTCACCTTGTGCAGTAATGATGGTTCTACGAGATCTGTTTCTCTGGGTACTCCACGACCCATCATCCTCCCCTCTACTTTGGAGTTCTAGTAGTTTTCTAGACTCTGTGGTAGAGAAGGAACTGAGGGGAGGGTTCGCCTCTGCATGCTAACTAGCCCCATGGCAGATGGGAAGCAGCACATGTGCTGGCTGAACTGATGCTGCTACCAAAGTTCTTTGATCAGCTGCTCAGGGACACAGACACACCTACAGTGGAGCACCCATAGGGGGACACATTTCAAAGAACTATCATTACTGCATCAGGTGAGTAACTTCTTCATCTCCTGGACATAGGATCAATAGAAACTGTTCCCTGAGAAAAAAATTCTTAGGACTGTGCTCCATTTTCTTCATTGCCCAGAAGTGAACAGGGTCAGCCATTCTAGATCTCAAGCAGATGAAGAAAACTAAATTCCAGATGGAGACTATAGATTCAGTGGTAACATCTGTCTCAAGGGGACTTCTGTGGACCTGGTAAAGGCATATCTCCATATTCCTATAGGACCATGCACTGTAGTCTACTGAGATTTGCTTAGTCCTTGCCTTGAAGAGTTTGCGATCTATCTTTTTGTTCTGTTTGTACAGTGCCTAGTACAATCGGGTCCTGATACATGATTATGGCCCATACATGCTACAGTTCTACAGATACACTAAGACTAATTTAGTTATCAGTTATTGTCTTTTTAGCTGGAAGTTTGCGAATCTGCTAAATACCCTGAAGTTTTTGGGGGGCAGATTTCCATCAGTTTAATATCAAGCGAATTCAGACTCTATTGAGGAAAGATGTAGTGGAGCTGGTATGAAGTGTTTTCTCTCAAGGCGTGAGGTATTTGGTCCTGCTGACATGCTACAGCTTTCATTTGGGATCCTCAGTGGGGCAAGAAACCGAAACCACCTTGATATTCCTCTCCACACTCTAATCTAGATGTCTACCAGAGATTAGCTCATAGGGGCATCTCATTGTCTCCTCATTTATGTCATGTGAGGTACCAAAGCACCTGAACCATTATGATTGCTGTAGTGCTTATTTAAGACCTCAGTCCTGCATCACTTACCCATGTATGCAATTTTAAGCACATAAGTCATTCCCTTAAACTCATTGGGACTATTCACAAGTGTTTCCAGGATTGGAACCTAAGTGTCAATCTGTCTCGCAGTGTGTATGTTCTATTCCAGGGGTGGCTAACCTGTGGCTCCAGAGCCGCATGCAGCTCTTCAGAAGTTAATATGTGGCTCCTTGCATAGGCACTAACTCCAGGGCTGGAGCTATAGGCGCCAACTTTCCAATGTGCTGGGGGGAGAGGGGTGTTCATTGCTCAACCCCTGACTCTGCCACAGGCCCTGCTCCGCCCTCGCTCCTTCCTGCCCCCTTCCCTGAACCTGCCATGCCCTGGCTCCTTCTCATGTGCAGGTTGGCCACCCCTGTTCTATTCCAAGACAGTCTGGGGTTTCAGAACCTTTATTTATGTTTACTTGACTAATTTCCTTAACCAAAAGCATGGACAAATTTTAAAGAAGTCTTTTTTCCAGGCTAGCAATAGCCACTCACCTATTTCACTTGGCACTTAAGGTACTTCATTCTGTCTTTTGCTGTTTATTTTACCTGTTGTCTGCTTTACTGAAGACCTTAAGATGACCAAAAGCCTGCAGACATCTAATGGCACCTATACTTTTCTGTAGCTTTCTCTCAGGGATTTGTCTTACTTGTGTTCAGAATCTATTTAAAGGAGAACTGGAAAGACTCACTTAGATCTCTTTTGACTGTTCCACATAATGCCAGAATGCTTCAAGAGTTATTCTTTTGTCTGACTAGAACAATGGATGTCATCTTCTCAGTCCAAGAGATTTTGAAACCTAGCTCTTGGGTTTGATGATGTGATTGTGGAGCAAGATTCTTGAAGTTTAAGGCCAGAAGGGACCATTAGATGATCTAATCTGATTTCCTGTATATCACAGGTTGTTAAATTTCACCCAGATACCCTTGTATTGAGCCCAGTAACTTGTCTAAAGCATAATTTGTGTTTGGCTAAAACATACCTTCCAAAAAGGCATTCAGTCTTGATTTGAAGTTAACAAAAGATGTCAGCACTTCCCTTGGTAGTTTATTGCAATGGCTGATGACTATCTACTCTCACTGGTCAGTTAAATTTAGAAATTAGGCACTAATTTTTATCTGGCTTCAGCTTCCAGACATTGTTTTGTTATACCTTTCTCCACTAGATTTAAGAGCCTATTCAGTACTCAGTATTTTCTCCCTGTGAAGGAATTTATACACTGTAATCAAGTCAACCCTCGTTCTTTTTTAGATACACTGAAAAACAAAGGGCTCAAGTTGTTTAGCTTAAGGCATTTTCTCTAATTTTCAACATCCTTTTTAAAATGTGGACACCAGAACTGGATGCAGATGATACCAAACTGGGAGGGATTGCAACTGCTTTGGAGGATAGGGTCAAAATTCAGAATGATCTGGACAAATTGGAGAACTGGTCTGAGGTAAACAGGATGAAGTTTAATAAAGACAAATGCAAAGTACTTCACTTAGGAAGGAACAATCAGTTTCATACATACAGAATGGGAAGACTGTCTAGGAAGGAGTATGGCAGAAAGGGATCTAGGGGTTATAGTGGACCACAAGCTAAATATGAGTCAACAGTGTGATGCTGTTGCAAAAAAAGCAAACATGATTCTGGGATGTATTACAGGTGTGTTGTGAGCAAGACACGAGAAGTCATTCTTCCGCTCTACTCTCCACTGGTTAGGCCTCAACTGGAGTATTGTGTCCAGTTCTGGGCACCGCATTTCAAGAAAGATGTGGAGAAATTGGAGAGGGTCCAGAGAAGAGTAACAAGAATGATTAAAGGTCTAGAGAACATGACCTATGAAAGAAGGCTGAAAGAATTGGGTTTGTTTAGTTTGGAAAAGAGAAGACTGAGAGGGGACATGATAGCAGTCTTCAGGTATCTAAAAGGGTGTCATAAGGAGGTGGGAGAAAACTTGTTCATCTTGTTCTCTAAGGATAGAATAAGAAGTAATGGGCTTAAACTGCAGCAAGCGAGGTTTAGGTTGGACATTAGGCAAAAGTTCCTAACTGTCAGGGTGGTTAAACACGGGAATAAATTGCCTAGGGAGGTTGTGGAATCTCCATCTCTGGAGATATTTAAGAGTAGGTTAGAGAAATGTCTATCAGGGATGGTCTAGACAGTATTTGGTCCTGCCATGAGGGCAGGGGACTGGACTCGATGACCTCTCGAGGTTCCTTCCAGTCCTAGAGTCTATGAATCTATGCAGTATATCAGTATTAGTCTCATCAATGTTGTATATGTTTCAAGTTGCTGCAAGTCACCAATTAGATATTACAGTGACTGGTAATGTATCAATAACTAAGGGACATTCTGGACACTCTTGTGCATTCTTTTTATGCCTCAAATTCAATTGCAAAATTAGATTAGTAGCCACCACAGTCATTCTTGGCTCCACAGATCAGGGTTTATTTCTAACGTGCTGGGTCTCTGCTTTGACAGAATCTCCAGTCTTTAATCCTAGATGCTGACCAAGTTTAAGGTGGTCAGAGCCACATCTGGATTGTGATGAATCAACTTCTTATTTTTTTTTTTTTTGGTCATGGCCTGCCACGGCATAGCACTTTTTAGAAGTGCTGAGAGCGCTGCTTCAGCTTTGGGGCTTTTCTCTTACTTGTTCTGACCATGAGTCACAAGCAGAGTGAACAATGAAGTTATGATCAGAGGAGCACTCAATAGAGTCTAGGAAACATTTCATAAAGCTGTAATCAATGCAAATATAAATGGTTTGCCATTACTGATTGGAGCTGTTCTTCAGGTGAAGTCTAGTTAATTGGTGTGTCAAGAAGTCTCATTGTTCAGTTTGTCTCAGTGTAGACAGACAATTGTCCAGTGAGAAGGCATGAATACATCCACTGCATTTATTTAGTAGTCTTACCTCACAATGTCTGGAGAATCCATTATGGATTTAAGTCCACTGCCTGTGGGTGGAAATCCTAGCTGATAATGGCTAGTGAAAGTCAACATTGAGTTAGTAACAGGTTGGATTGATTTATTAATTCATTAGTGTAGGGTACAGAGCTGACTTTATGAAATATGCTGAGGTACAACTGCTGCTTAGGGAAGCCATTGTTTGACACTGAAGTCATAGAAGGAAGCAGAAGACCGTGTTTTCCAGCAGTTTAAGCTCAGAATTGGGAGTCTGAAACTGGGGGGGGGGGGTTTGTTTTTGTTTTTTTGTTTGGTTTTTTTTGGGGGGGGGGGGGAACTTGATGCTTTGCCACCCACTCAGATTTTGGACAAGTCACTTTTTTCTTGCTTCAGTTCCCTCTCTTCAATATATGGGTACCATTTACCTAGAATTCTTGAGAGACACTGAGGATTGATAGTGTTTGTGAAGTGACTTGAAGATGTATAACATGATATATAAAGGCTAAAAATTCATCCAACTATCATCCAGTCTTGCAACTCACCTTTATAGGAAAATGAATCAAGAAGGTGGTAGATGGGAACTGTTTGAACCAATCTCTAGATGAAGACTAGTGCCCTAGAACATTCCAGGACTGCCCTGAATGATCTTGAGGCTTGCTTTTTTGTCATAATACAGAAAACCACAAACTTTGAGGACTTACGATTGGCAGTTCTTTGCAATGAAGCAAGGTTTAGCCTTTCAGTACTATACAACAAAGGTCTATCTTCTGGATTGAATGACCAACTGTTTCCACCATCTGTTTAATTTTGTGTATTAGGCAAGGTGGGTGAGATAATATCTTTTACTGACCAACTTCTGTTGGTGAGAGAGGCAAGCTTTTGAGCTACACAGAGCTCTTTCTCAGGTAGATTTGAAAACTTGTCTCTCTCACGTACCTGAGGAAGAGCTCAGTGTAGCTCTAAATCTTGTCTTTCACCAGCAGAAGTTGGTCTAATGAAAGCTATTACCTCGCCCACCTTGTCTCTTTAATATCCTGGGACCAACACGGTTACAACACTGCATACAACAATGAAAAATATCTACTTTTGTGTACATACACACACACACACAATTCATTAAAGGGGTGAGAAGCTTTGGGGTCCTTTTTAGCTTATCATTGAGCCTGCGTGATCAGGTTGCATCACTGACAAACACCATGTTCCACCTCCAGTTTTCTAGGAAAATTCACCTCTTCCTTCCAGATAAGGATGTGGCCACAGTAATGCAGAGATTTGTTATCTCCAGGTTGAATTATTCACTGTGTCAGAAGCTGACTATGTAAACAATTCAAAGGCTCCAATTTGCACAGAATGCAGTTGCCCTCTTCTCCATGAGAGGTTGCCATAAGTACAGCACTCCTGTACTTTACTCTCTCCACTGGCTCCTGCTCCTTCTCATGCCAGTTCAGCACCTTGGTCCTGATTGGGAATGCCACTAAGGGATCATATCCCAGCTACATTAGAGACCATATCTCCCATTTTTGACCTGCCAAGACAGATACACTCTTGGACATTGCAAATCACAAAGCCTAGAAGGAAGCATATCAGAGCTGGAGTTAAGCCATTAGTGGTTGAGGTGACCCAGCCAGTGAACAAACTTACACAGAAGATGGGTCTAATCAATAGTGTGACTACGTGTAGGGAATGCTGCAAATCCTTTGATAAACCTTTTCTGCCACAATCAAACCCTATCCCCCTCCTCCCCGCAAAAAATCCTCAGTAAAATTGGGGGTGGGGGAGGAAACCCACACTCAGATAGTGCTTCCCATAACCAGAGAAAGGGAGAAGAGCCAAAGACTTAATGAAGTTCACAAGGGTACCTCACTTATACCAGCTATGATCCTGTGATGTGCTCAGGTAGTACAGTGATGAGTACCAGTGCTAAATTTGGAGAGGTTTTTCAGTATGTTGGTATATGAACTTTTACTTAATATTAAAATTGTTAACTCTTAATTTTTTCTCCAGGGAATTAACAGTGATGTCCTTTAATTCTTTACTTTATTGGAGGCTGTTTACTCTTGCTAAGGAACATCGATTATTTTTATTGCATTATCTATGATGATTAGTCACATTCTAAATATACAGGTCATTTATTTTAAATACATAACTGGATTTATTCTCAGATAGTTCAGGTCTATCTTAAGTTCTTAACTTCTGTAGAAGATCAAAATACATGCAAGCAGTTGTTTTTCCCTTAAGTCTATGTTTATAGTAGAATATCGCTTGTCCATCCTCCTTTCTCACTAGTTATGAATGGGTTTTTCTTATTATACATTTTTGATGAAAAAAAATACTACTATAATTTGGGTACTTGTGTTTTTCCCAAAGTATGTACTGCATTTTAATAGGAAAGCAGTGAATATTTTTCTTTTGTCGAGTTCTGTGGAGCATTCTTATTTCTCTCACTTGGGACCCAGTAATTGAAGCTGTCATAGAATTTCATAGACCTGTTTTTTTAACTATTCCACTTTAAAAGGGCTTCACCTTATACTAGTTCGCTGCATAAAAAATGACACCTAAATAGGCTGACAGTGTAATCAGGTATTGAGCTCCCATGTATGGATTTACTGAATGGAAACTGTTCAGGAACTGCCATTAATGTTAGAACTTTTTTGTTTTGCAGGCCTATGATAACTTAAGTTTGAGTGATCACTTGCTGAGAGCAGTACTAAACCTTCTTAGAAGGGAAGTATCTGAGCATGGGCGCCATTTGCAACAGTATTTCAATCTGTTTGTGATGTATGCCAACCTAGGTAAGTTGTTTATGAAATATGCTTAATGGTGTTGCTGTAAGGCACTCTGTTTTTACATATAGGAAACTAACCATGCTGACTCAAGTAATGAGATGACCAGGATCAATAAAAAAATTGCAGGCCATATTGTAATTGTGGGGGTGTTAATACTTTTAAGAATATTAGGTACTCATGTAGCACTTCCAACTGAGTATTTCAAAACATTTCTGACAATGGGTGTATGAAACTTTACAACACTTTTGTGAAATAATGTCCCATTTTACAGTTGAGTAAAGTGAGGCATAGAGAGGCTAAATGGTTTGCCCAAAGTCTCACTAGACTGTGCATGATCAGTGTGGTCTAGTAGTCAAAGATTGGGTCTATAAACTTATAATACCAGGTCAGCAGAAGACTTGCTAACCTTTGAGTAAGTCAGTTAACCTCTGATTCCTCTAACCTAAAATGGTGATAGTAATATTGTTTTTACAAATAGCCCCCTGCCAAATTGCTCCAGGTGCTGAACATCATATCACAATTTTAAATTACATTAAAAACTTTAGTACATACCTTCGAGGGGTGGGGGGGAGAGAGGTTAATTAAAGTTTGTACAGTGTTTAGACAGTGTAAAGTGTTTATATAAAGACTAAGCATTGTGATGAGTCTCACAATTTGTTACTCTAATCATGTTGCTGTGGTCTTATTATAATGAGATAAGCAATTATGCTCAGGCAAAAATCAGCTTAGCAAATCAGTTACTTTGAGGAGTTCTCTAATTTAGGGTGACCAGACAGGGTGTGTCCCACGTTTCGACCGCCAGCAGAGACTGACTCTGTTTCTTCTCCCCCCCAGCCCCCCATGTGTCCCGATTTTTTTTCTTTCCCTCATCTGGTCACCCTACTCTAACTACATGGTGTAACCAATTCAGAGAGCCAAGCTTAAGAATTGGACTTAAACAAGCCTTGCAGTCTTGGGAAACAGAAGATTATTTTCAAATCTAGATATTGATTTTTGGGGCAGTGTTTGCCTACAGTGGCTCTTTATTTTTACTGTACTGAATATGTGGTGGCTGTTTACTCGTTAAATAATGTAAGTTAATCATTTTCTAATGACTGATGTTGATGCAGTATGGTGCTATTCACTATCATTCTTGACCTGCTGCTTTCTGATTGGCTTAAGTGCTTACCTATTTTGTGCTTCAGTCAGTCAGCACAGTTTATCCATTGGTGACATGTTTAGTTGTTTACTGTGATTTGATTAATTAAGCTTGTCCACAACTGGATACATCTTTTTCATTTAAAATGTCAGTTTTTTATGGTCAGCAATCTGAATGACTGATAGTTATATATGTTATCATGAAGCATAAAGTTACTGTAAGGCATGTTTTCGCTCCAGTAATGATCTACAACTTAGATCACTTTGGATTCTGATTCTCTCCCAGTCTGATACAAGTGGGCTTTACCTTTCTTCCTGCAAAGTATTGGAGATAGTTGAGACTCATGATGCACAGTCAACCTGTGGAACTCATTGCCAGGGGATGTTGTGAAGGCCAAAAGTATTTAAAAAAAAAAAAAAAAAAAAAAAGTTCGTGTAGGATATGTCCATCAATGGCTATTAGCGAAGATAGGGATGTAATCCCATGCTCTGGGTGTCCCTGAGCCTATGACTGCCAGATGCTGGGACTGGACAATGGGAATGGATCACTTGATAATCACCCTATTTTATTCATTCCCTTTGAAGCATGTGGCATTGGCCTCTATTGGAAGACATGATACTGTGCTGGATGGACCATTGGTCTGACGCTGTATAGCCATTCTTATGTTCTTAGCAACTGATCTCTAGTTATGTGAGCGCTAATGAGCACCATTATGGAAATGTTTTTGTTCACAATTCTGTTGATATATGCAGTTTTCAGCTAAACCCTAATAAGAATCTAGTCCAATTTCTTCCCCCTGCCCCCATCTCCCTCCCAGAAGGAATGTATAACTGAGAGCATGAATAAGAACCAGCAATAGAAAAATGACTTTTCAAATTTTTCAGAATTTTTTACCAAAAAATCAAACTATATAAGAACAGTAACAATTAAGCTTATAAATACATATTGTTGTCACTACTATCCATGAGGTGTAATTTTTTTGTCCCCTCTGAAGGTGTAGCAGAAAAGACACAACTTCTGAAACTAAGTGTACCTGCAACGTTCATGCTTGTGGCTCTGGATGAAGGCCCAGGCCCTCCAATCAAATATCAGTATGCTGAACTGGGAAAATTGTACACTGTAGTGTCACAGCTAATCCGTTGTTGCAATGTGTCATCACGTATGCAGTCTTCTATCAATGGTATAGTGAATTTTACAAGTTTTCTTTAATTGAAAACATTGGTTATAGTTAGTAAATTATTAGTGTATGTGGTGTTCCACTTTTTATTAAATGTACTTATTGGAGCAATAGTCTTAGGGGGGTTGTTATATATTCTATTTAGCAGTTTCTTACATTTTGCAATAAAGATTTTCCTGATTCTGCAGTGGCCAAATCCTATCTTGATATACATATCCCACTAAAACTACAAATCATTCTCCATTAAGTCTATTTAGGCCTTTTAAAAGAACACAATTAGGAGGGTGTAGAGGAACTATTAATATCAAACCTATTGCAATTAGATGTTTTAGTTTATAAAGACTGGGCTAAATTCTTCTCATTCAAATTAATGGAGTTGAACTGACATACCTGATGAAAATTTAACTAAAACTTAACTCTGCTGAGCCAGCGCCCCGGGAAAAGCCCAAGATCCTGCAGCCTGGGGCACTGGCCAGAAGGAGCCGAGCCCTGCATGTGCCAAAGCCTCGCACAGTGCTGGCACAGGGAAGCCTCTGCACCCCTCAGTTAAGCTCTGGAGTGGCGGGAGGGAAGCCATTTCCATCCTGTTCCCACCCCAAACCTGCCCACTCCACTGCAGCCTTCTTGACAGGGGCTTAGCACCCTCTTCATTCCCTTTCTCCCCACGTCCTGGGTCCTCTCCCCAGGGAGTGTGGGGCTGCTCCGTCCCCTAGGCCCCCTCCCCTGCTGAGTCACCTCTCTAGCCAGGTTCCATGAAGCCCCTGCAGTCAGATTCCCCTGGGCCCTGGTGCACAATTCATCCTTGAGGCTTAACCCCTTCTTCAAGTGATTGCTCCTGTGTATTCCACAGGAGGTGTGTGTGCTCGCTACGTGCACCAGTGCCGGAAGTTTTTCCTTTAGCAGTACCAGTAGGAGGGGAGCATCGCTATGACCCCTGGAATGGTGCCTCTGTATCGCGCTATAAGGGGAGCTGCGCACTCCCCACACCCTCAGTTCCTTCTTGCCACCAGTGAAGGTAGTCGGAACTTTGTGTTCCAGTCTTGCTGTAGCCCTTCTAGTAGCTTTAGTAGTACTCTTCTCCACAGCTGGATAACTTCTTTAGTTAGTTGCTTGGTGCGAGGCATGCCCCGTGCCCCAGGCTTCAAGTCATGCGACTCCTGTCGCAGTTCTGTGCCAAGAAGCGACCCGCACACTCAGTGTCTTCGCTGCTTGGGTGAGGCTCACGTAACCGATCGCTGTAAGATCTGTAGGTCGTTCAAGCCTCGAATGAAACGTGAGAGAGAGATCCGGCTGCGGGCCCTGCTAATGGAATCTGCGTTGGCCCTGACACCGGCGCGTCAATCCATAGATGGAGCTCTCCTCAGCCGTTACCGGCACCGAAGCATCGTAGCTACGATTGCCGGGACGACTATGAAAGCAGCACTTTTGTTGAGTACCGCTCCTCATCGTCGTCGAAGTCCAGATCTCTAGGCCGGCGCCGGCACCGGCACGACCGTAGAGCCTCCCGTCGTTCCTATGGCACTGTGCGGTCAATGGTGACCTCGGCCTCAGCACCCAGCCACCTGTCCCCAATCTGCACCGGGCTCCAAGAACAGCCTGCCCCGCTCGGCGCCCAAGCCGGTCAGTGGCAAGGGGCCCTGTGGCCACAATTGCCTGCCCAGGCGAGACCGCTCGGTCGCCAGGGCGTCCCAGACCCATTCGGTGTCTCCCCCTCAACAAAGTCAGAAGTCGACAGGCACCGAACCGGCGGCACCAGGCCCGGACTCGGTCTTGGGAGTCGAACCAGCAGCACCTCCCGACGACTTGGTAGCCGGACCGGCACTGGAGGAGACCATAGCGGCACCTCCGTCTGTTATACAGGAGGACTTTAAAGCTCACCAGGAGCTCCTCAAAAGGGTAGCCTCGAATCTCCAACTCCAGGCTGAGGAGATGGAGGAGCCATCGGACACCCTTTTCAATGTGCTGTCCTCCTCGACACCGGGCCGTGTGGCCCTCCCCCTTCACCAAGGTGTGGCCAACATAAAGTACTTTGTTCCAGCTAAGGGACATGAGTACCTGTAATCCCACCCGGCACCTAATTCCCTGGTGGTGGAGTCAGTCAACCATCGGGAACACCACAGCCAGCCTGCACCCACCCCCAAAGACAAAGTCGCCAAGAGACTTGATTCTTTTGGCAGGAAAACTTATTCTTCTGCGAGCTTTCAGCTTCGGGTGGCCAATCACCAAGCCCTGTTGAGCTGCTATGATTTTAACTTGTGGGGGTCTCTACCGAAGTTCGAGCCCCTTCTCCCAGAGCGAGACAAGAAAGAGTTCAAGGCTCTGGTTGAGGAAGGGGCAGCAGCGGCGAAAGCAGCCCTCCAGGCCGCCTCGGACGCGGTGGACACGGCATCCCGTTCTATGGTGTCGGCCATATCCATGCGAAGGGCGTCGTGGCTTCTCCTGTCTGGTCTGTTTGCAGAGTCTCCGTCTCTGATGCAGGACCTTCCCTTCGACAGGAAAGCACTGTTTGCGGGCCAAACCGATGTTCCCCTGCATGGGATGAAAGACTCCCGTACCACCCTGCAAACTCTGGGCCTATGTGTCCCGCCAGCAAAGGACAAACCTAGGCCGCAGACCTCCGCTCCCCCCGCTAGGGGCAGATATGAACCCCCTCCTAAGCGACCGAGTGAGCAGAGATGCAGGTCTCAGCGTCAGTCCCACTCAGCCCCGCAACCAGGCCCCTTGAAGGGCAAGAGGCAGGGGAAGAGGCGGTTTTGGCTCTTTTGCGGGGGGGGGGGGGGGGGTCACCAGGCCTGTTGCCACGGACGCCACCCAGTTAATAAAGTTCTGCAACCATTTATCTGCGTTCAGAGTGCAGTGGTCCTGTATAACATCGGACCAGTGGGTCCTCAGCACGATTTCCAGGGGCTACATGTTTCTGTTCACCTTTCCCCCCCTCCACTACCCCCTGCCCCGGGAGGACCTCGGGGACCGGGAACGTGCCGCCCTCCTAAACCAAGAGGTGGTGCGCCTTCTCAACCTAGGTGCGGTGGAGAGGGTACCGGCGGAATTTCAGGGCAAGGGATCTTACTCCCGGTACTTCCTGATCTCAAAGGTAAAAGGCGGGCTCCAGCCCATCCTCAACCTGCGGAACCTCAACAGGTTTATGGTCCGCTACAAGTTCTGCATGGTATCCCTGACCTCCATCATCCCCTCCTTAGACCCGGAAGATTGGTTTGCATCCCTGGACCTCCAGGATGTGTATTTCCACATCCATATTTTCAAGAGTCACAGGCGCTTCCTCGGCTTCCTGGTAGGGTGGGACCATTACCAGTTTGCGGTCCTCCCCTTCGGCTTTTCAGCGGCCCCCAGGGTTTTTACCAAATGCATGGCAGTGGTGGCAGCCCACCTCCGGAGGAACAGGCTGCAAATTTTCCCTTACCTGGACGATTGGCTCCTCAAGGGCAGCTCCTGGTCCCAGGTGCAGCCCCAGATGCAACTTCTCCTGTCCACATGCGCGGGTCTGGGCCTAGTGGTGAACGAGGCCAAGTCCACATTGGTACCTGTTCAGCACATACACTTCATAGGGGCTCTGCTAGACTCCCTAAAGGCCACAGCCTCTCTTCCCCGGGACAGATTCGAGACACTCAAAGGTCTCGTAGCCTCGGTCACGGCCTTCCCCGTGACGACAGCAAGGGTATGCCTTCAAATCCTAGGTCATGTGGCAGCATGCACATCCGTTGTGCAACATGCCAGACTCAGAATGAGGCCCCTCCGACTTTGGTTGGCCTCCCAGTATTCCCAGCCCAGAATAAACGCTGCCCCCAGTTCTGCTCCAGGGCAGGGGCAGAAAGGGGGGCGATCTCGGATGCATTCCTCCTCCGGTGGTCAGACCAACTGTTCTATGCCTTTCCTCCCTTCCCACTGATAGGCAAGGTTCTGCAAAAAGTAAAGGCAGACAGGCGAGGGTTATCCTCATAGCCCTGGGTTGGGCCCTTTGGGCCCTTCATCATTGGTACGGGACCCTTCTGCAACTTTTAGCGGTGTCCCCTCCCCCCCCCAGAGGCTGCTGCTTCACCCAGACCTCCTCTCCCAGGAGAAGGAATGCCTTCTCCACCCCAACCTGGCAGCGCTCCACCTGATAGCGTGGTTGTTCCATGGTTAAATGAGGAGGAGGGAAGGTGCTCGGAGGATGTAAAACTAATTCTGTTGGAGAGCAGAAAGCCGTCCACCCGGTGCATGTACCTTGCCAAATGGTCTAGGTTCTCGAGGTGGGCGGGAGAGCGAGGCGCCTCCCCATCATCCGCATCCCTCCATCTTATTCCAGATTACCTCCTGTCCCTTAGGACTCAAGGACTAGCTCCTGCCTTCGTCAGGATTCATTTAGTGGCCATTTCTGCCTTCCACCTTCCAGTGCAAGGTCAATCAGTGTTCTCCTATCAAAAGATCTCCTGCTTTCTAAAAGTCCTAGATTGCGCATTTCCGTACGCCAGGGCCCCGGTCCCGCAATGGATCTGAACCTAGTGTTATCCCACCTCATGGGTCCTCTCTTTGAACCCTTGGCCACGTGTTCCTGGTCCCACCTATCATGCAAAGTGGCATTTTTGGTGGCTATCACCTCAGCCCATCGGGTCTCGGAACTCAGGGCCTTGACCTCGAAACCCCCATATATGGTTTTTCACAGGGATAAGGTCCAGCTTCGTCCACACCTGTTTTTCTCCCAAAGGTGGTCTCCACCTTCCATATGGATCAGGACATTTTCCTGCCAGTACTCTGTCCTAAGCCCCATTCCTCTTACGAGGAACGCCGCCTACACACGCAAGACGTACATAGAGCGCTGGCCTTCTACCTGGACCGAACCAGGCCGTTCAGGAAGTCCTCACAACTATTCATTGCATCGGCCGAACAGACGAGGGGGCAATCAGTTTCCACCCAGCGCATTTCCCGCTGGATCACCTCGTGCATACGTATGTGTTACAACTTGGCTGGGGTTCCCCCGCTGCCTATAGTGAAGGCGCATTCTATGAGAGCTCAAGCCTCGCGGCTGCCTATATGGCCCACATCCCTATCCAGGACATAGGTAGGGCGGCCAGGTGGTCATCTGTCCACACTTTTTCCTCGTGCTACGCGATCGTCTCCCAAGCACGGGATGACGCCGGGTTTGGTAGGATGGTATTCCGTCCCGCTAACCTTTAAACTCCTACCCACCTCCATCAGGTATAGCTTGGAGTCATGTACTGTGGAATACACAGGAGCAATCACTCGAAGAGGAAAGGACAGTTACCTGTTCCATAACTGGTGTTCTTCGAGATGTGTTGCTCCTATCTATTCCACATCCCACTCTCTTCCACTCTGTCGGAGTTGTCTGGCAAGAAGGAACCGATGGTGGGGCGAGTACGCAGCTCCCCTTATAGCACGATATAGAGGCGCCACTCCAGGGGTCGCAACGGTGCTCCCCTCCTACGGGTAGTGCTAAGGGGAAAAACTTCCGTCATCGGTGCACGTGGCGAGCACACACACCTACTGTGGAATAGACAGGAGCAACACCTCTCGAAGAACGCCAGTTACGAAACAGGTAACTGTCCTTTCCTGTCTGGACTGTAGCCTGGGGACAGGAGGCAGCTGTTAGCTGCCTTTCAACACTCTGCAGGCAGGAAGGGACAAGCTGCTTTCAGCCATGGGGGTGGACGGGAGAGGGTAAGGGATGAGCTCTGCAAAGACACTGGTCAGGTCACACACCCGTCCCCTGCAGCTGGAAGCAGCTCCCGTCCCTTCCCTCTCGCACTGTGCCGAAAGGCTGCTGCTGGCCACATTCTGGTGTAAATCCTGGCAGAAATCAGGGAGGGGGCATGTGACCCTGCATGCTCACCTTTTCCCCCCCCCCCCCTCCCCTGTGTTTCCTCGGGAAGACGCAACGCCACGTACCAAGAGAGGCGGATCTGTCCCGGGGGCCCAGCCAGGCATGGAGGGCAGAGAGTGCTGGACGGGGGGACGCACTCTCTCTCTCTCTCTCTCTCTCTCTCCCTCTCCCCATATGAACCCTAAAGCCTTAAAAATAAGAAAGTATTATGCAGTATTTCTTTTTAATAGGAGCTCAGTCAACTTAATGTTAATGTGAATGTTTGTACTGCATATCTCTGATTGCCATTGAACTCACTTGAATATGAGTGATTTTTACCAGGTGTCCCTTACTCAGCATAGGGAAATATGGTCACCCTAAGTATAATCCAACTAAAATCAAAACACCAGGAGCAAAGAAACAACTTTTCTCTGTACAAAACAAGTCCACAGAACTAAATCCCCCCAACCTCCGTTCCTCCACCGCCTCTTATCTTCCTCACCAATGACCACCCCCCCTCCAAAAAAAACTATATGCATTCGAACCATCACAGACACCCTTTTCCCAATTGTCAGTTGGATTTTGCAGCATGCTCTAAAATTAAACAGATTTGGGCTTATATTAGACAAGTGGGACAATGAGTGTATTCCAAAGTTGAAGGGCCCTCACTGAGGACACCCTGCCAACAAGTCATTCCCTTATATACCAGAGGAGCTCCAATGCTTTCAGTGACCTCAACTATGGTAATGCCCCACAAAACAAGAGGTAGTTCACACAACTCCCCTGCCTCAGTGTCATAGAATCTAGCTCTTTATACCAGAGAATTTTTCGCAGAGGGGATAGTTTATTGTAAGTTCAGTAGCTTATTTTTAAGTCTTTCCATTGACTATACCATGTGTCTTTCATTTGTTAGTCCCAGAGTTTAAATATGTATTTGTTTATATTAAAAAGTACTGTTTCATCAGTATTAATTGTTTGTTCCAGGTAATCCCCCACTTTCAAACCCTTATGGTGATCCTAATTTATCTCAACCTATAATGGCACTTCAGCAGAACGTGGCAGACATTTTGTTTGTACGAACTAGCTATGTGAAGAAAATTATTGAAGACTGCAGCAACTCAGAAGAGACCATCAAATTGCTTCGTTTCTGTTGTTGGGAAAATCCTCAGTTCTCTTCCACTGTCCTAAGTGAACTTCTCTGGCAGGTAAAATAAAATAAAAATCAGGGAAGCAGATGGGATAAGTTTGGGCATATGTAAGTGTAAAAATATGCCATATAGGGAGAGGTGATATCCATGTGAGAAATTGTATTGATATGTGATAAATAAACTTCTCTTTGGATGCCTTCTGCTAGGATTTTCTCTTGGGACTTCATATTGAAGTACTGTAGAATTTCCCCCAGATCCTAAAAATTAGGAGCCCCAAGGGCAATGATAACAGGATATAGCACAACCAGATCAAACTGGCCTTTGTGTGTCACCACCCACAAACTGGCTAGTTCCCTCCTAGCCACAGTCAGCAAAGGAGCTGCAGTTTCATTGATTCATGTTTTCAAGTATCCTTTTTTGTTTCCAGTCAATATGTTGCAAAACTTCAGTGTACCTGCTAGGTCATCTGCTCAGTACTGTTTTTTACCTGGCATGCCCATTCCAGTGAGAACATTCTCCATATGCTTGATGCCAAAAGATCTTAGGGGGGATTATTTGAAGTGAACTAAAACGCTTAGAAAGTCCACCCTACTTAGTTTCCTTTGGCAGCAATTCACTGGGCAGTGTTATTACTAAAAGGACTGTCTAACTAGGTATCATGCATCTTTTTTGTTATTAATACATGAAGTCCGTTGTAAAGCACTTAAGGTTCCTACACACTCAGTATGCCTGATCCAAACACACACAAGCAAAGAAACAAAAGTTAAGCTGCCTAATGGTACCTACACTCCACTCACAAGCACCCACCTAACCTTTACCACAACTACCATGCACCACAGACCATGCACCATTTTCATCTTTCGGCATTCACCCCTTTACCAGATTTCCCTCCCAACTCTATTGATTATGAATATTGGGTGTAGTAGTAGTTTAATAAAGGATGATTAAAGGGTATGTGTACCCCCTTCAACAAGTCATACTTTCACATGCCAGGCCCCTCCCATCAACCGTCTGGGCTTGTGAGAGTTGGGTCCTTCCCATCAACCAGGCTTGCATGCACAGTATGTAAACTTCCAGTTTTAATGTGAATAATGGCTAAAAATTACCTTAAATCCAACGCTTAACAAACCCTTCTCCTTTGCACTGGCTTTCTCAAACCCACTTCTCTGGTAGGTTCTTTGTAGATAGCTCTTAAAAAGCATTGTCTGTCATCAACAATGAAAATTTAGGCCTGCCAAGGGAAATTTTCAGCCAGAACCCAACTTAAGACTTCCTTTTAAAAATGTATGAAGAGAAACAAAACAAAATCCACACAGAAAATTGAAGGGAGTACAAACTAACTTATTGTGAAATTTCACACCATTTGGGCCACCTACTTTTAAAGAGAAACAGGAAATTATTCCCTGTTTTAAGTCTATTTTACAATGCAAAGCTAACCGTGAAGCTGCTGCCAGGCACCTTCATAATGACTTAGCTTTCCATCTTCATGCCAACCATATCAAGGCTCCCTTGGTTAGAGTCAAAGCTATGACCATTGCCTATCTGACATGTCTCTCTTGCAAAGGTATGCAAAGCAGCTATATAGTCCTCTCTCACCTATACAAAGCATATTTACTTGGGTTCAGTCTTAGGAGGGAATCTGGTTTTGGATTCCAAGCTCTATTCTAGAAATTCTTTCCTAGGTAAGGAAGGTCACATTTTCCCACCCCAGTAGAAGTTTTTTGTTTTACTTTTGGATGTCACTTATTTTAAGTTGGACTCGTTTTATTCCCTGTGACATTTATATTCATCATATAGGTTGGAATGTCCAGTGGTATCTTAAAAAACAACATTGACATTAATATTACTGCTTTTTGCAACTATTTGCAGTTTACTTTTTCTTTTGGGATAACCTTTATGAGGCTTAATCTCCAGAAGCAAGAATTGTAATAGAAAGTATTTTCTTGTTGTTCTGCTTCTCTGAAGCTATATTTTTTCACACAGGATTTTCATTCACCCACCTTCCTCCCCTCAGAGTTTTGGTGTCACATTTTTTGAGGTGTTTTTTTTCTTAGTTTCATTTTTAGTCAGTTTCTTTCCTTTTTAAATCTCTCTGCTGGTCTTGTCTCCTCAGGAGATTCCCATGCTATGCAACTGAGATAACTGACTGGAATGCTGAAATGTCAATATTTATATCTTGTAATAGAGGGGACATTATGTGCAACATATAGTAAGGGGCCTGGTTCATGTGCAGTGCTTGCTACCACCACCCCAAGGAATCAAAATTCCCAAGAGCTGAGGGAGTCTTGCCAAACTCCTCCTGGGGAAGCAAAGGCCCCAGATTGACAGTAGTGTCTGAGAGAGATCGCCAGAGAAGCAGAATTAAGTATTCAGAGCATGAATATTGCAACCATTTCAAACTCATGCCCCAGTTATCTTTATTACAACATGTTTTAAGAAACATTTTTTCTGAGACATAATTTTCACTTCTTTTAAGGTTGCATATTCATACACCTATGAACTTCGACCTTACTTGGATCTGCTTTTGCAAATCCTGTTGATTGAGGACTCTTGGCAGACCCACAGGTTAGTATTCTTTTTTTTTTTTCATTTTACAGTAGAATTCCATCTTTTCATAATTTGGGACTCCCCTGTTGGACAGTTTCTCTTCCCAACTAAATGGTTCTGCTGATTAAGAGAAATGGACTTACAAAATCTGAAAAGACTTAAAGTCTACTAATCAAAACACAAGGACAAAACTTTTATATTCAGCTTACTTCATTTTTATCCCTACTTTTAAAATTAGGCAACTTGTGTATTTAAAACTTGAGCTTAGAATTTCACTTTTTTCATAACTGGCAGAAAGCTATTTAGCCACTTAACACCAATTGAATACATCCCTCTAAGGCTTGGTCCACACTGGGGCGGGGGATCGTTCTAGGAAACGCAACTTCAGCTATGAGAATAGCGTAGCTGAAGTAGACGTTTCCTAGATCGAACTAAGTTTACTTACTGCGGGTCCATGCGGCGCAGGCAAACTCCCCCATCGACAGCGCTTCCTCCTCTCGGCGAGCAGGAGTTTCGCAGTCGACGGGGGAGCGCTTCTGGGATCGATTTATCACGTCCAGATGAGACACAATAAATCGATCCCAGAAGATCGATCTCTACCCGCCGAATCAGGCGGGTAGTGTGGACCTAGCCTAAAAGTGGAACCTTTACTAATATTCCAGTTAAGCAGCAGTCATTGGTACTCAGTGTCATTAGGCTAGACTGCTTCCTTGGAAACATTTCAGTAAAGTGGCTGTTCCATTTAAGAGGAGTATACTGTGGTGATAGTGGTGTTATTGGTCATGACACATTTCTATGTGGATAGGACTATTACCTTTGACACATATGAAGTTGGGAGAGTTGCGGTTTTCAAAGACAGCAAACATTCTACATTAGTTCACATTTTAATAGACTGTTGTCTCTTTTAAGAGTGTCAAGTATTCAAACCAGTTTGAAACACAATTCTCACCAATTGAGAGAATAAGGACTTTTTTAAATGACCATTAAAATGCTCAATTTTTTTTCTTTGCAATTTTATAAATATTGACTTTTTTTTTTTTCTGGTAGCCTCAATCAAAAGCACTGTACAAACACAAAAGAAGGGACTGTCCATGCCTCAGAGAGCTTTCAGTCTGAAACAAAACATACATACACACTGTCATGGAAGAGGGGTACAACTTGCAGTAAATGTGGTCTAGGTGGTAGTTGGCCATGTTTTGAAATACAGCCACTGCTTTATAGCTTGTGTGTGGAAATACATTAGTAGTCAGATTTTAGTAAATCATTTGAAACAGTATTACAATGAAAACTGATTGCAGTGATGAAAATATGTGAGGGGACCCTTAAGTCATTCCCTTTAGAGTTGGATTGGACTTTTTAGTTCAGCTGCTATCTGGACATATCCCTGAAGACCTTCTCTGAGAAGACAGTGGTGTAGCTTGCTGTGCTCCAAAGACTGGGAGCTGATCTTTTTTTAATTAATTTATTTATAAGTCTTGATTTACATGCTGAGAGGAAGTTGTTCCCAACAAACCTTCCAGGATATGTCTACAGTACAGAGGGGAGCCTGGCTCCCAGCCCAGGTAGACAACGTTTTGGTAGGTTAGTTCGAGCTAGTGCACTAAACATAAGTGTGAACATTGTGGCACCAATGCAGACCTGGGCTAGCCACCTGAGCTTGGACCCAGAGTGTAGCACGGGCTTGAGAGCTTGAGCTGTCACCCAAGTCACATCATCCGTGTTGCTATTTTTAGCGTGCTAGCTTGAGCCAGGCTATTGTGAATCTGTCTACCCAGACTTCAGTGTAAACATTCCCTAGATTCTGAACCCCTATATGGTGTGTCAGCACTTGCATATCCAACTCAGCTAGATGTATAAAGTTCACATAGTCTTTAGCTTAAGAAACACTCTTGGAGATGGAAACAATTTAATAAGACACAACATTAGACCTGTGCAAAAGTGCTAGGTAGGTTTGGGATTTTGAATAGTGTTACTGCTTTTCATATGTCCAACTGCTGGATTTTCAGCATTTGAAATACGAGTTTAACTAGGATTTTTCAAGTATGCACACTGTGGATCTCACTGTACATGTTCATGCACCTCAAGCATGTTATATCAGAGTGTTTTGAGTAGCAGTGTCCACTGGGTCTGTGCCACCTCATGCTCCCTTATGAGGGTATATAGGGTGGAGTGATCACAGCCATCTCCCAGTTCCTTCCTGTCACCCATGTGCACCCCACTACTTATTAGTATTTGCTGCCATTCAATTTCACTGATCTATCTGAAGAATTTGTTTTTCTTTCTCTCCACTAATAAGTGGATTGCTTTCAATTGAACCGCTTCAGAAAAACAAGACCACCTTCCTGTACAGAGGGTTTAGGTACTTTGCATCAACTGCCACGCCTCAAGGCAAACTAAAAATCCCCCAGCTTTGAGTCCTGCCTATCCTGTGATGGTCTTATTCCACTCACCACTGGGCACAGTCACTACCAGTTTTGCCTTGAGGAAAGCCACATACCATACCAGTACTCTGCTACTGTGGGGGTTAGGAATAAAAGCTCAACCACTAGCATGGCTCAGGAAAGACATGGTCGCATGTTACCAGCCAGAACAGTCTCAGTCTTGCAGGTGCTGTCATGGACACGGTTGGTAGAATCCTGAAGTATATATTGGCAAGAGTCTGCATCTCCACCCGAGATGTCCTCTGTGTGGAGATTGGCACTGGCACCTCTGCTACCAAGATCACCCCATGTTTCGGCACTGCCACTTGAAGAGATGTGCTCCTCATCACCTTCACCTCATTCTTTTTTCAGTGTTCAGCTGAGATCGATCTATCCTGGTTGCAAGCATTAGGCATTCCTAAGGAGGTGCAATGCACAATAGAGGAGCTGTCTGTCGAGGGAATAGAGCTCTTTGGTAGTCAAACAGATGAGGTGTTCCACTCACTAAAGGACTCTTGGGCCACACTGCAGTCTTTAGGGATATACACAAGCCCGATCACAACTGAGACAGAGAACACCCTCCTGCTCCTAAAGTAGGCAACCTGAAAAAACACTCAGAAAAATGCCCCGGTACTCCAGGGGCATTTACACTATCCTTCTCTGTAATGCACACTGCACCTGCTCTGAGGTAGCACGTTTGACAGAAGTGTTGAGAGCCACTCCAAAGCCTGTCTAGAGCCAATCATTACCTCAGCAAGCCAACTTTGCCTCCTTCCAATAGGCCTAGTCTGCAATTACAGAAGACAGATGGATGCTAGACATCATTGCCCGCTGTCCCATCCATTTCCAGTCCTTTCCCTGTGCCTACCCACTTCCCCATCCTTCTTCAGGGACCCTTCTCACAAGAGCCTTCTGCTAACAGAATTAGCCTTGTTGCTCCGTCTAAAAGCCACAGAAGAGGTCTCTCAAGAATACAGGGGAAGAGGCGTCTAGTCCTGATATATCCTCATTCCAGAAAAGACGGTGTCTTCATCCTATCCTAGACCTGAGAATTCTGAAGTATTTTTTTATTTATAATATATACATACACACACACACGCACATGTGCACGCACGCTCAGATTCAGAATGGTAACTATTGCCTCAGTCATTCCATCCCTTCTGACTCAAGACTGATTCATGGTTTTCAGCTTACAGGATGTGTACTTCCACATAGGTACTTTCTGTGGGATAGGTGGATGGCTAAGCCTCACAGTGGAGTCCATTCATTACCAGTACAAAGTATTGCTGTTTGGACTCTCCGTAGCACGCACAAGATTCACAAAGTGTCTGCTGTTGTGGCATCCTATATGAGGAGAAGGGACATTCATATCTACCCTTACCTGGAACGATTGGCTGACCAAAGGTGGATTCCAGCAGAAGAGCATCGGGCCTGAAAAATGCCTTCTCCTTTTCATCCAGATAGACCTCCTGGTGAACTAAAATTGTTCCTTACTCCATCACAAGTGAGCAATCATAGGAACTGTGGTGGCCTCATCACGTCACTCCAAGGACAAGTTCCTCTTTGCAATGACTACTGAATGGAATAAAATCAAATCTGGCCATGATGACAGTGCAGACCTGTCTGACTATTAAGCCAACTGTCAGCATGGCAATTAATTGACACCACTTGCTAGACTTCACCTGCGACCCTTAAAACGCTGAAGTCCGTCTATTCCCCAGTAAGACACCAGATGTTCCACCTCGAGTCATCTCAGAGCGGAATTGGTAACTAGACCCCAAAAACGTGTGGAATACCCTTTTCTGCTTTCCCTCCAACAGTGACACTAATCTCAAACATGTCAGAGACAGATTAGGGTGGTCACCTGGACCATCTGAGATGCAAGGCACCTGGTCCTAAAGTGACATGAAATTCTGCATAAAAGACAACACATCTGCAGTGGTCTACATAAGCATACCAGTGTGTGCTTATTACCCCCGTCCCAGGGAGCGATCATGTTATGAATGTTGTCAGCAACACAGGATAACCCCAATGGCTCTTCACCTCCCAGGAGCCAGTAACAGCCTAGAGGACTTCTTAAGCAGACAGTCACTCACCAATTATGAGTGGTCACTGCAGAACTCCATCATCCAGCAGATATTTCGAAGTGGGAGAGTCCCATAAAAGACCTGTTCACCACCAGGAAAAACACCAAATGTCCAACTTTTGCTCTTGGGGGATCTGTGGAACTGAAGCCTCACTTATGCCTTTTCCCCAATTTTCCCAGAGTAATATGTAAGATCAGACGGGTCAAGACCACAGTTATCCTTGTGGCATCTTACTGGCTGCGGCAGTTTTGGGTGAGAAACCCGCTACAGATGTCCATTCAGCCTCCCATCTCTCTGCCAGACATATCTCAGAACAATAATCATATTCTGCATATAGCCCCAAAGTGACCACATCTGGCAGCCTGGATGTTGGCTGGTTGAGAACCATTGACGGAGACTGCTCCTTTCAGATGCAGGAAATCCTTATACATAGTTGTAAGCAACATACAAGAAAGACCAATTCAACAAAATAGAAGAGGTTCTCCATATGGGTGGCCTAGCACAACCCAGTCTCAGTAGAAACTTAGATACCAAAAATCTTACCACATACTGCATTTAAAACATTCTGGCCTTTCATTTAGCTCTATCATGGTCCACCTGGCACCTGTACACTTGTCTTTGATCTTCTCACAACCAACTGTATTGAAGATCCACAAAGACCTCTTACACATTTAGCCCTAGCTAAAGAACTAACTCTTGTGTGAGACTGTAATATCCTCTTCCTAAATCTTACTGTGATTCCCTTTTGAGTTATTCTCGGGGTGCACCCTGTCCTATCTTACTTTAAAGATGATCTTTCTGGTTCCCATCACCTTGACTAGGGGAATCCTGTGAGCTCCAGGTCTTTGTGGCTGAATCTCTCTACATGACATTTCACAGAGACATGGTCATACTGAGACCTCATCCTATGTTCATCCTTATGGTGGTCTCAGAATTCCACTCAAATCAAGTTAATTTGTTTTCCAAAAACCCATTCTACACCAGGAGACAAACTGCATACTCTGGACTTTTCAAGTTCGTTCATCCACTGTGTGGACAGAACTAAACCTTTTTCAAGATGTTGTCAGTGTGGATCCCACAACCCCGCCTCCATACCGACTTTTTCTGAGCCCTCAGCATATGGGATTCTGAATTGATGAGGGAACTGAGGGACAGTTGCGGACGCTCCGCCCTTTATGCTGTCGTACAGGAATGTGAAGAAGCACGAGGTGCATGCACAGCCCCAGCAAAAGACTCCTATCTCACATGTATGAGGCGCACATGCATCTATAGCGGGATCCACACTGATGACATCTCAAGCAACATTTACTGTAAGGTTAGCAACCTTTCTGAGATGTAACTGTATTCTAGCATTACAATGGGTGGTAGATATTTATGGAAAGAATTTGTTTTAATTCTGTTGATTGAGAACTAATGATTAATGGGTTACACTTTATTGCTATAGCTATGATTGTCGTTATGCTTTTTGATATCTGTGATTACTCCAATTTCATATATCCAGGAGGTCAAGCATATAACTGAATTGTTACTAAACCCTTTTAGAGTCATAAGTAATACATTACATTGTAATTAATGTTCTACTTTTTGATGCACACCTACTACAAAATCCTGTAATCGGAATATTAACTTTTATAATTACAGTGTAATTGAAGTGTAATTCCAGTCACTGTTTTATAATGTGTAACAGTTAACAAATTTGAGCGCTAAAATTTTGACTTTGGAATTTTTTTTTGCAGGATTCACAATGCACTTAAAGGAATCCCAGATGACAGGGATGGGCTATTTGACACCATTCAGCGTTCTAAGAACCATTATCAGAAAAGAGCTTACCAGTGTATAAAGTGCATGGTAGCACTTTTCAGCAACTGTCCCGTAGCCTACCAAATCTTACAGGTGATAACTTCCATTCTGACTTCATAGTTGTTTTAGAATTCTAGATAGAAAGTAAGTCAAGCAAATTACAACAGAGTAAATTGCATTCTTCCTCTAAGTAAAACTCATTTGGATATTTCTTTGTCAAAAGATCGGAAGAAGGAAGTGGGAGGGGAGGGATTCAGCTAAACTTGACAGTAATATACAGATTGTATTAATGCTTGTGTGGCAGCTGCTCCAAACCCACCAATGCTTCCTGTCACATTACCCTTCTGGAAAAAAATTTATGTACTCACTAAAAAGAACTTTTGTTTAAACCAGGGGCGGGCCAACTTTTTGGCCTGAGGGCTACATTGGGTTTCTGAAAATATATGGAGGGCTGGTTGGGGGAGGCTGTGCCTCCCCAAACAGCCAGGCATGGCCTGGCTCCTGCCCCCTATCTAACTCCCTCCCCTTGCTTCTCGCCCCCCCGGGACTCCTGCCCCATCCAATCCCCTCTGTTCCCTGTCCCCTGATGCCCTCCTCCCCCCCCCCCCGGAACCCCTTCCCCATCCAATCCCCTCTGTTCCCTGTCCCCTGATGCCCCCCCCAGGACCCCTGCCCTGTTCACCCCTCTCTGTCCCCTGACTGCCCCCGCTGCCCCATCCAGCCCCCCCCTTCCTGACTGCCCCCCCAGGAACCCTGCCCCAATCAACCCCCCTGTTCCCTGCCCTCTGACTGCCCTGACCCCTATCCACACCCCTGCCCCCCACCCTGAACTCCCCTACCCTCTATCCAAACCTTCCTGCCCCCTTACCACTTTGCCTGGAGCACCGGTGGCTGGTGGCAGTACAGCCACGCTGCCCAGAACACCAGGACAGGCAACCGCACCGCCTGGCTAGAGGCAGCCACGCCACCACGCAGCACAGAGCACCGAGTCAGGCCGCAGCTCTGCAGCTGCCCTGCCCGGCAGGAGCCCGCAGCCCTGCCGCCAGCGGTGCAGTGAGCTGAGGCTGCAGGGGAGGGGGAACCTGCAGGGGAGGGTCCGGGGGCTGGCCAGCTGGGCAGGGTGTGGCCCGCAGGCCATAGTTTGCCCACCTCAGGTTTAAACAGTGAGCTAGTGTGAATATGGTAACATGTTTTCCTATAGATGGATGTTGTGGCAATAGAGAAGAAGTATTGTGTTTGAAGAATAAAAAAGGGATTGTGAACTGTCAATTTTCTATCTCTGCAGAGCAATGGAGATTTGAAGAGAAAATGGACCTGGGCAGTAGAGTGGCTTGGAGATGAACTTGAGCGTAGGCCATATACTGGAAATCCACAATACACATATAATAATTGGTCTCCCCCAGTGCAGAGTAATGAAACATCAAATGGTTACTTCTTGGAAAGATCTCACAGTGCTAGAATGACCCTTGCAAAAGCTTGTGAACTCTGCCCAGAAGAGGTAAAGAATTAGGCTTCGGAAAGTTAAATAAAATTACTGCTTTAAATGCTCAAAATCCTTTGTACCTTATCCAGTAGTAGCAACAGTGAGTTGGGCAGCAGATTGTTCCTGGTTTCTGCTGGTTTTAGAAGTAAGAAGTTCTGTAACTTCATTTGCTAGTATGAAACTGCCTAAAATTAACAATCATTTCCACTGACTGCCAGTTGTATAGTGCTGATGGTTTGTAGTAATCTTTTCTTCTGTTACTTACTGTTTGTATTGGCATTAACTGATTCCAAAGTTGGAATACCGCTAATTGAACTAAAATGGTGAAATTCAATTCTAGGAAGAGATAAGATGATATCTGATAACGTATTTCAAAAGTAAGACTTTTCTCGATGATATTGAGCAAGCTGCCACTTAATGTTGCTTTTTTAAAATGTTGGGGGGAGGGAAGGGAGGAGCGTCTTGGTCTCCCAAGAACAGTGAGATTACAGTTTAAGGATGGGATTGGATTTGACTTGAAAAGTAATCTTTTACTGTCTGTTAATTTTAGGAACCAGATGACCCAGACGCCCCAGATGAACATGAATCCTCCCCACCAGAAGATGCCCCATTGTATCCTCATTCACCCGGTTCCCAGTATCAACAGGTAAACAGTGCAGAGTTTCACTTTCCGTTGAAGGATCTAAAGTCTAACTTTTTGTTTTAGCTTTCATGCTAACTCACACTGTAATAAATGTTTAACTAGAAACACATTATAGTTCAAATCTCACACTTATAGAGTGATCATAAAGATGAACATTCAGCATCATTTACTAGAAGCAATTTCTCCATCAGAATTTCACATAAAACCCAACATTTTACCATAACAGATATTTATCATTCATACTAAAAGCACATATGCTGACTATGCATATGCGAATGCATACTGGTTTGATTCAGCTGTGCTTCTTCCATGTTTATCACCTTACTCTATGAATTGCACCATTGACTTAAATGATAGAATCCAGCCCTACATTAGTAAATTGTTTTAGACTTTAGTAATTACTGGTACTTAAAAATGACTTTGTCCCATATATAATTTGTTCTGTGAACACTGATATCCAAGTTTAAAGTGCATATAAAATTTAAATCTGTTTCAGGGTTAAGTGACTATTTTGTTAGCATCTATTTAAATGGAAAGCTAGATTTGAAAGAAATCATACCTAGATTTATTGAGCTGGTAATAACTAAATTAGTAGGTCCCAGAGTTAACTGCAGTTTTTATTTTCCAACTTTTCTCCAAATCACTTATATATTCTGAATTTGCTAATTTTATTTCCTGCCCTGCCCAAACCCATTTCCCCTTCATCTTGCTTTCCTTACTGATGTTCTCAGCAGAGCAGTTGTAGACTTCTCCATCCCCTTGGAGTTAAGCCACAGCTTATCACAAACTCACTGATTAATCCTTTACTTGTGTGATGTGTTCATTTTCTCATAACAGCTGGCATTTCTCACCCTGTAACACACACAACCCTTTTTTCTTAGTATTGCAATAATAGGTTTATTATTAAGTCAAATATTGCAGTTTCTTGAAGTATCATGGACAGACAACATTTTACAATTGACAGTTGTATAGGTGTATTTTTAATCAAAAATTTTACTTGTTAGTTTTGAAAAATTGTACTTGTTAGCATCTGGAGAAAATAACTGTTCAGGTTTTATTTACTTCTGTTACAATTATTTTTTAGCAGGCAAAACCTAATGTATGTTTGCACAATTATAGCTAATTTCTTTTATTGTGTATTTATTTTTTAAATTTTTCTCCCATACTGTTATCTTTTGGTAGAACTATATATACATTTTAATCTAAACTGTATACATCACATAGGCAGCATTCCATTCATCCTCTTTTTTTTGCTTTGTTTTGCATGTAATTGCAACTTAAAATCAGTATTTACTAATTTTTCACTATAGCTTAATCTTTGCAATTTCAATTCAGAATTTTTTATCTTCAGCATAAATTCATTTAAAAGGTAAGGGCAGGAGACTTCACAGTAATGAATAAACATCCTGAAATATGTATTACTAATTAACCAGTTCACTATGCTTTGGGGTATTTTTTTCAGTGGTGTATGTTCAAAGGAGTGGGGGAATCACTATAATTGCTTAGAAAAAATTTCACAAGCATAATGTCTCCTTAAAATGTTTTATTCTATTTTGCAGAATAACCATGTGCATGGACAGCCATATACAGGCCCAGCAGCACATCATATGAACAACCCTCAACGAACTGGCCAACGAGCACAAGAAAATTATGAAGGCAGTGAAGAAGTTTCCCCGCCTCAGACGAAAGATTAGTTAAATGCACATAATCAATTAACTTGCTCCATCAAGACTGTGCACCCAGGCCTTACAGTCCAACCTTTCTCTGTGTCTGGCTAATATTTAAAACTAGAAAAACTATTCCTAATCAACATGGAGTGGAGAGTCTATTCACTGTCTTATCTGCAGAAAATTGCTGTCAATATATAACCTGCCTGCAGTGGAAAGTGTATAGTGTTTTGTAATAAATGGCCTGATGCTAATGTGTAAATGGCAAAGGTGTATATAGTATATTAATGTTTGACTGTTAATTCTTAAGCAAGAAACATTTTTTTTGTCGATGAGACTCACAGATCTACGAAAACAAAAGTAACTTCTTGATATAACCGCTGCGCTCTGCAACCAGTGTTGCCTGCCTAATGGCAGTTGGATCAACTCCTTTATGAAAAAGCCTATCCATGTCAACCACAAAAATAGTTTCATGTTAATTCTTTGCCACTGGAGTCGATTTTACTATGAGCAACGTAATGGCTGGTAACCTTTTAATTATTTGGTTGATGTGGAAAATTGGTGATGTAACATTGTTTCTAGATCTTTTTTCATTGCCTTTTTCATTCTGGTATTAGGTTAATCACTTTGAAGCTATAGTTATGCTGTAACATTTAGCATGGCTTCACACCAGGTTAGTGTAGCCAATCGGGGGAAAAAAACCAACCATGACAGTAGTTGTCCCAAAGTGACAACTGTATTGCTCAGAGCTTTTTCTTCTTACACCTAGACTACAAAATGGGGGAGGTAGGGAAATGTGACAAACAAGTGGTTTTCAGTTGCACATATGTTCCTCACATCTAATGTTGGACAGTTCTGTCTCTGGGTGGGATAAAAACACTTAGTTTTCAGTAATAGGAATTTAAAAGATTTAAAACAAATATGCAAAAATGTTGCTATGCCAGGATGCCTGGAGCATAATAGACTGTATTTGGTGTGCTTGTTTTGTTTCTTTGGTAGAGCTTATTAGATAAACTAACAACACTTTCCTTCTACTGCATCCCAGTGAAGTGGAAGTCAACAAAATCACACAGTACTTGTGAGTGCCACTGCACCAAGTTAACTTGCTGGTTTTCCGCTCATTCACAGTTCTACTTGAAAGCAAGAATTGTCTTAGCTCTTTAACCATTATACAAGAAATCTTAACTTTAGACGCAGGGTTTAATTATAAAAGAAACTACTGGTTAGTCACATACAATTCTAAGGTTCTCTAGTCTGGAATAAACATTTGTTTAAAGACTTCAAGAAACGCATCAGTAAATACTGTATTTAAATGAAAATTGGTAACTTGAATGTGTGTAATTTTTTGCAACCTGTCTAAAAACCAAATACCCCTGCAAAACGGATACAGCCCACCCTATACTATTTAAATATTTTGCTGTTTTATTTTATAGAAATTATTTTGCTGAATTCACAAATAGAATTTGATTTAAGAAGAATATTTTGTCCTGTGGTGTGTGTTTTTTGTTTTTTGTTGTTTTTGTTTTTTTAATTGACTGCACAGAAAGTTTAATTCTGTGCAGTGGCACTATGCTGAATTCCGGAACTACAGTCACATTGAGATTTTTGTGCACAGAAAAATTTGGCCCTTGACTAAGAATAAAAAATTAGGACAATTACCCTGTAAAAGTTTCTTAATGTGATTTATCTTGTACTTTTTGTATGTTTTTATATATACATGTATATATTTAATGAGCACAAGCTTGATGGTGTTTTTTACAATTAAGTTAATAGAAACAAAGCTGCTTAATCAAACAGAAGGTCTGTAGTGTTGAAATGAACAAAGAAAAAAAAATAATCACAAGTGCATTCTTATGCATTTAGTGTAATAAGGGAGGGCTATAGAGATGAATTCATTTGTTTGATTTTTTTTTTTTAATATTCTATGTAGCAAGGATCACTTTTGTGCTTCCATGTGTTCTGTAGTGCTCAACAACTTAATTCAGTTTTTCATGGTTTTTTAATAATACCGTTTTACCTGAACTTGTTCAATTTGGGAGAAGTTTTCCCACATATGTTTGGGGATACTTACTGGAAGTTATAACTAAAAATATTAGCCTTCATATTAGAGCTGAAATAGTTCATATTGATTTGGACCAGTAATTATTGTTAAACACGCTATCTCAGAGATGATTGTGTATTTTTTTTTCTATTTAGGTAAAAACATGTCATGTGCTAGTTCAGCCTTGCCAAATGTGATTAATTTTAACAGTGCAATGATTGTAGAGACGTGTACAAACTTGTGAGATTTTTGAAGGTTGTGATTTTTCCCCTCTCCCCTGAATTGGGGAATCATGACTGGTAGCAATTAATTTTTAGATGGCAAGTTGAGGTTATCCTGCATCTGCCACTTTGAAGAAAGCTAGCCTATGTTGTTGGTTGCTTTTCAAAATAGATAGCTACAGCAAAAAGTGTGATGGGAAGAAAATCTTTTCTTCACTCTGGGCAAAATAGTTTTAAATTGTATTAATTTAAGTAACAAATGTTGTACTAGCAAAAAATTTAATATGCATGTTACTGTTGCAGCAATATGGCAGTGGTCATTTTCAGGCTATATCCAATACCTCAATATTGATATGGCACACATCCTCAAAGTGCCTAAAGGTTTAATGTCCCCTTCACTATTTTCTGTTTAGAACACTTAGTGGGGAATCTCTGGTCTTCCATAAAATAAGAGCCAATAAATAATAAAACAATTTCTCATTTTCCTGACAATTTGACATTTAAATGCATACAAATTGAACATTTATAGGTAATGTTATGTGGTGGTAATATGTGGTTAAAGTGTATGTATAAAAAGATGCATTTTACCCAACAGAAGTTCTCCCTCTGTGTATTTAGATTAATTCCTGCTACCATTAGTGACTAAATTAAATTTTTACTGTTGTTACTGCAGGGTCAACACAGATGTGTGTGTGAATGGAACTCCATTCCTCCTTAGCAATCAATAAGACTATTAAATTCTCGTTACAGAGCTTGCTAAGTACCCCTGTGTAAACCCATTGAAGAAAACGGGATTTCACAGAGGTCAGTGAGGGCATAATTTGACCTGCAGGGTTTGTATTACTGATGGTGATGCACAAGAAGGAAAGCCACCCAGCTTGACTTTGAGATTCCTGAATAGTTTGCAGGACTGGCAGTTAGGAGGGGAAATAAATACTTTTGTGCGTAAGCTAGTATGTTCTGATGTGGAAACTGAGACACAAACAGACAGTCCCGCAATGCCATTTTTGTGGGGTCACTTAGAGTGAAACTTAACATTTAAGAGACAAACCAATTAAGGAAAGTGAGTTGAGGTTCTACTGTATGCTTTCGCAATCATTCTCTTGTGCCTAGTATACATGTTTCAGCATATATGCTGAGGAAGAGCAGTTACTCTTCCAAAACTCTCCTAATAACACTTTGCACTCATAGCAAATCAGATTTGCTACTCTGCCAAAGCTAAATTGGTTGAAATTAGCCCACTGTAGCAACTTAATTTATTTAGGTTTTGCTTTGTTTTTTATATGCTTGTTAATTGGTTTTCCTAGCTCTCAAAATCCTTGGCCAGCAATAAGCATGCTGGTAAAATGATCCAAAATATATGGGGTTTTTTCTTTTTTATATAATTCCTATTAAAATAATTTTTTAACACCTAAGTGTTGCTGTAAAGTTTGCAATGCTGGCATTGCATTGTTGGAAATAAATTAGAAAAATGTTATGATTTAAAGTTTTTTAATTGTATAAATAAAGGGAGAATGTGTGATATTAGGAAAGGATTAGAGTAGTAGTTAGGTAGCAATGTATTTTTGATTGCAGTAAAACCTTGCTAGCCCACACTTTGGTAAACTGCAAACCCACATTGAAAGTATATTTCCTTTATTGCTATTTGCGAAGTCTGCTGGAGATGTGGCCACTCTCTTAGACCTCGCATTTCCCTTGGGGCAGTGTGGGAATTCCATGTCAGCACTGTGTAGAGTCCTGAAACAGAGCGCACATGTAACTGTGCTTTTCATCCTCCCAGCTCCCCTTTTCTCAGGCTCTCGCTGTGCCCACAGTCACAGAAATGACCAGCCTTTTATCTGGAGCAAGACACAGAGGTCTTTAGGAAAATCACCACTTTGTGAATACTCCATGCTTCACTAAGATCAGTGTAGAAAGAAAGTGAAAATAAATGAGACTCTTGCAAGTTCTGAGCTCAGGGGAGAGAGAGACCCCAATTCTTTCTCTCCCCACTCCCCAGCTTCTCTTTGTTCTCACAAGTAATCTGAATGCTGCAGGGAAGCAAAGAGGTGGCAGCAGAGATGGCTTCCTAAAGGTCTCCATTCCTTACTGCAGATGAGCATCTCCATTCCACTTCCAACAAAAATTATTAGGGGTATGGAATGGCTGCCGTATGAGGAGAGATTAATAAGACTGGGACTTTTCAGCTTGGAAAAGAGACTACTAAGGGGGAGATATAAAAGAGGTCTATAAATCATGACTGGTGTGGAGAAAGTAAATAAGGAAGTGTTATTTACTCCTTCTCATAACACAAGAACTAGGGGTCACCAAATGAAATTAATAGGCAGCAGGTTAAAAACAAGAAGTATTTTTTCACACAACGCACAGTCAACCTGTGGAACTCCTTGCCAGAGGATGTTGCAAAGGCCAAGATTATAACGGGGTTCACAAAAGAACTAGGTAAATTCATGGAGGATAGGTCCATCGATAGCTGTTAGCCAGGATGGGCAGGGATAATGTCCCTAGCCTCTGTTTGCCAGAAGTTGGGAATGGGCAACAGGATGGATCATTTATGTTCTCTTTGTGCAGACAATGTGGGACCACTATGTAGCTGCAGCAGCAGCTTTACTAGTGGCAAGGAGGAGCACAATAAATGCTTTAGCCCTGCTTCAGGGCATTCCTGGCCCTCTCCCCAAGGCTGGTGGGGATTGTTGTGACTAAATTTCACTAATCTGCACTGAGCCTCCACTTTAATAAGGACTAGCAAAATTATCTACTGTGCAATAAGGGCTTTAATCCACTGTGATTGGCACTGTCTGTTTTTACACAGTCTTAACTATTTTTAAAGTTAGTACCCAAAATGTCAGGTGTCTTTGTTTCTAACTATTAAACTGTCTTCCTGATTCTCACACTTAAAACATCAAGTAGCCATTCTTTTTCTTTCCCATAAGAGACATTGTTCAGTACTGGCTCTGCAGCAGCAGTTTATAGGCGATACTTAGAATTGTGCTGACATAAATGCTAGTGCTTAAAATATGTGTGGTGTGCTGTGAAGGGCCTGGAGTGGACCCCTGTGCCCATTGGAGCCCTATGGACTTTAACTGGACTTGCATAAATTCCTCTGTGAGGAGTCCTGTTTAAATCATTTGGGCTCTTCAGGGATCTGCCCACATGAATTAGATTGCTGGATTTGGGGCCTAAACCAAAAGCCACATCCAGAGCACCTGTATTTAAATGTAGGTGGGGAAATGGTATCAAAAGAATTAAGAACAGACTTAACTCCTGGGAAGAAAAACTTTCTTGAATAAGGGCTAATTTTCTGCCAAATTTTAAGTATCCAAATTATATTTTCAACTTTAGAATTCAAACCGCTTAGTAACTATAAGCCACTTTTTGATAGAAACTAAATGAACTTCTAGACTAACTTGTAGTAAGTAGAGCTTTAGCATAGAAAATCACTGTCACGATTGAACAAAATCTCTCAAAATACTGTACTAACTTAATCCAGCTTTTAGTCTCTGAATGAATGGTGAGCCATGAAAATGGAAATAGAACTAAATAAGTCTTAAATCTTACCTAAAATCTCCATGTCCTAGAACAATAAAATTTGGTGAAAGAAAATTAGGTCATCCAGTCCATCTCCTTGTTGATGTAGGATTGTTCCTTATTACAGATCTATTAATGATTTTGTCCAGTCTAGTTTTAAAAGTCCCAAGCAATGGGGCTTCCATCACTTCCCTTGGAAGACAGAAATCTTTCTGATGATTATTGTAATTTTTCCCTTTCTTAATGTAATTATATTACTCCTAGTAACATCCTTTGTACTGTGATAAATATCTGTCCTCATATTTGCACCTTTAGAACATTTGTACACTTATTTGTACAACTTTAGTCACCAATTAAGTTATATGTATTTAATGCATTTAATCTTTCCATGTAAATCAGTTCCTCCAGCCTCCATAACCATTTTTGTTTCTCTTCTCTGGACTCTCTGTGATGGTTTTCTGGTAATGAAGAGACTAGAACTGAATTCATACGTCCAGATATGGTTACACTTGAGCCATGTAGAGAGTTGTCTTCTTTTTCTGTGATGCCTCTGTGTATACAGCACAAAATTCTTTGCCTTTTTTGATGCTTTATTCCACTGAAATCATGTTCAATTTTTGTCCATCTCTTCTAAATCTCTTTAGCATTACTGCTTTCTAGGTTTCTCCCCTTGAATCGATAGGATTATTCTCTTCTTATTTTGAAGATTGATACATTTGCTCTTGTCAAATCATCTGGTTTCCTAGTTTCCCATGATTTTCTAATAGTATTTTTCAGGCATATAGTACATTTATTTAGGTATTTTCATATCCTAGAATACGTCTGGACTGACTGATTTGTATAGTTATAAATTTCTAATTTATCTGCTGTTTATCAGTAGCTACTTTAGGTGATCTGGAAAATGGTCGTTTTTCTAACTCTTAGGGTTTGTCTTACTTACAATGAACTAGCTGCTTCTTACACTGGTGATTATAACAATCTCTTCCTATTGGATTGCACTATATTTCTTAATATCTCAAATTGCTTTTTTGGAATCTAATATTTTAGTGCTGCTAGACGCTATTTTAAATTTAAGTAGTTCATGGATCCAAGCTTCCTCTTTTCATTCTCAAGCAATTCCTGTCTCTTGGAAAGTAGATCCATGATGACTTCTCTAGTTCTCCACTTTTGAATCAGAAAACTTCTCTCTAACTTAGGAACCTCTTGCTGTGTTTGGCTGTATTTAAAAAAAAAAAAAAAAAAAATCTGAGGGAAGCTTCAGAGTCCTTAGCTTTTTGAAAGCAAATCCCAAAGCCTAGGATTATCCAGGCTAACTGCAAAGGCAGGAGCAGAACCTATTTCATTAACTGATCATAAAAAAAATCTAACTTTCAGCCAATTAACTGGGGAGGGAGGGACAGAAGTTGGGCATGTGTAAAGGGGCAGGGAAAAGTGGTGGTACTATTCCACACATGCTTATGTTACCAGTTCCTAAGAGACCATTCTCCTCACCTCACTGAACCTCAGTGTCTTGACACCTCCTCTCATGTTAGCCCTGTGTCCTCAAAGCTCTCAGCCACCATCTTCCCATCCTCCTGTGGTTTGCACCCCACAGTTGAACCTGTTATGGAAACAGGGTTTTAGTACTCGGCCATGGGTGGGTGAGAGGCTTTAACCATGGGCATTTGACACTTTCTACCACTTACATCCTGAAACTCCTACTGAGACTAGCTACAACTTGAAACATGGCAGTGGCCTGACAGCCAGCTGAGCTTGTTCCCTCTTTCAACACCCATGCAGCTGCAGTATTTCTAGGCAAAGACTTTTTTCCACTCACCTATGGGCCACTGTTGTTGTATCTGCCTCCCATTAGCCCATGGAGCAACGGTCTTGGATCATTTGAACTCTGATTCCAGGTATAATATGCCTGTGGGTCACAGGGTGGGGGTTGTCAAACATTCATAGCTGGAACCTCCACTTAATTAGACTGTCTCATGGACTCTTTTCTTCCCATTTACAATCTTGCATGCTCCTGCCTCTGCCATTTGATCTCAAGGAAGCATGCAAGATTGTGAAGATCACATAACATCCCTGTGGCAACCACAGTTGTTGTTTACATGAATAAACATGAAGTATGTATTTTTAGTTGTCCAAGCAATTGAATAGCTGGAAATAAGGAAAGGAGGGTTAGTACCATGTGAAAAACCTGTGTTCCACAAATCACAGTTTGAGCATTTTTAAATTGCTACATTGATTATGCATGCAATGTAACTATAATCACTATATTTCAAGCAAAGTCTAGCAGTGGTTTGCTGAACATTTCTGCAGTTTGAACCAAAGGATTACTGTCAGTATAGATTGTAATGTCTATAGAATAACCTAGAACAGATTTGTATCATGGTGCTGTTTACTGTCTTCAGAGTAGTTTGGTAATGTTCTTTAGGTAGATAGGTTTCAAATGATGTGTAGGGAATTTGACCCTACAGGCCAAAGTAGTACCAGCAAAGCATAAAGAAAAATGTGGACTCCGCTGAAGAACAGGCTAGTTGAGAGGTTCTGTTGTGGCTGTATTGAACTGCAAAGGAAATAGTCACATCAGCTTTAAGCATCTTGGAGACAGCAGTAAAGCTAAGTTGCTTTGGGCTGGGCTACACTCGGGGGGAGGAGGTATCGATCTAAGATACGCAACTTCAGCTACGCTATTCGTGTAGCTGAAGTCGAAGTATCTTAGTTCTACTTACCTGGCCGTCCTCATGGCAGCAAGTCGACCGCCGCGGCTCCCCCCGTCGACTCTGCTTACTCCTCCTGCCGAGGTGGGGTCTGGGCGTCAATTCGGGGATCAATTTATTGCATCTAGACAAGACATGATAAATCGATCCCCAATAGATCGATTACTACCCGCCAATCCGGCAGGTAGTGTAGACGTGGCCTTTGTGTGAGAAGCAAAATAACCTGATTGTCCTCTGCCTTGCATCCACTGTAATGATTTGGAGTCAGATTCTCTGTTCAGTTGCACTGTGCTCAGTGCAGAACAGGGATGGGAAAGGTAGCTTCAAGTTTCTGTGGTCCCTGGATCCTGAGGCCAGCTGGGGGTCAGACTGAACCCCAGTCTCCCTTAGAACAGCCCAAAGGCTGGTCTAATTTATATTTGGCTGCCCACAGCTGCAAGAGGCTGTTTCAGCCGCTGTGATCAGAGAGAATGCAGATACTCCAGCCATGCCCACTTTCCTTCAGGACTGCCCCCTATGCCAGGACCTGAGGAGTAGTACTGAAGAGTCACTGATGGCTACATAACTCCTGTGGATTCTTCTTACAAGCCAGCTATATGACTGCTTTGCACCATCAGAGCTAAGGCCAGAATCTGGAATGGACTGTACAAAGTGAGTGAAAAGTGCTGTGTCCTATGACTGAAGAATTCTGGTTTAGTAGCACTTTACATTCACTTTGCACAGAAGTGGGGCCCAGGAAATGATTGCATTGGTTTATGGTGGTGGTGTACCAAAAAAAAAAACCCCATGCACTATGAAACAAGCCACCTTTAGAAGTGCATGAACTCTAGCAAGAATAAGAATGCTCTAGTTATTTATATTTTTATAAAGTCACCCACCACCATGGTGTCTGAGTGCACGTTGCAGCACCAGTCATTAGATTTCGATGGAAAAAAAGGCACAATGATGAGAATTAAACTCTTTCAGATGCCCCAATGTATATACATTTACAGTTACCACTAAATTTTAAATGCTAAACAGAAAAGGGAAAGTTTTTGATCAAGGCAACTCAAAACTTTAAAAATCCCACAAATATTTACCAGTAGTCAGTTTCCCTAGGAGTAATCTCTAATGCTAAGGGGGATCACATTTTTAAACTGTGAACTTCCTTTTACTTGTGAAAAAGATAAATGTGTAGTGATTTATCCATGAACTGCTTGAAACCTGTCAAGTATTCACATCCTGCCATTTTACACCAGTTGAACATATGGCCCAAATCACTCTTCATACTCAGTTTTTTTCATATTCACTTGTGTAATAAGTATAGATACCGTTATAATCTCTACAGTGTATACTTTTGAAGATAAGGCCTTTTACTTTCTCAGGGCTCTCTAGATCAGTAATTCTCAACCTTTCCAGACTACTGTGCCCCTTTAGGAGTCCGATTTGTCTTGTATACCTCAAGTTTCACCTCACTTAAAAACTACTTGCTTACAAAATCAGACCTAAAAATACAAGTGTCACAGCACACTATTATTGAGAAATTGCTTCCTTTATCATTTTTACCATACAATTATAAAATACATCAGTTGGAATATACATATTGTACTTACATTTCAGTGTAAGTATATAGAGCAGTATAAACAAGTCAATGTACGAAATTTTTTTTGTACTGATGTCACTAGTGCTTTTTATGTAGCCTGTTGTAAAACTAGGCAAATGTCTGATGAATTGGTGTACCACTGGAAGATCTCTGTGTACCCCCAGGAGTACGCGTACACCTGGTTGAGAACCACTGCCCTGGATCATTTAGCTCTGATTTCTCTCCCTCCAACACATATTTCCTATGTTTCACTTAAGAGCTGTTGTTTCACCACTAGTCCTGGATGAGATGGGGAATGCTCAGAAGTGCATGGACACTTCTGAATAACTACAGACTGTCTGGTCTGTTCAATTACATTGGACTGAGGAGACAATATGAATGAAGTAGTATACTTCACATATCTGTTAGTAGGATCTTGTATCTGTTGTGTGTGGGGAGGGGGGGGGAGTACAAATTAGATCACCCACAGTGTTTGTGACCATCTTAAGACTAATTAATAAAATAGTGCAGAAAAAAATTGTAATAGGGCAGTTCCTTTTCATACTAGTAGGTATACTTTCAAAGAATGCCATACTTTATGGCACAGTGTCCCTGCTTAAAATTTGGTGAGTCACAACATGCCCTTAAGAAGGTGTAAAGAAAATGCAGTTTATCTCTTTAGAGCTCCACTGTTAAAGCTTCCAATTTTAAATGGAAGCCTCTTGGTATTCAACTTGCTTGTATCCCTCGTAACAAGCAAAGCTTTGTACTAGAACTGAGCAGTGGCAATTCCTGTAGGAACGTTCACATTTTAGTACCTTGCTTCTGAAACACGATCTACTTTCCGTCAGAGTCTTCAGTATGGCTAGAACTTTGGAGATCTTAACTGAAGATAATATTTCACAATTCTCTTGTCATTTTTAATGACCAATGCTGTAGTTCTTATAATCTCGTCTATTGTGTTGCATTAACACTGGACTTGCTTTGAACTAATTTTGACATTATATTAACCATGTCATACACATTTTGATCTTTCCTCTGTTTGTAAATTATGTGAGCAAATAAATTGTATAATCTGTGTCTCCTTCTCAATAACCAGCAACAGCTGGTTTGAACAGGTCAGTGGGTGTAATATGCATTGTTACACATTAATGCTCTTGAGTGGTAGGGGTGGGAGAACCACAGACTATCATGTAATAAGATGTTTTTATTGCAAGGCACCCTTGATGACACACAACATTTATTCTACATTATTCATATTTATTTTGCTCTCTTGCACTGTTTACATGTTTTTTTTATAAAGCTGCTGAAGGAAAGTTACAGAAGACAGAAAATTAACTGTCTTACCACTGGGCTTGCATTTCCACCCCACCGCACCCCCACCAGTGCTCTGAGAACTGCATGATTCTTAGCAACATTGGAGCATTTCAAAATGGAAATAGGAGGCACCCTGGGTGCCAGCAGGTGACTGATAAACAAAGGGAGATTCGAATAGTTTAACTTTCATTATATAAGTCTGATTTCAGCTTTGAAAATACAGCAACCCGTTCAATACCAAAATCAAATAGACATTCATGTACTGCAACAATACCAAACAGAAAGGCAACAGCGTGAATGTGGGTATTTTGTGTGAAGTATCATCAATTTAGGAACATAGGAATTGACATACTGCCTCAGACCAGTGGTTCATCTAATCTGGTATCTTGTCTGTGACAGTTGCCACTGGCAGATGCTTCAGAGGAAGTTGCAAGAAATCACATCGTGGGCTATAGAAAATGAGAAACCGTCTTTCTTAACCCCCTCAATTAGAGGTTGGTTCCTATGGTGGAAAAAAGCAGGAGACTCGTGCTTTTTATCTTTTTTTGTTGTTGTTGTTGCCCTGCTCAAAATATTCTAGTAGATTGAAAAGGAACAGTTCTCCTTTACAACAGGGATGACCTAGTGCAATTTCTGTATCCTGTCCAGCTCTACTTACCATACGTTTCAACAGACAGAATATTCTATTTTTAATTATTTCAATCCATTTGGCATTGCAGTGAATCTCCGAGGTCTGTAATTCTCAGGATCATCCCTACCACCTTTTTTTAAAGATAGGTAGTAAATTTGCTACCGTTCCATCCTATGGCATATCAAGTGATGAATGGAAGTTTTGCATATTTTTCTCAGCAGCTCAGCCAATTAATTTTTAATTTCCTTCAGAATTCTTGGGTGAATAACATCAGATCCTGGTGACCAGTTGCTCTCTAATGCATCTATTTGCTCTAGCACCATCTGTTTTGACACCACAATCTGACAGTGCTTCATCTTTTTTACCTGAAAGGGGTAGGTCTGAGTTGAGTATCAGCCCAGCATCCAGTGTGGGGAAGAATGGTATATTGCTTTTCTGTGAAGTCCTTATCCCATTTAACTTCTCCCTTTACTCCCTGGTAGACTAGTGAACTCACGGATTCTCGTGTAGGCTTCTTGCTTCTGAAATACTGAAAGAATTTATTTGTACATCTTTGGCTATTTGCATTTCAAATTCATTCTTAGCCCGCCTAATTTCCACTTACATTTTAACTGCCATAATTTATGCTCTATTCTGTCTGTTATCACTTGGGCTGAATTTCCATTTTTGAATGATAACTGATCGGTTTAAAAGGAACCCTTAACCCAGGCCATATAACTTGACTCCCCCACCCAGCCACCCACCTTCCTGCTTCTTTGTTTATTTAGTGGTGTCAGACTGTGCTCAATCAAAGATTGTAATGTTCTTTCTTTAGGGCCTTTTGATTTAGCTTCCTCATTTTCAATTTAAACCCCTCATTCTACGTTTACAGTTGTTATGCTAGTTTTTGGTATGATTCCTCCACGAGAATGTTGAACTTAACTATGCGTTGGTCACGTAGTAGCTGAGTTATTCTTGATCTAAATAGTGTGTTACTTAAGACTATATTGAAAAGACCCCTTCCTCTTGTGTGCTTTAGAATTAGTTTTTTCGAGAAGGGATTGTGTAAATTGTCCTGTTGTGCCATTTGATCAGTTTACGTGCAGTAGTTGAAATCACCCATATTACTGTTTTACTAGACTTACTTGCCCTTTTGATCTCCCTCTATATTGTATACTCTTGTCATGATCCAAAGTCAATGGGAATGAAGTACCATTGACTTCATTCGGCTTTGAATCAGAATCTCAATGTCCTTTTCATGACCTGGAGACTGCTGGTATGACCCTGCTGGTGTATTTGCATTCCTGTGATCTGGAATTTGCATCCATACACATTCTACAGTATGGTCTTCCCCACCATTACCTTGTTGGAGTCTATGGAATTTTCTAACCATAGCACTGCTCCTCCATGTCTATGATTTAGTCTGTATTTCCTGTGCAATTGTCTCCAGGTATCAGTGTCCCACTGATTTTGTCCTTCCACCATGTTGCAAGAATGCCTGTTATGTCAGGAACCATTTCCCTATTTTTGTGTCGGTACATAGGCATATCTAGTTCTTATTTTTGTCCCTACGTCTATTTTTATTAAATTTTATCACATCATTATCTTTCTGAAATTTCAGCCTGTCCCTCTTCTAGTTCATCTGTAATAAGTGGCTGGTCCTTTACTACCAGATAGGGAGTTACTTTTGAAATGTGTCCAACATGACTTAAAGGATTTTTATACATATAAATAAGGTCTTTCCAAATGAGTGTTTAAAACTTACTCTTTATATTCAAGGATGTTCTACATAAACTAAAAGAAGGTATGTTTACTTACAGACTGGAAGCTGCATCAGTTACTACAATACAGCTTTTAGTTTAGTTATGCATTAAAAGGGTGTTTTGTTCTTGATAAGTTTGGTGCAGAGTGAACGGACTTAAGTCTTCAAAAATCCTCTTCTGAATGTGTGAATTTAGAATGAAATGTGGCATTGCATCCTATATATGTACATGAAATAGGTTTGCAGCTGCCTTCAGCAATATAGTGTGGTACTGTTTTTTTTTTTGCTGCTGTTGTGCTAAGCCTGTAGGTTAGTGGATCCTTACAATACAGTTAATGCAAATTGGTTTTGACGTTCTTTTGTATCAACTAGCCTTAAAGAGCAACTTTCATGCACGAGAAAAGTTTCAAATGGATTAGACTGAACATGTAATTGTACTTACCTTGGTTCTTCTCTTTGTTAGGAATTTAAGCTCAAACATTTGAATCATTTTTCCTCTTCCTGTTCTAGGTTTGATGCCATAATGCTGGATTTATATCCAGAGCAAGAGAATGTAATGGATTCTGATTTCATGGCAGGAGTGGCTGGTATGTGAGAGGACAAACTGTCACACCACCTAGCTGCAATAATAATGGACAATACACAACAAGACTGGCCAATTAAATTGCTTTGTATATAATTTTCCCCAAAAATTTGTTCTACAATACAACTTAAGCCAAAGTTGTTTTAGATAGGTCAAACCCGAGCCTGTTATCAAATAACACTTCCATTATAAATGCATCTTTGAGGCACTTACAACCAGAGCTGGCCTTAACTTCTAGATAAACCTATGAAACAGTATTTCTTTCCTTTCTTCCTTCCTCATTCCTGCAAATGTAACAGACTTCTGTCTAGGTCAGGGGTTTTCAAACTGGGGGTCAGGACCCCTCAGGGGGTCACTAGGTTATTACATTGGGGGGGGGTCACGAGTTGTTGGCTCCCACCCTAAACCCCACTTTGCTTCCAGCATTTATAATGATGTTTAATATATAAACAAGTGTTTTTAATTTATAAGGGGGTCGCACTCAGAGGCTTGCTGTGAAAGGGGTCACCAGTACAAAAGTTTGAGAACTACTGTTCTAGTGTGATTGCACAACTGTGCAGTAAGCTGCCTTTAGCAGTTGGGGGAGATGATTTTTAAATGGGAATTTAATCTAAAGGACATGCAGTGTGGCCCAGGATAGACAGGAGTGGTAGAGCCTTGTTTGTGCTTTTAGTGATGGTTTGACTGTGGGAAGGATTCAGATTCTGTAAGGCACAGACTGTCTTCCTGTACTGCGGGTGCTTTAAAAAAAAAAAAAAAAAAGTCTAGGTCAGATCACTGCGATACTTTATATTGATCAATTTACAATTCTAAGGGAGTGGGCTAGAAATTTACCTCCTCCCCATTAATCCCTTAATGGAAGCTAACATTTTCTTTGTATTTAATTTACACCAAATTAGAGAGACCCACCCTGGGGGGACAGGGGGAAGGCTAGGTCTTATAACTGAGATTATGGTCTGAAACTTGTACCTGTTTGCTCAGTGGTAGCTGGAGGAGGGGCAATTAGGTTTTTATTTTTTTGATATTTTAAACTTTGCATTGGTGTTCAGAAGAAAGTGCCTTTCCCATATTTGAAGCTGTGGCGTTTAGACATTTTTAAAGTGAGGTATTGTGGAAATTACTCTGATTTTATTAACACTCCACTGGTGGTTCAGCACATTGAACACTGGTATAAAGTGGATTAAACCATAATAAATGTAGATGGGCCTTAAAGAACAGTGGTTGCTGCTCTCCTTAACCTGCTATTCCTCTTGAAGAGTTATATTCCAAAGTGCATAGTGCTAAATAATTGAATGTGTATTTGAATTCATGTGAGGTTTGATAACAGCACTTCTTGTTACATCAAGAAAAATGCTACACGTAGCATCACATGATTGTTTGAAATGAGTTTAGTTCTTACAAACCATACTGCTTATTTTCTTTGGGTCTCTAGCTCCAATATAGCTGTATTGTTATCTTTTAAAAAAATAAACCAGCATACACAACCATGTGCATGTTGTATAACTCATGGGGTGAGAGAGTGAGGTCAGAACTCCTCTTTGAATGCTGTGCCAGCAATGGACTTGAATACAACTGGCATGTGTATGCCCCAGCAAATACAGAAAAATGGGCTGATTTGTCAATTGTGTTCAGCTGACAAAGGCCTTTCCTTGACTTGTACCAGCTGATGTGATTTCAAGGACATTCTCCTCCTGAAGACAGTTAACTTTGTATATAATGTATCCAATTCTGATGAGGTATTTAACCTTGCAGCTGGCTATAGATTAAAGGCCTTATGCCCTGCCAATGCAATGTGGAGGGTAAGTTGTACATCAGTTGATTGAGAGCGCTCTTTCAGTTCTTCACACCCCATGCTTGCTTGATGGAAGAGATGGGGATTCAGGTAATGCCTAGCAGAGGTCCTGCCTGCAGAGTATTTTTTTTTCCAGCAGCTCCTTAGCTAATGTTGGAAGGTATAGGACTTGTTCACAAGTATCTGAATTTTTTTCCAGCTAAATAGTATGTGCATGATTCATGCAACAGCTTATATGTTAAGAGAGCAATCATCTTATTGCCTTTGTCCTACCCACCCAAAGATCAAGCATGGCTCCTAGCGGTAGCAGCTGCCTTTTTCTTTACAGGGAGGGAAGTGTAAGATATTCTCAAAATCATGCTAGCTGCCTTTCCAAAAAATTGTAATGTTAATGCATAATCCTGAGTGTATGAGGGAGGCTTTGGTGTAGTTTGACAAGCAGGTACTCACCTGTGTGGAGTTAATATATTGACAATCATGGGGTAGTACTGGTTGGTCACTAAACTTTCCCAACAAAAGGCTTTATTATCGCAGCTTGCTTACTACGTACTAGCACTAAATATAATTGTAGCCAGGACATTGTTTTGTAGATAGATAGGGCAGATTCTGTTTTTATAAGCCAGGGGTAAGATTTCAAAATAAACTTTCCTGACCTTCTCCTTTTGCAAAGTTTATTTCAAATTGTCTAGTGCATAAGCCATCCTTAAACTACTTGAATATACTTCTCAGTTAGAACATAGTGCCTGAAGAAGACTCTCCTCCACAGAGAACTTCTGAGTGCTTGTGTGAAAGAGAACCATCACCTATTAATCCACACCCTACTCATGCCTTCCTCTAGAGGCCACCCATTCCTCTCCAAGGGCTTCACTTAGTCACCCACCATACTACATTACCACCTCCCACTTAACACTAGGTGATAACTTCAATCTCATCTTCATCCCTTAGTGAATCTGATCTGAACAGTTTCTAAAACCTATTCCTAGTCTCAGACTATTTGATTGCGACTAAAGGCCCATTTATGCCTTCAATGAAGGCAAGAGTTCTTCAATCCACCCTTAAACTACAAAAGTTTCCTCACTAATAGAGTCTGAAGAAGCTGGTATCACTTTCATAAAGTTTACACGAGACAGGTATGGGGTTTTTTTAAGCCTTTTATTGTGTAAACTGTATTGAAAGACATTAGTTCTCCTTCTCCTGCACGGTCTTGGTTCCACGCAGTCTACCAGTACGACGGGCAGCAATGAGACCGACCTTGCGACCAGCTGGAGCATCTCTCCTGATGGTTGAAGGCTTACCAATATGCTGATGGTTACCACCACCAAAGGGATGTTCTACAGGCTATGTAGAAAGAAAAGGACGTTCCAAGTTAAATAAATTAAACTTAACACACAAATCAAGGTAAGTGTGCAATAAAACTTGTACTTTCTCTCATTACTTTATATAAAGGAATAATTTTACCACACATGTACTAAAGCAGCTATTCACAACTGCAGAGCAATATGTGCATTTTCTAAGCAGTTTATATAGCCTAAACTCAACAGCTCTTGCCAAAAGTATCATTGAATCCTGAATGACAACTGTTAATCCCTTACGTGAACTATGGAAGGACAGACATTTGAAAGCTGAGACACTTACATTCATAGCCACACCACGGACACGTGGCCAGCAGTTTCGCTTTGCCTTGTATTTGTGATAGGCACGACCTGCCTTTAGGATAGGCTTGTCAATACGACCTCCACCAGCAACAATACCTGAAATTCAATTAAAAATACAAAATAATTTGTTGGGTGTTAAGCTTTTATGGTCATACCATATATTTTGAAAGCTTTAACTCATGCAGTGAAGTCTGGGCTAAAATGATTAGCAAATGGCTGTATTAGTGATGGGATATTTAAGGGGAAGTAAGGAGCGAAAGGGAAAAAAATGGACTGCTATTCAGATTTTAAACTGTTTAGAAATCTTGTCTACCTAGTTAATCTATGAAAGTGAGTGTCAAATATACAAGTGTCCACACAAGCATTTCGTGGCCAGGACAAAATTGAGTATGAATTGCTTCATGAAGGTTAGATATTGTGAAACTACGTTCTTGCAAACAGGTCTTCTAGTATCTGTATACATTGAAGGTGGGCTGCAAAGGAAGAGTTCTTAATTTTAATCTCTATTTAATTGCTAACTTTTCTCCTTTTGACTAGATCATATAAGATGGTCCTGAATACTAGGTCATTGGTTATACTTCTATGGGGTTTTACCTTCAACACTCTCATCATAACTTGGACGTGGCACTCTGGCAACAGCTTCTTAAGATAGTTAATTCATTACATATGAAAATTATAGTAACCTGTATAATTTGCATATTGTCTTTTATATTGCTTCTGACCTTATTCTGTACCACCAGTGTTTGTGTTAACAAATGCAGCAGTTGTCAAAGCTCCCTGTGCCCCAGATGTAGGGTTACTAATACTCCAGGATTCTCCTGGAGTCTCTAGAAAATAAAGATTATGTGATGAAGCCTCCAGGACTATGTCCAATCAAAATTAGCAACCCTACCCAACTGCGGCAGAAAGGAAATGTACAGGGAAGTAACGAGGTTGCTACTGAAGTCCAAAAACTGGTTATTGGTAAGATGGCATCTTTCATTCTAAACCATCAAAGTTTTAAAAACAATTTTCTGCTATTTTCACACAGCACCTGCCACTGAAGTTGAGTAGCCCTATCATAGTTTAGGACACGTAATATTGTATCCTCATGCAACTTCAAGAAAGCAGTTAGTACTCTCAACTTTCTTCTACTAGTAACTGCCTTTGGACTTTAAGCTGAAGACAGAGCTCCGCCACCCAGGGCTAAAGCATGTAATTTAGCTTTGCAGGGCCCCAGGTAATTGTCCTGCTTGCCACTCCCTAAACCCATCCCATGACCCCCAGGTTAAGAAACAGTGCTTTAACTCAATTCAGCTTTTAGACTGGACCCTCAAGCAGCCATCCCAACTTCTGCAAGTAGTACCACAAGGTGTAGTAATCATATGGTCAGGATCTGCTGTGTATGTCATCTAATACAGAGCACCTGCAACAGCAGTGCCTCCACCCCCCTGATAGGGCTCTGGCTTTAGACTGACTCAAAAGGAAGCATGCATGCCACCTCTTGAACACCAATACTGTTTCCTACAGAACTGAAGTTTTCCTTGTAAGTCTCCCAAGCAAGGATAGCAGAATTGCATCCTTTCATAAACTGGTCAGCTCTCTGCACACATGTTATGATAACTCAACATATTATGCCATATACTTAATCAGTAAGTTCTTTGGGGGCTGAGAATGTCTTTTATATAATACCTAGCATAGTGGGGATTCTAGGCTTTATGATAATACAAATAACTTGTACAATAAGACCCACATTAAAGTATGTTAAACTCCCATGTACACACTGAATTTAGTCACACACATACCTATATCACATTAGGCGATTTTGGGTCCAAGTGTGTAGTTAGCTTTCAAAGACGCAAAGCTCAAGTCCACAAAGCACACCACAACCTAGATCACCAGTGTTTGAGGTATTAAGAAATGAGCCTATTTGCTACCACACCTTTCTTTACAGTTTGGACACCATTAAGATACAATACACAAATTGACCGCTGTCACTTGTGACTTACCAACAACAGCTCTGTTTGCAGAAGAGATCACCTTCTTGGAACCAGAAGGCAGCTTCACTCTGGTTTTCTTGGTTTCAGGATTGTGGGAGATAACTGTGGCATAGTTTCCAGAAGCACGGGCCAATTTACCACGGTCACCAGGCTTCTCTTCAAGGCAACAGACAATGGTTCCTTCTGGCATAGTGCCAACAGGTAGGACATTTCCAATGTTAAGCTGAGCTGAAAAATAGATCAATTTAGTTATCTGTAGATGCACATCATAACGGCCATACTAGGTCAGACCAAAGATCCATCAAGCCCAGTATCCTGTCTTCTGACAGTGGCCAAGTGCCCCAGAGGGAATTTTTGAACCATAACTAATCTTCAAAAATCCAGAAATATGTCTAGCTATCTTCATGTACAATTAATAAACAGACAAACCAGAAATATAGAAGATCTTAAACTATTACACATCACTAGAAGCATTTATATGGCAACTAACATGGTGCTATCTGGGTACACTTCCCCTCTCCCCCTCCCCTTCAACAACAGAGTGACTTTAAAGCAACTAGTCAGTCAAATGTAAGGGATTCTAAGGAACAGTTTGTCAAAGGCCTGGACCAAAAAAAATGCATCTTGTATTGGCTTATTATAAATTTGTAGTTAGTTACACAATCCAAAATTTGTTGGATGGTGAAATGTTTCCAGCTCCATATAAAAACAGTAGTTTGTAAACAGCTAGTGAAGGCCAGTACATTAAACATTACTTTTAGAAAATTTAGGGTTCATAACAACATGCAGTAAAGTTCTCAGGAAGACACACATGCAGGTCAGATTGCATCATGAGTCTAATCCAGTGGTTCAAAACCTTTCCAGACTATTGTATCCTATTCAGGAGTTTGATTTGTCTTGTATACCCCCAAGTTACCCCTCACTTAAACTACTCGCTTACACAACCAGGCATAAAAAATAAAACTGTCACTGAAAAATTGCTTATTCTCATTTTTACTATATTATAAAACACCAATTGGAATATAAATATTATACTTACATTTCAGCGTATAGTATATAGAGCAGTATAAAAAAATCATTGTCTATATGAAGTGTTAGTTAGTACTGACTTCGCTGGTGCTTTTTATGTAGCCTGTTGTAAAACTAGGCAAATATCTAAATGAGTAGAGATATACCCCTGGTTGAGAACCACTGATCTAAACTACAAGCCTCTGGAGGCCACTTAAACATGACCAGCTGCAATCTTAACTCACCTTTCTTGCCACAGTAAACAAATTGGCCAGTATGAATACCTTCAGCTGCAATGAACAACTCTGTTCTTTTCTTAAACCTGTATGGATCACGAAATGCAACCTTGGCAAGGGGAGCACCTCGGCCAGGATCATGAATGATATCCTGATGTGATAAAAAGCATATTTAGAAACAGCCATGTCATCATTTATTCAGATTAGTGATAAATGCATAAGCTTGTAGCAAATAGGTTTATAAACCTAACAAGCTCTTAAGACAAGTAGTTTAAACATTATTCTAACGCCTCCAAAAAGTTAGTATGGTACCAATCTTTACTTAAATGCACTCCCAGTCTTTCACTTAACCGTCACGCTAAGTTAAGATCAAGTTCACTTCTGCAACATGGCCAAATCAAAAACCTACCTGTAACAGTTCTCAGTTAAATATACTACTTCATGCTAATCCCACTTAGTGCCCTTATTTAATGCCTGCAGACCTTCCAAAATTAGACATTTGGCTTTCACTAACACTAAAGATGCTTATGCATATTTTAATTGTGACCTACCAAAAAGCTATTTTGAGAACCATTTAAAAAGAGAGACTTCTCCAACTGCTCTCCAAGTAACTCCTCACAACCCACTTCTATTAGGGTTTCAGAACTGCCAAATTCCAAATTTATTTAGCTTTTGTAGATGTATGTTTGCTACTGTTAGACTGTCCCTTCTTTCCTCCAACAGTATCACACTAATTTGTTGCACCCATTTTGAAATTAGATTGTTTGATGTTTAGAGACATCCTCTGAGCAGGCAACATGGTCACTTAACAAGTTCTATTCCTCTAAAAGGCTTTCAAATTGATTTCAGACTAACTCGCTTCTTGCCTGACAACCATCTGAAGTGTCAAACTAAAAGTGGTATTTTTTTTCTAAGAAGCTTAGAGAAATTCATTGTAAAAAAAAACAAAACAGCTAGTGTGTGGGAGGCAGCATGAATATGCTGGTATACACTAGAAAGTTAGATTGACCCAGCTACATCACTCAGGGGTGTGAAAAAATCCATACCCCATGAGCAATGTCATTAAAGCAACCTAACTCCTTGTGTAGACTGCACTAGGTCAATGGAAGTATTCTTTCATCCACCTATCACTGTAGTGTCTGCCCTGAAGCACTACACCAGCATAAGTGTAGACTTTCCCTTGGGAGTCAGATGTGGGTTCTACTTCCAGCTCTGGCACCAGCCTACTGGGAGACACTGGGCCAGCGCAGATTAAAAAAATGTGTAAATGTTACATTGCTGAACCCTCAAGTTTGAACACTAAAGGGGTACAGCTTTAATTATACAGAATCAGGGACAAATTCATCTTTAACTTTGATATCAAAGTAGGTTTTATAAGTTGGTCAACATCAGGTACCATATTAAATATCTATATTTTCATTCTTTACAAGGGAGTGAATGCTGGTATTTACATACATCCACCTGCAAGTACTTTGTTGTGCATTAAAGTTTTTCCCTTAATTGCTTTTGGTTTGTTCAGTTAGCAGATATAGAAAATATTTATTCTCTATTTGCCACTACTTCAAAGTTGAGACTGGGAATTGAAGTATAAGTGCTTTATAAGTCCTCCTCTAATTTATCCCAAAACAGGAGTGAATGACACAATTGTGTTCCTAAAATTTAGAGTGTATGAAGCTAGCGTTTCAAAGCCTGGGAAAAAGCGGCTACCTCTCCAAAGAGAGGAGAGCTCCCAGGAAGGTTTGGCCTTAACTGCCATGGAAATTGTATTGAAGGTTACGTGTCTGTTTAGTCGCAAATCATGTTTTAATGGTTCTCTCGGCCGCTGCGAAGGAAGCGCTTTACAAACAGAACAATTTTTTGTTCGCCTGCATGGGATGAAAGACTCCAGTAGCATTACACTAACGGCACTAGGCTGCAACTTGCTGACGTGAATAGCGATTAAACCCGAGTTTAAATCAATCCACCTCGAGCAAGTCACGGCCCTGCTCGGACCCGGGGGCCGCGGGGCTGACACGCAGGGGAGGCGCTGCCGCCCGCAGCGGGGCCCAGGCCCCCGACCCACCTTTACGATGCCCTTGATGTAGCCGTGTCTCTCGGCGAAGTCGATCGCCCTCAGCTTGGCGGGGCCCTTGCGGTGCTTCACGTGGGCTCGGAACACAGACCCGGCGCCCTTCCGCTGCCCCCGGATCACGCGGCCCATGGTGCGCTGAGGGGAGAACGGACCCGGCTCGCGACAAACGGGAGACTCCGCGCGCGCGCGACCCGCCCGCACCCAACCGCCGCCGCCGCCCCCCAGCGCCGCGCTGCCCCTCCCGCCATGGGGGCCGGGCCGGGCCGATAACCGGGCGCGAGGCGAGGAGGCCCCAGGAGCCGGCTGCGATTCGGGCCTATGGCCCCCGCCCAGCCCCACCGCCCGAGACCTCGCGACCCGTTCAAACCCCACCCCCCGAGGGCGCAGGGAAGGGCCGAGTTAAGGCTCGGAGCCGCCGGGGCCGGGGTTCCCCGGATGGGGGCGGATGGACCCGGCTCCCGCGGCGTCACCTCGCTCCTACCTCCGCCGGTGCCTACTTCAGAAAGGAAGAAGGAAGGACGGTGGGGGGGTCACGGCGGCACTAAGCCCTTCCGGGGCAAGGAACGGGCTGTGCGCGGTGACGTCATGCCGCTTGGCTTCCCGGGTAACGTAGTCCCATCGCCTTCGC